>NC_142125.1:40466693-40772654 GCF_056152115.1 Neolamprologus brichardi
TTGGGGCAGCAAGATCTCCACTGAGGACAGAAAAAAAACTGAGCAGACTGATCTTGTAGACCTGTGTTATGGTTGAGGCAGCAGAAGTATAAAGTGACTGGAAAAATGGTGGCTAAGCTGTCATTGCTCTTGCATACCACCTCCCACTGTGTCTTTATGTTTTTCTGCGTGTCACAAATGGGTAGGTGAGAGTGAGTGAGCAAAGAATTTGTGTTTGTGGGCCTTGCTGTGGCTTGGCCCTGGACACACTCCAGCACTCCTGGCTGGACGCTTCTCCCCACCTTCTGGATGCCAGGTGGTTCTTGGGCACCGGGGACCATGTTCTCGACTTGTACCAGGATGGTTGGCCTCTATTGCATGTTTGTTTTTGTCTTGCAGGTGCAGCAGTTGGCAATACATTGTGCATTTTTCAATCCTTTTATTCAACCCTCACCTCCACTTGTTTCTTTTTTTTCTCTTGCCTGAAATAACACAAATAGAAATGAATACATAAACAGATTACAGATTAACATGAACAAAAGGAGACTATAGACATTCTATGTCACTGTTGTTATGGAAGTTTTAACAATAACTTACAACACACCCAGTGAGCTTGATTTGAAGTGTGTTTAATAAACACATTGCAATGTGGAGAGAAACATCCCAGCCAAAACTCTTACATGTTGGCCAAACTCATGGGGGGGGGAGGGGGGGGGGGCTATACCATGAGCCCCATCCTGAAACTCTTCTCCCTCACAGTTTGTTTTCTGCTTGGCCGTCACCTAAAGATTTAGATCCCTGATAAGCAGAAGGTGTCTCACTATCTGTTTAACGTCTCCTATGAACTTACAATGGCCTCACATTGTGCGCATATATGTGTGATAGAGCATAAGGCCCGTTTGTAATGCACATGCATACAACTAAGTGAGAAAGTGATCTTACTTACTACCAATGTGATATGATTAAAATATCACATCTGATTTAAAAAAAAAAAAAAATCACATAAAATATCACATATGACTTAAATAATACATAAGAAAAGAAATCTGCCACCACAATGTTTCGCAAAAGCAAAATGTGTCGGGCGCCACAGTGCATTCAGATCACAATTCTGATTGCAAAGGCTGGCAGAAAGGTCAGGATATTAAAAATAAAACAAAAAACATATTACACAGTACCATTATTTACTTACAAAAACTAAGCCAAAATGCAGTTTCTGTACTTGTCTTTTCACAAATATCCATATTTTATTAATTTATTTTTGATACATTTGGTTTATTGAATTGAAAAAAATAGTTGCAAAATAGCTGCAATTGCAAATGCTGTTGTGGTCACTGGTCCTCACATCATGTTTGCAGCATGTTTTCTGAACCACAAACAGAGCAGTGCTAAAGTTTCTTGGAACTGGTGGGCTAGTGATGTAGACACTGATGCTAGTGATTATTTAAGGTGGGGCTGCTGAAATGTTTAAAAGCTGAAGTCCCCAAAGTGTTATTTGTTGCTCTGTGACACAAATGAGCTCCAACCTGCTCAGGTAGAATTTAAAAACAGCTGAGCTGCACTAGATCTGGTCTCTGCTCATCTTGACTCCTCGTTTGGTAAGAACTTTTTATTTGCATATTTAAAATTTTTTTTATAGACAACATGCTTATTTTGAATAACTCGATCTCCTGCCACACTTATACTCACATTCACTAACCAGATATGGGCTTCAAAACATGCATCATGTGGGTTCCGTGACCATGAATATTGTGCATAAGAAATGTGCATGCACAGGCAGAGGACTATCTTTTTTTTTAATTTATGCTCAAATAATGTTCAATTTTAATTCCCCTTTAGAGCATTTCATTTACTGAAGACATCTTCACCACCTGCTGTTCCAGACGACTGACTCGTGCCTGAACTCCTGCAGGTTAATCAACCAACCACTGATCAGTAAAGCAAAAAGTACGGTAAGTGTCCTCAGTTGGAAAAGTTTGCTTAAAAGTTTCATAACTTTCTAATATAAATAATTATATTTAACAAGAATGTTGTCATGACTGAGTGCAATGACCGTTTCCCTCTGTAAGGTTCAATGTGTGGATGCAAGTAGAGAAGTTGCCTTTAGATACACCTCATGAACTCTTCAACTGAGAGTTAAAAAAACATCAAATTTATTTAAATGACTTTACATAAAAACTTCTGTCATATGGTAAATGGCCTGTATTTGTATAGCGCTTTTACTAGTCCCCCCTAGGGACCCCAAAGCACTTTACACACCCAGTCATCCACACACTGGTGGAGGCAGCTACAGTTGTAGCCACAGCTGCCCTGGGGCAGACTGACAGAAGCGAGGCTGCCATATCGCGCCATCGGCCCTTCTGGCCATCACCAGTAGGCGGTGGGTAAAGTGTCTTGCCCAAGGACACAACGACCGAGACTGTCCGAGCCAGGGCTCGAACCGGCAACCTTCCGATTACAAGGCGAACTCCCAACTCTTGAGAAACGATCGCCCCAAATGAACTGCTATGCAGGCATATTCAAATATTTCTACGATTATAAGGTCTTACCAGCAAACTCCACAATATTATTTGTGTCTTTGTGAAAAAAGTCAAGTTTAATCTTGTGAATGTAACTTTAAAAAAAATAAAATAAATTAGGTAACGCAGCCCCTTCATAATGTCTACATGCTACCAAATGTTTGTAAATGAAAAAAAAGTAATACTTTTAAAAATTACACAATATTATTGTTCTACATGTCCTCCGTGCCTCTCCTAAAAGTTTCAAAATATTTACTGAAGTAAAAATTAGACTGGTTTTGATATTGAATTTTTGGAAGCTGTTATATTGATATTGATTTTTTTTTATTTTTTTATTTTATATTATTTTATTTTATCATTTAATGATTTTAAAAGTCATCATTAAAAGGAATAAGAAAGTAATGACATATGTTTTTAGTTAGTTTCATTTAAGTAAAGTGAAGTAAGTAAGTAAAACTTTATTTATGTAGCACCTTTCAAGATAAAAATCACAAAGTGCTCCACAGAAGCTAAAACCTAAAAATAAAAATCAGCCAAAAGCAAGTTTAAAACTTTAATTATTATTTTTTAAATGATCCTTGGCGCATATTTTCCTTTCAGGCACTCTCCAATAACCTGAGGTCTTTACAGTGAGGACACACAAACATCAACCTGGAACATAACTGTATGAAAATATATGATCCGTATTCGTCTTAGCTTCATAGTTACACTGTTTAAAATAGAATATTAAACAAAACAGCGGTAATTACCTGTCCAGCAGAGATTCGCTAGCTCTTGTTTCATTTCAAGCTCAGTTAAATTCTTTCTTTCTGCTTTTCCTCATCAGCGATCTTCCGTCTTTCCTTTTCGACTTGTCTCTCAGTCCGCGCTTCCTGCTCAAGTAAGTCAGCCCCCTCCTCTGGCGCGCATGCTCTGCAGCGCATACCCGACAGGGTCTGCGCAGCACGTGCACCACAGATGTGGAGAAGTACTGATCAGTGCTCCAGTTTCAAAATAATCGCTTCCAGAAAGCGAAACATGCTCCTTTTCAGACTAAAATATCAACGTTTCAAACCATATTCCAGGGTTTTTAGTTCGCCATTTATGAGGTTTAACAAGAAAATAAAAGACAAATCTGAATGTTTGAAAATGTTTTGGAAAAATTCTGTAAAGAATGGATCAGAAATACTAAAATTATCCTTTTACTTAAATTTAGTTGCTTTAGTCATTTGTTACATAAGTTAAACAAACTTTTGTGGGTTTCTATATAAGTCAATAAAGAAACAACAAGTAATTAAAATGAAAAGTAAACAGACTTAGAGGTTCTGGGAGCGTGGAGTTCAGTTTGCAAATTTATCTAATGCAAAAAACATCTATGAATAAAACTTTGTTGGCCAGCAGCTTTTCAAAAGACAAAAAAGAAAAAACATGGTCATAAAAAGAAGCTATTATCTGGGGGGAAATAATCATTTGATCACTTGTTCACTTATATTAAATGATCAGTCTCTAATTTTTATTTTGATGTAATGAGACAGAATATCAACCAAAATTGAATAAAAAATGTATTTGCTAAAATAAATGAATTGATTTATATTTCACTGAGTGAAGTAAGTATTTGATCTCAAACACAACTTAGTACTTGGTGGAGAAACCCTTATTGCCTAGCACTGCGGTAATATGTTTCTTGTAGTTGGTCACTGGGTTTGCTCACATCTCAGGAGGGATTTTTTTCCACTCCTCCTTCCACAAACTCTCTAAATTCTTTCGATTTCTTTGCTGCTGTTTGGTAACTTTAAGCTTCAGCTCCCTCCACAGATTTTCTTCAGGACTGAGGTTTGGAGACTGCCTTAGCCCCACTCCATGTCCTTGTGCTTCTTCTTTAGCAACACCTTTGTTGCATCAGTGGTATGTTTTAGGCCACTGTCATGCTGGAAGACCCATCGATGACACATCTTCAGTCTTCTGCCTGAGAGAAAGTGGTTCTTGTCCAAGATTTTGCAGTACATGGCTCCATCTACTGGCCGCCTCAATGTGGCGAAGTCGTCTTGTATCCTTGGCAGAAAAACAGCCCCACAGTATAATGTTTCTACTTCTGTGCTTGACAGTGGGGATGGTGTTCTGTGGGTTACACTCAGCATTTCTCTTCCTCCAAACACAGTGGGCTCAGTTCATGCCACAAAGTTTTTGATTTCAAATGACCACAGCATTTCCCCCCAAACCTTCTCTCAATCATTTAGATGTTTACTGGCAAACTTAAGACTGGCCTGTAGTTTTGGGCTGATCCAACACCTTTCTCATGATTATCCTCACCCCATGAGCCAAGATATTACATGGAGCTAGATAAGAGGTCTTTGGTCTTGACCATGACTTTTCTTGTCCCCGAGGTCCCTTGCCCGAGTAGACCTCAGTAACTGATCCTTTTACACTTCTTCAATCTTGCCCATGGTGGTGGAGATGGAGTTGGAATGGAAGAATTTGGTACTGTGGACAGGTGTGCTTTATACACATAATAAACTGAGATTGGGAGTATCTGTAATGGACTGATTGATTGATTGTAATCCAGTCTGTGGGAACCAGAACTCTTGTTGGGTTGTCGAGGATCAAAAACTTACTTCACTCAATTATATGCAAATCAGTGAAAAGAAATCATGTATTGTGTTTTTTTTTCTGTTGGTGTTCTTGTCTCTCTCCAGTAAAATAAAACATCCACAAAAATTAGAGACTGTTTATTTCTTTATAAGGGAACAAATTTACAAATTCAGCAGGGGATCAAATACTTACTTCTGCCACTACAGTGATGACGCTTTTGTTGCATTAATTTCTTGATCTGGAAAATGTTCCTGTTTTTCTCTCTCCAGGAAACAATGAGGATCATGTTTACCTGTTTGCTGCTTGTGCTGCCCTTTGTTACTGGACTCTCAAAACCAGCCAATCTTCAACCCAACCGAATTGAGAAGCGACTGAATGAAACAAATTATGAAAAGTTTAGACGACAGCATGTAGATGCCAAGATGAGCGTGAAAAAATGTGATACAGAAATGAAAAAAAAGAAAATATATGCTGATCGAAACAAATGTAAGGATGTTAACACATTCATCCTCAGTGATTACAAACAGGTCAAAGCCATTTGTAATGGTCAAGGAAGATATGATCAGAAGAATGGCACGACAAAGAGTGTAGCAAAGTTTCGCATTGTTAGATGTGACCTAAAGAACAATGGAGCCAGGAAACCCAAATGTCAGTATAAAGGCAAACTTCTCACTAACAGAATAGTTGTGGTCAAATGTGAAGGAAAGTTACCTGTGCACTATTATGGTGATGAAATGACCTTTGAATCCAATAATGCAACTATAGGAAAAATCCCCATGCGCTCTACTTCTGTACCCACAAATATACATTTCTGAGATAACAAAAGAGCAACATTTATCATCAGCTCTAACTAAACGTCGCTGGAAACGTCTTCTTCATTATAAGTTTTTATTTGAGTGTGTCTTAGCAATAAGTATATACATTTTTTAACATGTGATCAACCTCTATTTCTTCACACGTTACATGAAATAACATAAAACTATTATTTCCTTCTGATTAGGGAATTTTATATTCATCCCACCAATACCGACGTATTAATTGTACTGACTGTAGGATGCTGTGTAGAAATAATCTCTTAGATCCAGCTTGCTTCTAATAAAATATTTTTTATCTGATCACAGAATAAGCATATAATAAATGTCACTTTTTGGTGTTTGTTGGTTTTTATATATTTATTTTTTAACATTTGGAGCATCACCAGTTACAAGACTCACAAGCTGACAAGTTCTTATTCAGCGCCCTGTCTCTTGTTTCTTTTGTTTTTAATGTCATCCAATTTTTTTGTTTTCATTTTGGCATGCGATTCATTTCTAAGACTTTTCTAAATGTCCAAAAGACAAAAGTCTAAACGTCGTTGCCATAACGGAGGGGGCTTGAGCATTTGCCCCTTTCCTCTTGGACGTCCCAAGAGCCCTGTTCTTGAGACATGACTATTTTTTAATCTGTGTACATGTGCTGTCTGTGCCCCTCAACAATAACATTTAACTATTAATCCCAATTTTGCTAAATAAAAGGATCTGGCTTCCACTAGTCACATGATGCCCATTAACTAATTCTCGACTTTGACAGCAGAGGGCATTGGTTACGAGATCACAAAGAACATGCACATTTTTTGCCGCCTGGGTGGTGCGGAGCTGTAAGCGAAACACACAAAGTAATTGGGAGATGCAGACTGGTGCAACAAAAACCAGTAAGTAGGTGTAGAGCGTACACTGTAGTCTATAGCAGCGGTCCCCAACCCCCGGGCCACGGACCGGTACCAGGCCTTGAGTCGTTTGGTACCGGGTCAAGAGAGTTGAGGCTCATACCGCACAGAAAAAATAAATAACTTACATTATTTCCGTTTTATTTATTATCCGACTCTGAACAGTGTTTTATTTTGAAAAAGACTGAATTCTCCCAGTCTTGGGGTCTTTTGGAGTGTAATTTTTTCATAGTTAGATGCCTGGCTGACAACTGTATAAAACAAAAACCACTCACAATATTCGAAGCACATAGTGCACACTGTGGGAATTTACGACTGTGAGTAAATCCCCCCTAATATTGGTATGATCCGAGCTCAGGCACTGAGCGAGGGGGCGGGGCAGCTGCTGCCTACGAGTGCGCTGTTGGAGAAGCGCAGCCAGGCAAACAGGAGAACTGTAGTTGACCAGGTACTAAAGCAAATCATTCGTACTGTACAAATAATGTAAATATGACGGTGAATCACGAAAGATTGATATCAAACTGATCACTTGACCTATATTACGTTACTTGCTCTTCAAGTGAATCAACAAAAGGTGAAATGAAAAGCCGAACAACAACTATGCTGTTTCTTTAGAGTCTTAGCTTACATGTTTATTTCATATTTTCAGTTGTTTCCCTCCGCGGCTAAATAAATCGGTTTCAGTAATGCACAAGAATGGACATACGGGGCTTCTTTCAAAGAAAAAACTCTGGTAGATGTTATTTTATATATTATGCTTTGTATGTTGTTCAGTATATTTCTGTGCAAAACAAGAGGAATTTCACACAGCAGTATATTCACAGTTGAAACCAGATATTTACATACACTTTATGGAAAACACAATAACGTTTTTTTACTGTACAACATCAATTTAGAGTAAACTTGTTTGGTTTTGCATAAATAAATATTGAAATATCTTTTGAATTAGTTAAATGTCAGAATAAAGAGAGAGAGAGCTGTCTATTTTTATCACTTTCATCAAATGTAGGAGTACATATACACTAAGTTTATTGTTAATTAATAAGAAAACTGCAGAGGTTTCCATTCTGAGCTGAAGAAGCTTCTGATAGATTAGTAGAGTCCATGTGAGTAAATTGGTGGCACAGCTGTGGATGCATATAAGGCAAAACACAGAGCCTGTTTCTTTGAAATGGGAAAATCAAGAGATATCAACCAAAACACCAGAAAAAGAATTGTGGAGCTCCATAAGTGTGGCTCAATTTTGAATACAATTTGGTGCCATTTGCAATTAAGAAATACAGACAATTTCTCTCTTTACTCTTAAAGTTAACAAATATGTTTTTTATATTTATCAATCTAAAAAAAATAAACATTTAGTCTGATTTGATGTTACAATTAAAAAAGTGTTTGTGTTTTTAAAGAGTTTGTAAATATCTGGTTTCAACTGTATATTTGATGATGTTGGTGTTTGGCTTGATTGTCAGCACAAAGAGGGAGAGAGAGGCACAGAGAAGCACAAGCAGCAGCGCCCTCTGCAGTTTGTGTGTGGAAGTGCAAAAGCTTACAGCACCTGGTATTCCCAGGCGGTCTCCCATCCAAGTACTGACCAGGCCCGACCCTGCTTAGCTTCCGAGATCAGACGAGATCGGGCGTGTTCAGGGTGGTGTGGCCGTAAGCGAAGTCATTGTCCAGAAACGGCCTTTTTATACATGCTGTAGCGACACATACACGCTTACGTTTTTGTTTTCTATATTTAAGTTAAAATGTCCAAACGACAAAAATGTTTGACTTCCAAATCGACCTAACACACTGTGTGCTCTCTGTCACTTTAACACTGTGCTGTAATCAACGAACATGTCTTCTTATCGTGATGTTACCGCGGGAAAAGCATTTTTGCAGCTCAATGTTGAAGCTGCAGTTAATAACGAAGGTTTGCATGTTGTCGCTGTAACATATGAAGTTTAGCACAATAATAGATATCAAACTGTGTGACATTTGCCACCGATAAAAGGTATTTTTTACAGCTTTGCTTTCGCTTACGGCCATACCACCCTGAACACGCCCGATCTCGTCTGATCTCGGAAGCTAAGCAGGGTCGGGCCTGGTCAGTACTTGGATGGGAGACCGCCTGGGAATACCAGGTGCTGTAAGCTTTTGCACTTCCACACACAAACTGCAGAGGGCGCTGCTGCTTGTGCTTAGAGGCAAGAGAAGTTAACATTTATGGGTGATAAAATCCTTTTTCTATCTTTTTAACATGAGAATATCAGTTTTCCATCTTGTGTTCCAGAGTAATCGGACAAAAGACAAACGTAGAACAAGGAAAAAAGAGGCCAAGTGTCTCGCCTATAAAACAAAATTACTGTTTTCTGAATAGTCTCGCACAGATAAACATTTGCAGGGAATACCTTTTCCTTCAAAACAAACGTCACAGACTGTGTTTTTCTTTACTGATTGTATTTGAGTAGAAACTCAGATTAAAATGGCATCAGTGCTCATAAAATGATTTAAATGTAAAAGTAGGTGTAGTGGATCACTTTGCGTAGATCTAGATAAAAGTGCAGTAAGCTAAGACTACAGTGGTCATTGAGCAGCTGTTCCTATAATGTGAATCTGGGATAAAGGCACAGATTATTTGTTTGCCTTTGTTTCTTGGTTATTTCTTTCTTATCCAAATGGAAAAAGAGAGCATAAAAGTACTGTTTACAAGAAGCTTATCTATCTCATTGTGCCCACTATCATAAAATCTTGGTTGACTGAGCACTGAGCCATCTACCACTCAAAATTGAACCTGTGTGGGACAACAACAAAGTCCAGTATACTAAGTTTCAGTAATGTGCAGTTTTTTCTGTGGAAGATGTAAATCACAGTCAAATATTTTTCATACGAGGTGAAGGTTCTGCAGTGTTCTGTCAGTGCGCCCCAGGGCAGCTGTGGCTACAATGTAGCTTGCCATTACCAGTGTGTGAATGGGTGGATGACTGAATGTAGTGTAAAGCGCTTTGGGGTCCTTAGGGACTGAGTAAAGTGCTGTACAAATACAGGCCATTTACCATTTAACTCAACAAGCCCTATTAACTTCTTATCAGTGATCATGACAAGTGTTAGTTTCTCTTTGCAGCATAAAAAGGATTATCTTAAAAGCACTTGTTGGATTGACCAATATTTAGAACAACGGAAAGTCCAAGGAACTCACTGTAAACCATTTTAAGCCATTTTTATACACTTACAGATTTGTTTCAAACAATCGTTTGTAATTACAAGTTGCTTTAATATGTTACCACTTTGCCAAGGACTGGAAGAAGACCAAAGAGTCCCCCTTAGATCAGAGGGAATTTGTTATTACTGTGAACTGAGGATCCCAACCACAAAAAAACAATTTACTTCTGGAAAGACAGCTTTATGGGCAGACTAGACTATGACTGAGCTATATGGCCACAATGACAACAGTATGTTTGGTGTATCAAAGGTGATCCTTTGAAATCTGAGAACACGGTGCCAGATGTTAAGCCTGGTGGTGGTAGGATCATGCTCCAGTGCAATGGATCAGTGGCACTGATCCATTGCACAAATTGATGGAATAATGAAGGAGGAGTTTACAATTCATAATTGAAACTGACCTTCAGAGATAGAAAACCTCTATATTCAATGTTACTCCAAATGTTCATCCTCGACTTATTAGTAAAAAACAAAAACAAATTCATTATATAATATGTTCTGATGACATTCATCAGAGGGTTGGTCAAGTAAATGAACATGACATTAAGAGCAGAAAACACTGCAAGAGAAGTAATGCAAAACATGACTTTCCGTGAAGCCGTGCTGTCACACTGTGGCTAGACTGAGGGTTTGTCAAACATCTGATGACACTGCATCACAGAATTATCATTAACCACTTTTCTCTTTTTATGACCACAACTCAGCACCTTATGAGTGTTTGCAGCTTGGTAATGCACCGTGTGCCAAAACTGTGAACAACTGAATCTGTTCTGAGAGCAGAAGAAACTTCTACAATTGCAATAACTCTAGATGTTATCACACTAACTACACATGTTATAATATGGTGTTACAAAGTGTTACATTATATATAATGTAACACTTTGTGTCATGTAAAACTCTGAAATCAAGCCTATAAATGGCCGTTTTTGATTACTTTTGAGTTTAACTTTATATATTTCACTTTTAGAAACTGCTTATTTCGCCTTGTTTGGTGTCATTATTTTCAGCACACCAGCACATATAAGAATATACAGTTATTATTTCAATTTGGCTGCGTTTTTGACACTCAAAAAACACAAACAAAAAAACATAAAAGGCTAGACTACACACTCCAAAAATGCCACAAATCTCTCAAATCTCAAAACTCGCTGTTGATGTCGCTGTTTGGCCTTCACTTTAACAACTTCTCCTTTTCCTCAGCAGCCATATAGTTTTGTGATTGGCCGTCATGCTGCATTTTCCCCCAATACGAAATGGAAATCACGTTTTACTAGCATTTTTTTTTTTCGTTACATCCTTAGAAGATGCAGTTTTTACCGTTTCTTCCAGCACTAAAGGTGATTCTCAAAACTGGTATGTAGTTTGAAGTCTTTCTGACCCAAACTGAAACGAGACTCAGTGAGGGTTACTTCACACAGCTCATGTTGTTCAGAAAGCACTTTTAATGCTTCAATACAAATGAAGAAGATAAATAGCAGCCAGATGCTGCTAATCAACTGCACTTGATTCTTGGTTTACCAGCAAGTGTGAGCATTTCTATGAAAGCATAATTGGCAGTTAACACAGTGTCATAATTTTTCTAGAGATGGACGTCCTAGAAAATTCACCCCAGGGTCAAACTGTGCAATGTTCAGAAAAAGGTCAAAAATCCAAGGTTACACCTCAGACTCTACAGGCCTCAGTTAGCATGTTAAGTCCATGACAGTACAATTTGAAAAAGTTTGAATAAGTGTGGCCCTTGAATAAGGGTTGCAAGGAGAAAGTCTCTTCTCTCTAAAAAGAGCATGACGGCATGAATGCAAATTTGGTAGCAAAGTTGCAAAGCATACCAGCACGAACGCCTCATACAAGCTGTCAGCACAGTGGTGAAGGGGTGATGACTTGAGCTTGTTTTGCAGCTACAGAACCTGGGCCCCTTGCACCATCGAATTTTCACTGAACTCCCTTGTATACTAAGTACTCTAGAGTCAAAAGTGAGTTTGGGTCAAGCAGCAGGGCAAAGATCCCAAGCACATCAGCAAAGCTGCAACAAAATGGCTAAAAAAAAAAAGAGACAAGAATCAAGGTTTTGCAATGGCCCGGTCACAGTCCAGACCTCAACCTAAAATTCAGTGCTGGGAACTTGAGAGAGCTGTACATAAACAAATACCACAAACCTCAATGATCTGACAAAGCCATGTAAAGAAGAGTGAGTCAAATATCCTGAGCAACCTTGTGACAGACTGATAGTCATACAGAAACAATTTGGTAACATTATTGCTGCTAAATGTAGCTCTATAAGTTACTAAATCAGTGTTCTTATTTTTTACTAGTACTCTATAGATTCCTCAGAAAACACTCTTTTCCACATGACTGTATGTTTGTTTGTTTTCTTCTGACTGTGCTATGAGGATTAAGTTAAGATTTTCTTAACAGTGCAGCAGCAGCTGGAGAATGCTGCTTGGCTAACAGGAAGTTCTAAAAGACCTGATCAAATGTCTTACTGGAAATATTTGGTAAGTTAAACAGCAAACAATATAAATGAGAATATTGTTGAGACAGCAAAAGTTGAACTGAAAGGTGGTTTATTGTGTTTATTCTGGCGGTTTTACTGCTTTATTTTTATTTGACTCTCACAAAAAGCTCTGCTGTACATCTGTGAAGACAAATATATACACAAGAGAATTTTATACCTTATAGCTCACAAGTAAAACAGACATGATGTGTGAATACAGAGCAGAGGAAAAATTGGGGGGACCTGTGCCAAACAGTTAATTCTGTTCACCTGGACGTAGCGTTTTCAGTGGGAGAAGTGCTCCGTCACTCATCCTGCACTGAGTCAGATTTTGCTACATGATTGCTAAATGATTCCTGCAAACGTTCTGTGATGATTCAGAAAATATTGGTAAATGGGGATGACAGGAAGAACAGATCTGGAGACAAACTAAAGTGATTCCATGTCTCTTTTGAGTAAGCTTTGATGTTTGAACATATCCAATTAGAAGTTTCAGGGCTCTAATTGTGCTATGTGCTAAATGCTCATTTTTATGCAGCATTAATCTCATTGTTTTAATAGTGCTACATTTGACCTTGTCTCTGATTGGAGCACTCACAGGGATCATGTTGTGTGGAAGAAGAGTTCAGCTGAACAACACATGACATATTACACCGAGTTAACAAAAACTAAGCCAAATGCAGTTTTAAACAAAAAAAAAAAATCATTATTCTGGGTGTTTACCTAATTTTATTTTTAGACACATTTTATTTATTTATTTATTTAAAAGTAATATTTTACAGAAAAGTTTTACGGAAAAATGCCTCTTTATTCTCTTCTATTGTAAAGCCAGGTATGCACGACAACCTGCAGCTGCATGCTGTTGTGGTCATTGGTGTCACATTAGGTTCTGAACCACAAACAGAGAAGTTTCTTAGAACTGCTGGGCTAGTGATGTAGGTATTGATGCAAATGGCTGCTTAAGGTGGTGCCACAACAGTGTATACAAACTGAAGCTCCCAGAGCCAAATGTTATTTGTTCTTCTGTGAGTGAGGTGAACTATAACCTGCTCAGGTAGAATTTAATAACAGCGAGTCTGAACTGCACTTGACTTGATCTCTGCTCATCTCCAGGTTTCACTTCTCATTCAGTAAGAACTTGGTTTTTATATATTACATTTTTAAAGACAACAGACTTTTGCATACTTCCAAGAAAGAGGGTGAACTCACTCTCCTGCCACACTTATACTCACATTCACATACTCATCTCCAGATATTGGCTTCAAAACATGCTGGCATCATCTGGGTTCTGTGAGGATGCATATCATACATAAGTAATGCAAGTACTGCATGTCAGGATGGAGGCCTGTCTTTACTGATTTATGTTCAAATAAAGTTTAACTTTAATTCCACCTTCAGGGCATTTCAGTCACTGAAGTCATCTTCACCACCTGCTCTTCCAGACGACGGACTCGTGCCTGAACACCTGCAGTTAACCAACCAACCACTGATCAGTAAAGCAAAAAATGGTATATGTTCTCATTTGGAAAAATTCAAATTACAAGTTTTATAAATTTCTAATATAATAATTACATTTAGCAAAAATGTTGTCTCTTTGTGATCACATCTATTATCAATATCAGTGCTTACACAGCTGTGACATGTATGAAGATAATATTTTTTGTGACAGCTGTTACCTAACTGCATTCAGCCACCTATAATCCTGTGTATGGTTCAACTCTTGAACTACCAAAAAACTCACCAAGGTTATTTAAAAGGCTTATTCTCAGGAGGATTAATTTCCACTTGTTTACATAAACTTGTTTTCTTTTTTGCAACCAATTAAATAACAAAATGCAAAAATCATAACAATAAAATAACTTCCAAACATCCTATATCAAAACAGACCAACTGAAGTAGATGCGCACATCGTTTTCAAGAGTAGGTAGCGGGATCAAAGTGCAGATGGCATAACGGTGTCAATATTAGACTGAAGGGGGGCTTCACATTTTCAGACACGCTCCAGTAACCTGCAGTCTTTACAGTGAGGACACACAAACATTAACCCGACTGGAACATCACTGTATGAAAATATATGATCTGTATTTGTCTTAGCTTCAAACACTGTTTAAAATCAAATATTAAACCGAACAGCGGTAATTACCTGTTCTGCAGAGCTGTGTGTAGCCATCAGTTAGAAAAATCAACAGGTCCTGTTCCCCTGTGAAAAGTCGCTCTGCTGACTCTTCAAGCTCAGGTTAACTCTGTCTGCTTCTGTTGTCTGTTAACATAATATCTTTGACAAATTTCAGTCTGGCCTTCATAGAGCTCATTCTACTGAAACAGCCCTTCTTAGAGTTTCCAATGACATTCTGATGCAAAACGATGCAGGAAAGTGTTCTGTACTCCTAATGTTGGACCTCACGTCAGCCTTTGACACCGTTGACCATTACATTTTGCTTGAAAGGCTGAAATACTGGGTTGGTGTATCTGGGTCTGCCTTAGAGTGGTCCTCCTCGTATCTCTATGAACGATACTTTTCTGTGGCGGTCTCTAAGTACAGGTCATCTTCCACGTCCCTGTCCTATGGTGTGCCACAAGGTTCTGTGCTGTTTTTAATATATCTACTTCCTCTCCAGCATATTTTGAGCCCCTTTGAGGACATTCGCTACCACTGCTACGCAGACGACATCCAGCTATATATATCTTTTAAACCTGAAGATGTTTCTAAGCTGCAGATTCTAAATGTGTGGACACGTCTGTGTGTGAGTTATTCAGGTTCAGTAAGAAGGTAATATGTCTGCAGAATTTGTAATTCTTATGAAGATATTGCTTGTACAATAAATAAAATCCCTTTAACTCCTTCTTTTGGAGAGTGTCTTTATATATTTAGTCATCTTGGGGCAATCCTTTATTTAGTAGTAACCCTAGTCGGGGATATATATCAGAGTTTACTTTCAGATATGAGCATTGTGTTTCCTGTGGATAAATGAATTATTTATTTATTTATTTATTTTTTGAAAGACTGGCTCATGTAAAATATCTGAAAGTATGGCAAAGCTCTCCTGTTACACTTTATGGACACCTGAGCTTCACCATGAGGGCCTGTCTTTATTCACTTTATTCACTGAAATCCAGTTTTATAATGAATTCACAGTAATCACTGACACCTTCAGAGCATTACATTAAAGACATCTTCTACACCTACTCTTCCAGACGACCGACACATACTTCAACCACTGCAGGTTAACCAGCCACTCATCAGTAAAGCAAAAACTAAATGTAAATGTCCTCATGTGGAAAAGACTGAAACACAACTCCCATATTTCACTAATGTAACAGATCCATTTAGGTAGAGTGAGAACACTAGGCTGGATGTGTTTTAATGCAGGAACATTCATCATGTCTTAAGTTCAACAAATCATTTACATTTACATTTAATATGTGAGCTGGATGGTTACACGATACAATATGATTGTCAACAATACCTGCAATGAACGCTGGTTTGAGGGCGGAGTCAAGGAGGCCATTTACATGAAAAGGGAAAGACCATCTCTGAATCAAGGAGGGGGCCTAAGGGTACATCTTTCACCATCTTACAATGCTGTGATTGTAGCCATTCTCCAATTCTCTGTGAATGGTACTCAAGACCATTGATCAGTGGTTGTTGATTAGTGGTCATGAGAATTTGCATAATCATGATTAAGGAACTGACCTCCCAGCCCATTGTTCCTTCAGTCGGCTGGTTTCTCTGACTGAAAACGCTACGTCCAGAAGAACAGAATCAACTTTTGGAGATTTACTTCCCTGGATGATTGAGCACGCATCAAGACCTTTTAATCAGGCCAACAAATATCTTGTACTCAATTTTAGCAGCAGCCATTGTGACTGATGATGAAACTTGTGTAAAAGTGCGAAGCTGTAAAAAAGTAATTATAAAAAAAACATTTTGTAGCTGAATGTTACTGGATAGCTGTTTCATCTGTAACACATCAAAATAACCTGCTAAGGTTTAATAGGCTATAAGGAACACACTCACTTCCTGAGCCCTGGGCAATAAGAGACGTTTTGTGTTTTATAATTTATTGATATGTTTGATCCTTTCTGACCTACGAAGCAGCCATTAGAGCACCATGTCCACTCTAATAGTTCTGTAGTTTGATGCTTGAGTCGTTGCAGACTTGTTGAACTCCCTCACCTGTCAAAGCAGCGTCTTTGTTATTTGAGTCCAGCAGATGGCAGTGTTTCACTGTCATATGACAGCTGTCTGAAGCTTCAACTGGATTATTCGTTTAAATTAGATCGTTTTATAGAAATAGTTTGTGTTTGCTAGGTTTGCTATGCAACAGTGGGGAGGAAAAACTCCTTTTTAACAGGAATATCTAGACATGAGTGATTATTGCAGTGGGGCACTATCTGTGCTATCTATAAGAAATATTAGGAACAACAAAACTCTGAGGATCAGGGCTCCATTTAACTCCAGTGTTCAGTGGCATTTTAAGAGAGTGAATACCGAGGCTAAATGTGTTTGTAAAGCAAAAGCACTTTGTTAGCCTTTACAGAACAAAGCTATGGATCAATGTGCAGTGAAGAAAAATCGAGGTGGCCAGTCTGTCCTTTCCTAACCAATCACAGAGCTCCTTACATTGTTGCGCTGGAGAATAACTAAATATAATATAAATATAATATAAAGATTATATTGAAAATAATCTTTTGTAGAGTCACTACTTAGTGGGCAGAGGACAGTTATCACTTTGCTGGATGCTTTAAAGTCACATGTTCTTTATTTGCTGTATGCAGATTAACAGGATATTAACAGATTAACAGCTTTCATTAGACTTCATATGATAATCAACAGTGAAGTGTTTCTCTTGTCAGTGTTTATTCTTGCTCATTGAATGATCTCTGTTCAGATAATATGCTGCACTCATCTCATGTTTCTTTAAATCACTTGTCCAGCTGTCAAACTCTGAAAGAGTTACAGTTTCACCACTGAGCACTTTAAATGGTTATTCTTTTATTTAAAAGCACTTATTCTAGCTGCATCATCAATACGACAAAAACAGTGACTTCAACATTAGTTTATCAAAATATATTTACACCCCTCATGTCAACATTACACCTCCAAAAGGGAGAAATAATCAGAATAAGGGGTAATCATTGTCTTGATAATAATGACCATGAAAATGAAACTAGGCCTACCTTTAGTTCAGCACACTCAGTGTTACATAAAGACATGCGAACATCCCATCATCCATTCTGGAGCCTACTTTTTAAAAGAGCGAGCTGTTTATTCTGGCTGAGTAGCAAACAGAACCAACCATGAAAACCTAAACTGGGAAAACACTCGGAAACCTTGAACACTGGGAACATGGAGACACAGGGGGTAGGTGAACAGACACTCTGACAAAGGACAGAGGAAAACAGAGACAATATATACACTGAGGGGTGATCAGGGAAGTGGACAAACATGGGAACACAGACTAGGATTATCAAAATAAGACAAGAAGTAACACAGACACCCTTTTCGGTGACAAAAAAGAGAAAATATCCAGTGAAAGGCAGTTCTCTCGGAAAAACTGCCTTATTGATGTCAACGGTCAGAGAAGAATGTCTGATAGGAAGGCAACCGTAGCTCATACAAGCATTTGTTGCAGCCAAAGAATGCAGAAGAGCATTTTGGTCAGCTAAGAACAGGAAATTGAAGCTACAGTTCTACACACTTGACGATTGGAAAAATGTTGCCTGGTCTGATGAGCCTTGATTTCTGCTCTGACATGCAAATGATCAAGTCAGAATTTGGCATAAATAGCATGAAAGGATGGATCCATGCTGCCTACAATGTAGCTGCCATCACCAGTGTGTGAATGTGTGTGTGAATGGGTGAATGACTGAATGTAGTGTAAAGCTCTTTGGGGTCCTTGGGGACTAAGTAAAGCGCTGTACAAATACAGGCCATTTACCGTGTGTGTGTTTATGCTCAAGTGTATGAATAAATTAGTCAGTTTTAAACAGTTGCAATTTAAACAGTAGAAGAGTGGCACTATATTTATATATTTATAAAGAATTTCAAACAACAATTAATTGATGCTCAAAGCAGGTTTATTTAATTAATATCCAGATTATTTCCAATTAGTTCCGAATTCATTCAGCAGCAAATCACATCACCAGTCACTTCAAGGCTGTATGTATTATTGTAAGGTAGACCCTACAATAATACATACAGAGAACCCAACAATCATATGACCCCCTATGAGCAAGCACTTTGGCGACAGTGGGAAGGAAAAACTCCCTTTTTACAGGAAGAAACCTCCAGCAGAACCAGGCTCAGGTGGGGGCGGCCATCTGCTGCGACCGGTTGGGGTGAGAGAAGGAAGACGTTTGTTGTAGGTCTGATTGAAGGACTGATGTGATGGTAAGTTGTCTGCTGCTCCGCTTTGAATATTGAGAGATTAGTTGATGGATTTCAAGCCAAATTGTGCCCAAGTTTAAGAACATATTCATTGGTTGTTTTTGTTGATGTTATTGTTTTGGGCTTTTTTTCCACAAGAATTTCTAGCTCCCCTAGAATTCTGGCCACCCAAACGATGATTGCTACTGAGAGAGCACAAGGTTTTGTCCCCCTGTGTTATTCATATCGGTGCAGGGGGTTCTCCTTGAGAGGCCAGGGTCAAAAAAGGGATGCTTCAGAACCTCCGAGGGTGTTATGCGCTGATTTGTATCCAAGGCCAACATTTGTTTGATTAGCCTTACAAATAATGGTTGGCCATTTTCAGGTCCTCGCCTAACCTTCAGTAGTCGTTCAAGGTCATCGAGACGCTTAAGTTTTATCAATCGAGTTTCCTTTGATTGATAATCTGTCTCGTATTGAAATTGTTCTTGGGTCTTAAATGTCCAGCGCTGTTCGTTGTAGTTATCCTCGATGAAATAGCAATCAGTGTACAAGCCAGACTTTAGAAGATGATCTGGTAGCTGACCCTGAGTTTCAATTATGAACTTCAAAACATCATAATCGTCTTCCCCAGGATAGAGAGGCACCCCTGTAGCAAGCTCCACAGCTACCAGCCCCAGAGACCACATGTCAATTGCTTCATCATATGGAGTGCCAAGCATAATCTCAGGTGCACAATAACCAACCGTCCCCACACGGTTACCAGGAATCAGTGCAGAAGCAGGAAATGCGAGTCCAAAGTCTATAAGTTTGACTTTGATGGGAGACTCATGGCACTTTACAACCATTATGTTTCCAGGTTTGAGGTCAGCATGCACTATTCCCACAGAACCCAGGTGGAACAGAGCATTTGCGAGCTGATGCAAAATTGGCCTGATTTCTCTCATTGGGAGACCCTGGTTATTCCGGTCCCCTATGTAGTCCCACAGGCTTTGGTCGAGGAGTTCAAAATTTAAGCAAATGCGCTCTCTATCGAGGAAATAGCCGTTCCATTCGACAATGTTGCACCTGTCTGGATCCAAGCGTCGTAGCTGCTCCAGGATGAAAATTTCCAGTTTTGCCTGTAGCAGAATTTCAGGGTCACTTTTGTTGACTTTAATAGCCACAGTTTGGTTGTTTTTTGTATCACGACATCTGGTTACCAATCCAAAGCCTCCTTCTCCGAGGAAGGCCTCTACAACGTGGTGATCTCCCAAAATGGTCCCTTCCGTTATTTCAAGATCATCTTCAGAGGAAGATGGGTTGGCTGAGGTGTTGATGTGTCCTTTTTGAGGAAATTCAACTGAGTTTTGGAAACTGCAGTTGAATTTTTGCGATCCATGACTTTTCCAGCTTGAAGGCTGCTGAGAGAGCACAAGGTTTTGTCCCCATGTGCTATTCATGTCAGTGCAGGGGTCTCTCCCTGAGAGGCCAGGGTCAAAAAAGGGATGCTTCAGAACCTCCGAGGGTGTTATGCGCTGATTTGCATCCAAGGCCAACATTTGTTTGATTAGCCTTACAAATAATGGTTGGCCATTTTCAGGTCCTCGCCTAACCTTCAGTAGTTGTTCGAGGTCATCGAGACGCTTAAGTTTTATCAATCGAGTTTCCTTTGATTGATAATCTGTCTCGTATTGAAATTGTTCTTGGGTCTTAAATGTCCAGCGCTGTTCGTTGTAGTTATCCTCGATGAAATAGCAGTCAGTGTACAAGCCAGACTCTAGAAGATGATCTGGTAGCTGACCCTGAGTTTCAATTATGAACTTCAAAACATCATAATCGTCTTCCCCAGGATAGAGAGGCACCCCTGTAGCAAGCTCCACAGCTACCAGCCCCAGAGACCACATGTCAATTGCTTCATCATATGGAGTGCCAAGCATAATCTCAGGTGCACAATAACCAATTGTCCCCACACGGTTACCAGGAATCAGTGCAGAAGCAGGAAATGCGAGTCCAAAGTCTATAAGTTTGACTTTGACGGGAGACTCACTGCAGTTCACAACCATTATGTTTCCAGGTTTGAGGTCAGCATGCACTATTCCCACAGAACCCAGGTGGAACAGAGCATTTGCGAGCTGATGCAAAATTGGCCTGATTTCTCTCATTGGGAGACCTTGGTTATTCCGGTCCCCTATGTAGTCCCACAGGCTTTGGTCGAGGAGTTCAAAATTTAAGCAAATGCGCTCTCCATCGAGGAAATAGCCGTTCCATTCGACAATGTTGCACCTGTGTGGATCCAAGCGTCGTAGCTGCTCCAGGATGAAAATTTCCAGTTTTGCCTGTAGCAGAATTTCAGGGTCGCTCTTGTTGACTTTAATAGCCACAGTTTGGTTGTTTTTTGTATCACGACATCTGGTTACCAATCCAAAGCCTCCTTCTCCGAGGAAGGCCTCTACAACGTGGTGATCTCCCAAAATGGTCCCTTGCGTTATTTCAAGATCATCTTCAGAGGAAGATGGGGTGGCTGAGGTGTTGATGTGTCCTTTTTGAGGAAATTCAACTGAGTTTTGGAAACTGCAGTTGAATTTTTGCGATCCATGACTTTTCCAGCTTGAAGGCTGCTGAGAGAGCACAAGGTTTTGTCCCCGTGTGCTATTCATGTCAGTGCAGGGGTCTCTCCCTGAGAGGCCAGGGTCAAAAAAGGGATGCTTCAGAATCTCCGAGGGTGTTATGCGCTGATTTGCATCCAAGGCCAACATTTGTTTGATTAGCCTTACAAATAATGGTTGGCCATTTTCCGGTCCTCGCCTAACCTCCAGTAGTTGTTCGAGGTCATCGAGACGCTTAAGTTTTATCAATCGAGTTTCCTTTGACTGATAATCTGTCTCGTATTGAAATTGTTCTTGGGTCTTAAATGTCCAGCGCTGTTCGTTGTAGTTATCCTCGATGAAATAGCAATCAGTGTACAAGCCAGACTTTAGAAGATGATCTGGTAGCTGACCCTGAGTTTCAATTATGAACTTCAAAACATCATAATCGTCTTCCCCAGGATAGAGAGGCACCCCTGTAGCAAGCTCAACAGCTACCAGCCCCAGAGACCACATGTCAATTGCTTCATCATATGGAGTGCCAAGCATAATCTCAGGTGCACAATAACCAATTGTCCCCACAGCACCACCAGCAATCACTGCAGAAGCAGGACATGCGATGCCAAAGTCTATAAGTTTGACTTTGACGGGAGACTCACTGCGGTTCACAACCATGATATTGACAGGTTTGAGGTCAGCATGCACTATTCCCACAGAACCCAGGTGGAACAGAGCATTTGCGAGCTGATGCAAAATTGGCCTGATTTCTCTCATTGGGAGACCCTGGTTATTCCGGTCCCCTATGTAGTCTGACAGGCTTTGGTCGAGGAGTTCAAAATTCAAGCAAATGCGCTCTCCATCGAGGAAATAGCCGTTCCATTCGACAATGTTGCACCTGTCTGGATCCAAGCGTCTTAGCTGCTCCAGGATGAAAATTTCCAGTTTTGCCTGTAGCAGAATTTCAGGGTCGCTCTTGTTGACTTTAATAGCCACAGTTTGGTTGTTTTTTGTATCGCGACATTTGGTTACAACACCAAAGTTTCCTTCTCCAAGGAAAGCCTCCACCACGTGGTGATCTCCCAAAATGGTCCCTTTAGATATTTCAAGCTCATCTGAGCCGAAGGATGGGTTGGCTGACATGGTGTAATGTGTCTGTTTGTGCTGTGAATTGGTGAGAAACAAAACTGAACTTGTTTTGGTTTCTCCTGTAAATTGCTCTCAAAACTTCTCGAAAGGGTTTTAGTTGCTGCAGGTCAATGTCCGTTAAGCATAAAGTAACATAGGTGAGCGCTCCTATTTAAGGGGTTTGGGATCAAAGCAAAGTTACCACGTCAGAAAAGATCAAAGCAAAGTTATCACGTAACAAGGGATCGAAGCGTTCTAATATGTGCGCATGCGCACACACGTGTTTGTTTGTGTAATATTGTTCACTCTAAATTTGATCCTAATCAATTTAATATCACTCAATAAAAGAAAATGTTAGTTTTGGAAAATTTTAAAATGACAAAACTGACAGTTAAAACATTTTTTGTTCGTGTATTTGTATTTTTTTCGGTTTTTTTTTTTTTTTTTTTTTGCATACCATGTCAAGCTTTTCTGTATATAGTCATGTCGTAGATTTCGGAGCAAACAAGAAATTCAATTGGATTTTAATATTGCAGTGCTTGGATTTCGGATTTGGTGCTTAAAACTTCTTGAAACTGTAACCGTATTTCATTCACCACAAATAACTATCTGATTGAATAGTTTTCTTATCAGATAGAGAAATAAAATGAGTCGAAAAGTCTAAAAGCAACATTTCTCTGCCTGTGCTGCCTTGTACCTCTGCACGTTAGTCTGTTTCAATGTGTGACCCCCCCACCCACTCCCTGATCAGTCGGGGGTGAGCGCACTAACGTGCCTGGAGGCCGTTTTAATGAGTGTTTGGTGGAAAACGAAAAATACAAGAAGGAGTCTGCAAGAAGGATTTGTACGTTTTCACAACAGGGGAGTTTGCGTAAGTCCTAGTAAATAATTTTCTCGGGTGTGTACGTTACACATGTTATTTTTTAAAATTGGTATTATTATTTTGCTAGCTAGCAAACTCGCGAGATAAAGGATTGAAGTGCACTCAGTGCGATACAATACGGTGCCGCTATTCTAACAGTTAGTTATTGCAGGGTAACTTCTAGAATATGCTGTGAATTTAACTAAGATTACACAGCAGTAGCAGTAATACGAGTTACTTCCCTCGAGTGAAAGCTTTAAACGTTAGCCCGGTGCTTAACTAGCCAACGTCAAGCTTTCTGATTGAAGGCTAAAAGCAGCGTTGTCACCAAGGAAACAGAATATTGATTCTATTTTTGTGTGTTGCTGCAGCTTTTTCAAGTATTAACCCGGTGTCTTTGGGAACACCTTAGGGGGAAATAACGGTAATATGACTGAACCATATGGGAACAAAGAATAGGCACTTTTTTGTGCTACCGAAGTTTCCTCGCTTTCATTCAAAATCTGTTTATCATTAAACAATTTAAACATAATGTCTTCAAGCTCACATTGAGGCCTGTGGGACACTATCAGCCACTGAGACAGTAGACAAGTGACTATTTCACACTTTAAGGCTGCCTGTTTATTTAAGTGAGATGAACAGTACATTATAACTGTACATAATAATATCAATGATGATAGATTAAATAAATAGGTTTTTGAAAGACGCTTGTGCATTTTTAAAGTGTTTAATTGATCTGAGTATTTCATCTGTTCAAAGCCTTTCCCAGTCAGTGCTGTTCTCTATGCCTGTCTTACTCTACATGATGTTATTAGCACAAACACTTTAAAGGTGATAATTAGGTCTACAACAATAACACAGACTGCAATGTAGTTAAGCGTCTTACAGTTAGTTTTGAATGAATAAACTTAAAAAAACAACACAAGCAAAGATCTGTCTCCTCCTATTTTTTGTGTCACATAAGAAAGAAGCATCAATATCTGATGAAAAACGTATTAATTTGGCCTTTCACATGGTCTTACTCAGGTGATGCGAAGTGAAATATGCATCCTTTTTATGGTAATGTGCTGGAAAAGTTTGAAAATGGACATTAAACGTGCTTACAAAGTGCTTGAATTTGACCCTGAAAGGTGTATGAACCCAGAAAAAGTCACACTTGGAGTAAAAACCTCTCATAGCAAGTTAATCATATTAAATTGATTTGATGCTTTCAGCACAAAATTTAGCCACACAGTCAGGACAGCGTCTGATTTACCTTCATCGGTAAACGTGTTTATGCAGTACATAGTAACAGTGTGGCTGAGTCCTCTGGTTCAAATCAGTTCCACTACATTTGGAGATGTAAGTCTTAACCTTTCACATGCATCGGGAAGGAAAATACAACCAACATTTAAATGTCTTTAATCCGATTTCTTTTAAGTGTCTTAATGAGCTGCTGCATGTGAAAGTTAGCAACTGTTGATTTTACTGGCAACAGTTACTCAGTGTTAGCTCATTACTCTTTACTTGTTGAAACAAATCTTGTCTGTTGTTGGTTAATCTGATTCCTGAGCGCTTGTGTTTGTGCCAAAGACGTTGTTTTTTTAAAATGATGAAGCAGCTCCGCTCTCTATAGTATTTATTTGTTGGAGGGAATGTGTTTTGATCATCCTCATGTTCGTTTCCAACATGATATTCTTATTCTTGGACTCTACTAGAGTAGCTTTGCATGCTTCTTCATCTTAAACAAAGCTCCTCTTTTTCTCCTCTGCCTGAAAAACAGGGGTTTTGGCTTTTTTGCCTTTAAGCTAACTTTACTCTTATTGGTTGATATTAAAAAGACTTGCTATTAATGATCAAGGCTTTTTTAATATCATGGATTGGGTGTTCTTTTTATTCACGCTTTTTTCTCGGGTCTATGATGGATATTTTTGCATAAATTAAGATCTGATTACAAATATTAGTCTCACATGTTGCATTAATTTAATTCAAAAGTGAGTCAGGTAGGTGTTAAGTAGAAATACAGCAGAATAGTGAAATTAATCTTGTATTTATCGATTTATCGTCTAATCTTGATCACATGTTCAGCGCTCATAAAAAATATATTTGGAAAACAAAAATATTTGTGCTTATTATTTAGTTTATTTATTACAGAGGAAAAAAACATGACACTCTTCCTCACCACTTCCATTCAACCTTTTTCCTCAGGACTCATTTTAAGCTGCGTACAGAAGGATTCAATCAGTCTGCAGAACACACACATGCATCTGCTTCAGTGGCAATGAATGAAAATATCTGGCTGTGTTATTATGCATACTGAAATAGGAAAATAAAGTAAGATGAATGAGTTGAGCGCTCTGAGCTGGATGTCTTTCTGAAGTACAACTCTCCTGCCTCTGAGCTGTGAAATGTCTTTACTTGCTCAAATTTAATCTCGTAAAAGTCGATCATAAAACTTATGAAAGCGTGTCTAACTTTCTGGGATCTAACTCATTTTAGATATTTGTTTCTATGTGCTGCGTGTGTTATTTGTTATTCAGATGTGAAGTTTAAAAAAGGTTTAGCTGAGTCTTCATTTAATAAATGTTATTTCTGGGGTTTTGTTTTGCTTGCTAGTCGTCGATACTGTGACGGTGTGTCACTGCACAGATCCTCCAGGGAAAATGTTTTTGTTTTTTCACATTTTGACTGTTGTGATTCATTATTTCTACCTTTCAGTCTTTCCCGTTTCATTATCCAACACACACATTATTCTCTCCCACTGCGCTCCGACTTTTTAATTCTTTGAAAAAAAATTTAATCTTCACAGTAATGCCAAAGTGCAGCGATACATTATGAAGTGCACAGAAAGAGTCTGGATTTCCATTTCTCATACAGTACCGAGCAAAAGTCTTATTTTTTTCATGTTTTGCCAGGTCAGTCTGTGTTAACGGTGTTATTAACTGCATTCTTTAACTAAAGAAGTGAGAACAAATGATGTGGGGTTTTGTTTTTTTGCAGTAGGCTGCAAGTAAATGTGTAAAGATACAATTTAAAATTGGTTCTTTGTTAAGTTTTCTGGTCCTTTCCGTGACTTAGGTGTCTGTTTATGTTTGAATGTTTCAGAGATTAGTGTGAAAGGTCTTAACAGACAAAAACTGGTCAAATACAAGCCCTGGATTAAAAATCAGAAACGCTTTAAAAAGCCTGGAGAGCTATTCCTTAATACATACAGGGAATTACAGGGAGGTCCGGATCCCTGGAAGCAAATGAGGGATGGCTCAAGACTTTTGCACAGTGCTGTACATGTCATGCTCCCTGTTTTATAGCTCAGCTCAAACTGACACGCACTCACTAACTGCTTCTCATTTTCTCCACAGTCAACTTTGACCACTTCCAGATACTGCGGGCCATCGGGAAAGGAAGCTTTGGAAAGGTAATGCGGCCTCCATTTTTCATGCGACTTGTTTATTGTTTGCCCTTAATTACCCACCACAGTCGTCATCTCTAAAGAATCAGTGCAAGCGAAGCGAAATGTGCTGGAATTACACTTTAGTTCTCGTGTGCTGCTGTTATTTAATAACATTTATAAATGCAGCTTATGTAATTATTTCTATAAAGTCAGTTAGAGGAGAGCCGATTTATATTTCATCTCACTCAATCTAGGTGGGAATTTTGACTCCACGTCTCAATTTAATTACAGAGCAGCACAATTCTGCACTATTCACAATTCAATTAAATCAGGTTTGGTTATCCTAATTTATAGCTGTCTTTATATTAAGGATTAAAATAAAATTCACAAGAGAAAGGTGTTGCTGTGTGTGGTTGGGAAGAGAAGGGAGAAGCTAGAATGAAGCACAAACAGAGGGAGGTGTTTACCTCTTGCTGTAGCGCTGTGAAACATGATCTGTATATTGCAGCTTGTGTAGGTGCTCCAAGAAAATGCGTTAATCCGCATGCAGCACTGTAGATGTGCACGTATGCACTCGCGAAAGACAGAGGATGCTTGTGTTGCTGAGCTTGTTCTTGCACAGCGGGGAGATGTGAGGTAGGTTGGGGCTACCTCATAACTCCCCGCTGTGAGGCTGCCAGATGGGAAAAAGAGGAAACCGCCTCCTTCTCCTGAAACACTCATTTTCCTTTGCTCACTTTTCATCTTTACAATCTCAGCACTTGGATGTGTATCTTCTTGCAGTGGGCATCTCAGTTTCATTCTTATTTATAAGAGCTCCTCTTTGTGTTATCTAGTTTGTACCTGAAAAGTCAAATTTATGCCTGAGTACACGAGTACAAATAAAAGAAGTACCACGTACTTTAATGGGTCAGTTTGGATCCAGACCTGAATTAGAGATAATGTTGGGCTGTTTTAGGTCTGAGCCACTAACCTGACGAAAACGCAACACAACTGCTGCTAAGTGCGTGTTGTTTAAAACAGATAGTTGGAGAGATAGGTCAGTGCTTTTAAAGGTTTACCAGGTGCCAAATCAGATGTGAAATGTAGGACTGTGCAAAAGTTTGAGCCACACCTTAATTTTAACATATAACTTGCTGGGTAATGGGAAACGGGTGGAACAGTTTAAATTTGAAAAGTGTACATGAAAATACAGTATAAAAGGCAAAAACAGAGTTGATATAATGAGCTAATGAGCTTGAGCATCTTTATCTTCAGCACACCCTGAACTCTCTTAGGCACATTTCTTTGGAATTCCTTTAAGTAGTCTTCAGGAATACTTCTCCGGGCTTCTTTAAGGACATTCAGAGCTCTTCTTTCGATATTAGCTGCCTTTTTGTTCCATTCTCTGCCGAGATGATCCCACACGGCTCAGGTCAGTCCATGAATGATGGTGTTTCGATGTGTTTAGTAAGCTGCTGCCAATCAGACACTTTCCAGATGGTATTGCATGGTGCATCAAAGTCTGGTGGTACTTTTCATAATTCCATCAATTTTGATGAAATCCCCAACACCCTGGCTGAAATGCAGACCCAAACTATGACAGAGCTGTACAGTAGTGTATAGGTGGTTGTAGACATATTACCAGCAATTTGAACCAGAAATGTCAAATTTTGGTTCATCAATCCATAAGACCTGCTGCCACTGATTTTCAGTCCAGTTCTTGTGTAATTTGGCATCCCTCAGCCTTTTCTCCCTGTTCCCTTCCTTAATAATGGCTTCTTGACAGCCACCCTTCACTGACACCATGAGATGCAGTTTTGGTGAACACTAGATGGATCAACTGAAGGACCAAGTGCATCTTTCAGGTCCTGTGTCAGGTGTTTGCTGAATTTTTTTTTACATGACTTTCAGGTACTGTTCCTCCACTGTAGATAGATTTTTCAGCCTGTCCCCTTTTTTCTGTCTGTTACTTTTCCAATCCAAAGAAATCAGAGGAAATGGTGTGTTTCTGTGACAGGTTGCTAGTAACAAAGTACCTAAAGATAAAATTTAAAATTGGTTCTTTGCTAAGTTGTGTGTTTTGTATTGTATTTGAAAAAAAAAAAGTTCTCTCTTCCTCTTATGTTTAATATAACCACACTACAGACGGACAAGCGCTTGTTTTTATGCGTTGTCGTTAGCAACAACGACGGTAAAACCACCGGTGTCCGCTTGTTTATCTTCCACATAAACCTTTCATAATAAAGCTCAAGATCCTGTTGAGACTTTTCAAAATAAACGTAATCACGTAAAAGAGTATGCAGAGTGTTTACGGATGAAAAGCAAAAAAGAGCCGTCAGGTGCTAAAAAATAAAGCTTAGACTCAAACGTTAGAACAGGCTTTTCCCCGCAGCACGCCGTGTAATAAATACTCACAAAGAAAACGGCGGCCGTTACAACTTATGGCTAAAAATGTATCGTTTCATACACGCCCAGCTGGAAACACTTTACGCAAGTCGAGCTGCCCGAGATTCACAGAATTTACAGAAAATGTAAAATTTTTGTGATTTATATCGTTATCGGACGATAGATGTCTTATATCGGGATATGAGATTTTGGTCATATCGCACAGCCCTATGATCAGGTACAAGGACTGGACTGAAAATGGGTGAAAAAGCAGTCAATGTCCAAAGAAAAACTTTAAATGACCTTCAGAAAGTCTAAAGAAAGGAAGAAGAAGAACATCTGGCTCAGTACAGAACCGAGGAGAGGCTCAAGACTTATTCACAGATAATCAATCAAATTAATCAAGCTTCATCTCTAAGCAGCCTCCTGGCTGTAAGAGCGTCTCGTTTTTGTCTCATTAACTGTCTGGTGGCGCTCACAGTAGTTTGCTGTGACGGGGTCCTCGAGGACTAATGTTACAGGGAAATCATTAGGAAAGGGCTTTAGACTGAGCTTTACTGAAATCTCAGTTTTCCCCCTATCAGAGTGCCCGTTTTTATTATGTTATTACTGTGTTTTTCGGAAAATAAGGCACTCTAAAAATCAGTCCTTTGGTGTTTCTGGAAATCGACAGTACTCCTTATAATCCGGTTCACCTTATGTCTCTACCAGCTTTGCACATCTACAGACTGAAATCTTTGCCCATTCTTCTTTGCAAAACAGCTCCAGCTCAGTCAGATTAGATGGACAGCGTTTGTGAACAGCAGTTTTCAGATCTTGCCACAGATTCTCGATTGGATTTAGATCTGGACTTTGACTGGGCCATTCTAACACATGGATATGTTTTGTTTTAAACCATCCCATTGTTGCCCTGGCTTCATCTTTAGGGTCGTTGTCCTGCTGGAAGGTGAACCTCCGCCCCAGTCTCAAGTCTTTTGCAGACTCCAAGAGGTTTTCTTCCTGTATTTGGCTCCATCCATCTTCCCATCAACTCTGACCAGCTTCCCTGTCCCTGCTGAAGAGAAGCACCCCCAGAGCATGATGCTGCCACCACCATATTTGACAGTGGGGATGGTGTGTTCAGAGTGATGTGCAGTGTTAGTTTTCCGCCACACATAGCGTTTTGCATTTTGGCCAAAAAGTTCCATTTTGGTCTCATCTGACCAGAGCACCTTCTTCCACATGTTTGCTGTGTCCCCCACATGGCTACTATGAAGCAGAACGCTGTCTTATCCAGCTAACATCAAGGGTCAAGTTATCCTTTGAACCTAATCTGCTCCACAGCAAATCATGTTCCAAATGTGAGAAATGAGATCAACAGGTACAAAATCATCCAAATACAGATACCAAATACTTATTTTCCACCCTGATTTACGAATAAATTCTTTACAAATCCTACCATGTGAATTCATGGATTTTTTTTTTCACATTCTGTCTCTCACAGTTGAAGTGTACCTCTGGTGCAAATTACTGACCTCTGTCATCATTTTAAGTGGGGGAACTTGCACAATCGGTGGCTGACTAAATACTTTTTTGCCCCACTGTATATATATGTATTATATATATATATTTCCCACACCACCCTGAACACGCCCGATCTCGTCTGATCTCGGAAGCTAAGCAGGGTCGGGCCTGGTCAGTACTTGGATGGGAGACCGCCTGGGAATACCAGGTGCTGTAAGCTTTTGCACTTCCACACACAAACTGCAGAGGGCGCTGCTGCTCATGTTTATGCTCACAGGCATGAAAAGTTAGATAAAATCTTTTTTTTATCTTTTTAACATGAGAATATTATATTTCCATCTTGTCTTCCACAGTAATCAGATTAATGATGAGACAAAAGTAGAACAAGGAAAGAATAGGCCGTGTATCTCACGTTTAAACAAAATTGATGTTTTCTGAAAAATCTCACACAGATAAACATTTACAGGAAATTACTTTTCCTTCAAAACAAACATCAAAGAGTCTGTGGTTTTCTTTATTGATTGTACTTGAGTAGAAGCTGTAAAGGAAAATTTCTATTATTCTCATTTAAAGTGTTTAAGTTCTTAAGCACATGCTTAGTTCTGACACTATAATAGACTGTTCAGTGGAAGTTTCTAAACTAGATGAACTTATTTCAGCCCCAGTAGTTGGAGAAGACAACTCCCTATTGCATGAATAATATACCACTGAAATTTATAAAACAGCTTTCAAAAAGAAGTTTGAATTTATTTTGGATTTTCTCAAATGCACACAGTGCCAAAAGCATACACACAGTCAAATCTTTTCATATGAGGTGCTGAAGTTTCTGCACCTCATAACTCAACAAGCCCTATTAACTTCTCATTAGTGATCATGGCTGACTACAAGTGTTAGTTTCTCTTCGCAGCGTAAAAAGGATTAGCTTAAAAGCACTTGTTGGATTGACCAATATTTAGAACAGAAAGTCCAAGGAACTCACCGTAAACCATTTAAGCCATTTTTATTACAGATTCGTTTCAAACAATCGTTTGTAATTACAAGTTGTTTTAATATGTTACCACTTTGCCAAGGATTGGAAGAAGACCAAAGAGTCCCCCTTAGATCAGAGGGAATTTCTTATTACTGTGAACTGAGGATCCCAACCACTTCTGGAAAGACAGCTTTATGGGCAGACTTGACAATGACTGAGCTATATGGCCACAATGACAACAGTATGTTTGGTGTATCAAAGGTGATTCTTTGAAATCTGAGAACACTGTACCAGATGTTAAGCCTGGTGGTGGTAGGATCATGCTCCGGGGCTGATTTGCTGGATGGAATATTAAAGAAGGAGGACTAGTAAAGTGAGTTTACAATCAACCATTGAAACTGATCATCAGTGATAGAAAACTTCTATATTCAATGTTTCTCCAAATCCTCATCCTCGACTTATTAGTAAAAGAAAACAAATTTCATAATATAATATGTTCTGATGACATTCAGTTAGCTTGTGGGGATAGGTTAATTGGATAATCCAAATTGTCACTAGGTGTGAATGTGCGAATGAATGTGAGTGTGAATGGTTGTCTGTCCCTGTGTGTTAGCCCTGCGACAGACTGGCGACCTGTCAAGGGTGTACCCTGCCTCTCGCCCTATGACAGCTGGGATAGGCTCCAGCACCCCCCGCGACCCTGAAAAAGGATAAGCGGAAGCGAATGGATGGATGGACATTCAGTTGGATCTGATTTACACATCGGGTCGTGTTTTCGTAGCGTAAACGCTGGGCGTCCTCTCAGAGCCTACGCTCTATCTGCTATTCGCGAACAGAGATACGCAAGTTTCTCCGTGACTGCAGCTGTCAGTCAAAGCTGTTATGATGACGTTTCACCCCAATTTAACATCACCGCGGTAGGAATTAGAATCAAACTTATGGGAAAGGAGACCCCTTGGACATCAATCAGCGTGATGAGAACTATTGAAAACAAAAGAAAGAATCTTTGGAAAGAGAGAAGAGGCAGTCGTTCCATATATCGGTTGTTAAGCTTAACGTGGGAATGCTTTACAAATATTCAGAGATGAACTTACACACTTGCTTTACTTCTCTCTGGGATAACTTTCTCGGAGATGAAATGCCGGTTTGGTAGCGAGGCTCCAACTGCTCAACCAGACCGCCGACAGATCTCGCACGCCACAGCCACTCTATCACGTGACGCATACTGCTCCAACGTGCAAAGGTTATGAGCTGAGTTACGCCGTGTCGCAAGTTTTGAGAGATGCTTTCGTGATATTTAATGGATCGGATTACATTTTTTATTTCTCTCTGATATCTGATCCAGTAATTTACGTCAGTATCGGACCGATACGTAATATCAGATCGGTTCATCTCTAATTAATAAACTAATATAAGTAACCACTGGTTGCACTGATGTGATTAGACTCTTGTGAGTCATCAATCTCTCAAATGTCCTTCTCTCTCCTCCAGGGAAACATCTTACCGACCAGAGCTGCAAGCCACTTCCTCCAAATATGATGAAGATGTGAGATTTTCAGCAACAGGGACGCTTTCCTGAGTTTCAGGAAATGATTTGTGGTTAAAGTAGCAGGACTGTCGAGCACATTTTTATATTTCAAGGTGCTGTTTTTTTAAAAAGGAAAATATGACAGCCAAAAACAACAACAACCCCCCCAAAACTCCACAACATGCAAACTTCAGTATGAATACTAAGATGAGAGGACAGGGATGCGGTAAAGCTTGCTCATTGGTCCAGTATTGGCCGTATGCCACATACATGATCTGCTGAGACGGTCATTCAGGCTCCATGCAGATGAACTCAACACTTCCTTTGCTTTGTACCCTGTGCAAGTCTGTCAGATCGGTGCATTTATATGAATATGACGCAGTGTTTTATCTTTTTCTGTAAACTATAAACCAAAACTGTTTCTGTTTTTTATAATTATATTAAATTCTTGTTTTTATTTTTTTCTCTAACTTACTTCATGTCTCCATGTTATACTCTGCAATAGTAATGTGATTTGTTCATTTAATCTATTATTGACAGTGAGGTGCTGCTTTAGGTTTTATAGTAGTTACTGTCAAAAGGAAACATAACTTAAATATTCCTTGATTAGCATCTAGGAAATGATCAGCGAGGCGCTTTTGTGCTTCAAGGAAAGCAGGAGGAAACTAGAGACTACAGGAAGGAGTAGTGACAGTTTTAGCGCCGTCTGCAGTTTGTGTGTGGAAGTGCAAAAGCTTACAGCACCTGGTATTCCCAGGCGGTCTCCCATCGAAGTACTGACCAGGCCCGACCCTGCTTAGCTTCCGAGATCAGACGAGATCGGGCGTGTTCAGGGTGGTATGGCCGTAAGCGAAAGCAGAGCTCAGAAACAGCATTTTTATACATGCTGTAGCGACACACGCACACGTTTTCTCTTCTATATAGAAGTTAAAGTCTCCAAACGACAAAAACGTTTGAATTACAAAACACACGGTTCTATAATAATCTAACGTGTGTTATTATGGAGATGTTATTGTGGGAAAAGTATTTTTGCAGCTCAGTGTTGAAGCTACCGTTAACAACGAATAGCTGCATGCTTTCGCTGTAACATATGGAATTTAACACAATACTATATTTGAAACTGTGTGACATTTGCCAAGTATAAAAGGTGTTTTCTAGGGGGCTTCCCTCGCTTACGGCCATACCACCCTGAACACGCCCGATCTCGTCTGATCTCGGAAGCTAAGCAGGGTTGGGCCTGGTCAGTACTTGGATGGGAGACCGCCTGGGAATACCAGGTGCTGTAAGCTTTTGCACTTCCACACACAAACTGCAGAGGGCGCTGCTGCTCATGTTTATGCTCAAAGGCATGAAAAGTTAGATTTCTGGGTAATAAAATATTTTTTCTATCTTTTTAACATGAGAATATTATATTTCCATCTTGTCTTCCACAGTAATCAGATTAATAATGAGACAAAAGTAGAACAAGGAAAGAATAGGCCATGTATCTCACGTTTAAACAAAATTGATGTTTTCTGAAAAATCTCACACAGATAAACATTTACAGGAAATTACTTTTTCTTCAAAACAAACATCAAAGAGTCTGTGGTTTTCTTTATTGATTGTACTTGAGTAGAAGCTGTAAAGGAAAATTTCTATTATTCTCATTTAAGGTGTTTTTGTTCTTAAGCATATGCTTAGTTTCTCTTCGAAGCGTAAAAAGGATTAGCTTAAAAGCACTTGTTGGATTGACCAATATTTAGAACAACAGAAAGTCCAAGGAACTCACTGTAAACCATTTTAAGCCATTTTTATACACTTACAGATTCGGTTCAAACAATCGTTTGTAATTACAAGTTGTTTTAATGTGTTACCACTTGGCCAAGGACTGGAAGAAGACCAAAGAGTCCCCCTTAGATCAGAGGGCCAGAGGTTGCACATAACATTGACTTCTCCTCAGCAGCTGCCCCCAAAATTGCTCTAGATGAACGATTCACGATTGATGCCAGCTGTGCGTTGCCATGTAAATAGTTTGCATTTCATGTGTACTTGTACTTGCTCACTCACATGTACTTGCTAAGTACATGTGAACAGATCTTGAATAAAAAAACAAAACAAAACATACTTTTAATTTCTGTTTTATTGAAACCACTTTACAGAAAGTACAATTATTTACAATGAACTGTACATGCAACACAGCAGTTTTATGAATATTCAACAAGAGCAAGTTTCATTTGGCCCTGGTTTGACAACCACAGTGGGGCACATGTTCACCAAAACACAGCACACCTTAACATTCCTATCAAGCAGTGTTGTGTCTTCACCCTCACATGATATGAGTAACTCCTGTCCACAGCCTCCGTGACATGGTGATTTTGTTGTTGGTCTTCTGTCAGATCTTCATCTATCCGGTCGTTAAGTGATCACGTGACGAATCCTACTTCCGGGCCTAAAGTAGTCTGCGTTTAATATGGCTTTTGTGTTGTTAACATGTTTAATGTTTTGTATTTTCTTCTATTTAATCTCAAAAAGCTCCTAAAACAGTCAGTGATCACTGTTGACCTCCCTCAGCTTTTATTACCGCTAATTATTTATTTAAGCTCAGTTTTTAAAACCTTAGGATGTAACTACAGCCCAGCCCATGCAGCAGTATGTGAATAACTAACCTCGTATTGTGGATGGATTATCTCAGTTGTTCTCCTGGCTGAAGTTTGGTCCTTTTACAGTATCCTGCCATGCGATTACATTTGTTCCTGACCACCGAGAACACTCACATTAACTTTTATCGAGTGGGAAAAAAGTTAGCTTGTTTATATTATGCTAACATAGCTGTGTCGCTAGCGGTCACGTAGCACATCATATACCAGCTAGCCAAACTTCAGTAACCCTACAAACGTCACTGCTGTTTAGTTTTCTGTCTTCATTTATGTTGGAAGTGATAACAGAGCTGTACGTTTTAATTTGTTTCCAAAACCCCGCAGTCAGGACATGCTATATTGTATTTAGATAGAAGCTAGCGAGCTAACTTCCTGCTAACTTCTAACTCCGTTAAATAAATAAATTCCGTTTTCATGGATGCCTGGATGTTAAACTCAATTGTTACACCTGGTAGAGCAGAACGCTGATCATTTTATTAAAGATGAAAGAATTTAGACAGTTTTTCAACTCTCAGTAATGCCATAGTGATCGTTTGATATATGGACCTGCAGCGGAGTTTAGGCCCAGAACGGCTAGTGACGTCAGACTTAACGACGGGATTACTTCTGCACGGGGCACACCTTCAGACTCTGCAGCTGCATAACGAAAGCCTGTAAGATAAAATTAGTGTATACACATAAGGTAAATGTATACCAGTATTCCAGGTGCGTGATTCATCTGAAAGTTATGTGCAGATTAGCGTACAATGAGCGCAATTTTGTATGTTTTTGGGTGCTATTTTTCGCTTTCGTTGCACTCGCCTTGTCCGAGTCTCACCGTTGCAATCCAAGCCTGACGTCTTCGTTTAGTAATATCGGATACATGAGATCCCTCCCGTTGCCTCCAGGAGAGGAAACGATGAAATGAGAGCCCATTTTCCAGCTTCTTGCCTTCCCTATTGTGTGATCTAACGTTGCAACCGACAACACAGTACCTACAACCATAGCTGACGTTTCCGTGTGCTTTGTTTGGCCTACTGGCATGGTGGGAGGGGGCGTGGCTCCAAAGCCCTGATGTCTGGCTCCGCCTCTGCTCAGCTAGTGCCTGATAGTGATGTGTGATACCACTGATTTCCTTTACCAAGTAATACCAAGTAATATTCAGGGTGGTATCGACGATACTGATCCGATACCGATACTTTGTACAAAAACTTATTTTATTTATTGTATCTCAAATTATAGCATCATAATGATTACAGGACATCAGATTACTTGTTCTTATCACTTAATAATGCAGAGTTCATCTTATAGAAATAAAAAAACTGAAGTTGTGCGCTATTTGAACACCTTGCCTGCCTGCAGCACTAAAGGACTCCGTGAGAGAGTAAATTAAATTTAACTTTATTAATCCCTCGGGAGGGTTCCTCCGGGGTTTTCACACAGCTGAATAAACAGAAAATGATTAAACAAAGTGTGAGACGGTCGAGAGTTTACGTCAGCGCCCGGTTATATTTTAGATAGCAAGGAGCAGACGGCAGTTTCACTCCACCGAGGGAGCTCGTGACGTATACCCGGCTTTCTTTAGACCGCGAAGGCCGGGTCCTCAGGTGGAAGCAGCCTCTGAATTTGGACACTCCCGCTGTTTCCGGGCCGGCCAATAATAATGGTGACATTTAATGTATTTTATCCGATAAATAAACCCTGTAAAATGTATTTACCCCCCACAGCCCTTTTCAATGTGGCCACAACACCTCACTCTTGGAGCACTTTTTTGCCACATGTATCGCAAACCACATCTCAGCTGTTTGTGGAGGTAAAATACGTCCGCACATGACTCCAATTACGCTCAGCCATTGTTGTGAGTGCGCACGCCAGTGGCTGCGAGACATTTATACAGCCTTCCTTCCTTCCTAGTTCCTTTGAATGTAGACAATCCGAATGTTATAGTTTCTTTCCACTGCGTTCCTGTTAATGATAAACTACAAATTTACTCTAAATTACTAAAATATCGATATTTTAGTGTGAGAATCGATTCTAGAACATAAATGATTGGTATCAGAGGAATCGATATTTCAGGATCGATCCGCACATCACTAGTGCCTGAGCTCGGATCATAGCGAAATTAGGGGGAATTTAGGACTGTGCGCTATGTGCTTCGAATATTGTGTGTCGTTTTTGTTTTACACAGTTGTCAGTCAGGCATCTAACTATGAAACAAATTACACTCCAAAAGACCCCGGGCTTCTGAAACAACAACCCGGGCTTAAGCCCAGTAAGCCACCTCCCGCTCCGCTGATGTCGTGAACACAGCAGACCTGAGGCAAGTGAACTAAGAGGTTATTTATTATTAATGACTGAACAGGGACGGCCAGTTTTCTCCCTAATATTATAATGCTAATGTATATCAGAGAGCTGTTAATAGAATTTAAAGCACATTAAAAACAAAAATGTATCTTTGTGGGAGTCATTTCAAATTAAGAGACATGGCCATCATTAACATCACAGGGTGCTTGTGCATAGAAACACATCAACAATCAACAGAAAGGTAACCACGTCTTTGCGTGCTAGCTCCTTGGAGGGAGCCCAAGGGGGGTCTTCTTTAATAGTGGCTCAGATTTGGGATCTATTTGGCAAGGCGCAAATAGATCTTTTTGCTTCCAGGATAAATACTCACTGCCCCCTGTTCTTCTCCATAATCGACCACGATGCACCCTTGGGCTTGGACGCACTAGCGCACCAATGGCCAGACGTGCTCCTGTATGCATTTCCCCCAGTGGAAATGATATCTCCAGTTCTAGAGAGAGTGCGTTGGCAGTTCCTCTCTCTGATTCTAGTGGACCCTTGGTGGCCCACAAGGCCGTGGTATGCAGAGACAATCAGCCTGCTAGCAGCGGGTCCTTGGCAGCTTCCTCTCCGCAGGGACTTCCTCTCTCAGGCGGGAGGAGAAGTGGTTCACCTGGATCTGTGGCACCTTCATGATTACCTGCTGAGAGGTTAAACTTGATTGCTAAGGGTTTGCCACCTAGTGTGATAGCGACAATTCAGAGCGCTAGGGCCTCATCTACTAGAGGCTTGTACACTTACAAATGGCGAGCCTTCGAGCAATGGTGCCAGGACTGCCACACTCTCCCATTTCAGTGCTCTATTGTGGATATGTCTGTGAAGGTTCTCAGTCATCCAGGTCATCGTAGTCAAGAAGCTTCTTCAGTTCTGAAGAACCTCTCCGGATGAGAGGTGAAACATCTTCAAGCAATCTAAAGAAGTCCAGACGCTTTTCTTTCCAAGCTTCTTAGACCTCTATTGTGGATGTTTTGACAGGAGCTGTGGGAAAAGGGCCTTTCATCTACGACAATTAAGATTTATTTAGCAGCTATATCTGCTTGTCATATTAGCTTTGACGGGGTGACACCAGGTGCAAATTCCCTTGCCATACGTTTTCTGAAAGGGGTTCGCCGGCTGAGACCTGTGCTTAAGTCCAGTGTCCTTGCTTGGGACTTGTCTTTGGTGCTGGAGGCCCTTTGTAGCCCCCCGTTTGAACCCATTGAGTCTGTGGATATGAAATTTCTTTCATATAAGACTGCATTACTTCTCGCTTTGGCTTCGGTAAAGCGAGTGGGTGACCTTCATGCGCTGTCTGTGCATCCGTCCTGCACACAGTTCTCTCCTGATGGCCACAAGGTCGTATTACATCCAGATGCTGCCTATTTTCCCAAGATCATGCCGGTATCTTATAGCTCAATGGAGTTTGAGTTGCTGAGCTTTTTCTCCCCTCCTTTTGCATCTGAGGAGCAGAGAAGTGATGTGTTGGTCGCGAACAAAATGGCTCTTAGAGCCGGATCTTTGACGTGAACGACGCGAGCCGGCTCCTTATCGCAAGCTGTGTTTTTTTTTTTCTTTCTCTCACCCTCTCTCCCACTTTCTTCCCGCTTCACTCCGCACGCGAGCCTTGTGCTTTGCGCTGGGCAGAGGGGGGAGGGGCGGTAGTTACACTCTCAGTAGCACAGGAACAGAGCGGGAGGGAGAGAGAGAGAAAGAGAGCCAGAGACAACAACTTCACATTAGAAAGGTATAGTAATCATCCACAACTATTTTCAGTTGTGGATGATAAAGGATTCAGAAAGTTTATTCATGCAGGCCCATATGACAGAGAATATGCATGTTCTTTTTGTTTTCATATTTTAATTTATATTTAATTGTGTTGTGGTTTGCAGTGTTTTGTGTTGTTTCACTTTAAATTAGTTTAAAAGAAAAAAGCTGAAAATTTAAACAGTTAAAAATTGAAATGTGAATAGTTGATTTTTGTATAAATTATTTATTTATTATATTTTATGTGGAGTGAATAAATAAAAGTATATTTACGGTGACCCCTACAGACAAAGTACGTACAAAAGACAACAGAAGTGCTCCAGGATGCTAGGGGGCAGTGTTGAGCTTTTGTTACCTCGTGGCTACACAAGCCAGCAAGTACCAACGACCAGATTTGGTGTGTGGTAATAACAAGTAAATGAACTTTTTTTTTTAATTATTTGAATATATATGAGTGCTTGTGTATAAATACACAAACAATACACATATGCTTTCAATTGTGTAATTTAGGTGATTTAGGTAGCTCTGTTTTGGAAGTTCAGTTCATGCTAGCAATGTGTTTTGGAATTTGTAAGTAAAATAGTCGGTTTGTTTGTTTATTTCTGAAACGTTTTACCATTTGAACATGCTCACACATTAAAACACATTTAAAATACACATTTAATATGACAAACTGGATGATCCCAGTTGGATGAACCAAAACAACAACTGGTAAAGATGTATTACTTTTACCTCTTTCTTCAGTTAGCAGAGTGATTTGTTGTGCAGTGCAGTGTTTGGTGGGAGTCGGCTCTCTGACGCAGGGATCAATGAAGATCTTCAGGGAAGGAAATTCTCTGAAATGTCAGATTAATTGCTATAAGTTAATAAACTAAATGGGTGAATGAACAGCAGCTGCATGTAAGATCAGTTTGAATGAAGATGAATATTTGTTTAAACAGATATTATGTAAAGTTGACTGTATATGATACATGCAAGTAAAATATGAAAAATAGGCATGTTAGGAAAGTAAAAAGTCAACATGCATCTAAAAGCTGACATGTTTTTTTTTGGAACAAACGAAGTGAAGCAGCCAAATACTTGTGAGCAATTAGGAGGATCAGCCCACCTGCTGCACCTGAACCAGTTGACTAGCACTCTAATTTCTTAGCTCCAGGTTTTACTTCCACTGCATCATTCTATCTGATGTGTTTCTGCCATGTCTGCCACATCTATTGGAGCTCACAATAGAAACGTCAAACATTTAGGTGTTGAGGTCAGTTGGCCTGTTTACAATGTTGACAACAGCAAATAGAACTTTTTTAAAACTTTGTTTTTCTCTACTTGTGTTACAAAAGATAACATATTATATTCATTATAATTATAATTTAAGTTTAAATAAAGTTTTAATTTCTTTATATTTTTTATTATATTAGTAATGAGGTTTGTTTAGCTTTGCACCAAAATAGATTGTAGAAATAGGCTTTAAAATGCACTCAAGTACATTTTAGAGATTTTATTTTCCTCACTTTTGAGTAAAGAAGTTGAATCAGTTTAATCTCAAAGTTTACTACACTAATTTTAACCCAAGCACATGTACTTGTACTTAAATGATAAAAATATGGGTTTTTTTTTTTTTTTTTTACCATATCTGCACTCATGAGAAATTGGACAAACTAACATCTTTTTAAATATAAACATTGTTTTAAATACTCGGATGAAAAAGTTAATCGTGACCTGAAGTTTTATTACACTCAAGTAAAAGATTATGCAAAAGTAAAGAGACATAAAATCAAAGTTAAAATATAACAAGTCTAAAGACTGACCTGTGTCGAGCTGAGGATCACTCAAAAAGGACCATGAAAGAAAGCCAAGGGACAAGAGTAAAAAAGATCAGTGATTTCCATGTCAGCCCTTTTTATACTTCACAACTGCCTTAGCCATATATAGATTCAGCGCACATAGCAGCAGCTTAGCAACCACATTTCCTGTCAACTTCGTGTCTTTGAGCCCACATATGGCATATATACATCAACATGCAGCGCTACACAAACATGACTGCAAAACAACAATTTATAAGCAGTTTGTCTGCATGGCCAAATATGTAAAGATATGAGTCTCTGTCTGTGTACAGTTTTACACATGTTTGGTTTAATACTTAATAGCAAAAGCTCGTGAATTTTTAATTAATGCACGAAACATAATAAATATTACATAAAGTTGATTAATAAAAATGTTCCTTGTAATTATGTTACTTTAATTTTACAGGAAATGTGTATTACCCTTTTTTTGTGTGAATGTAGTGGCGTAAAGTTCACATCTGGTCAGCTGGTCAAAATAGAACATGTTTGCAAAAGTGCTCTGATGTTTTTGGAGATGTTGCAAGCTCAGCTAACAGTCAGCTGACAGAGTGTACCGAGCTCACAGCTCCAGTGTTCCAGCTAAAATGTTTTTTATGTTAACCAGTTAGATTTGTGTGTTCCACATGTTGCATTTAAGAGTTTTGTGACATTTAGCGTGTTTGGAGTCTATAGTTAGTGTGTAGTGTAGTTGTTGTTTTGTTTGTCAGTTATACTGATGAATGTCACAGTTGCTCAAAAAAGCCACCAAAGGCAGACTGCAGTGTAAATGTTAGGCGTGTGTTTGGCAATAATCTGGCGATACAATATGTATCACAATACAGGGGAGACGATACAATATATTGCGATACTAAAAGCCAGATGATATTTGTGTTTGTGTTAATTGTAGGAAAACTCGCAGTAAACAGTCTAAACTCTTAAATGTTTGACATGAGCTATCTCAACTAAAATAGAGGGATACAGTTGACTAGAGAAAAAAGTTATTTGGATGTGTTACCATTTGGCCACGGTCTGCAAGAAGACCCGAAGTGTCCCCCTTAAGCTGTGCATATACTGTGTGATTTTTTTTCAGTCGCGTTATTCAGCTCCTGCTCAACCCTGTATGATTGAATCGAAGGGGTTAGAACAGGGGTGGGCAACTCCAGGCCTCGAGGGCCGGTGTCCCTGCAGGTTTTAGATGTGTCCTTGAACCAACACAGCTGATTTAAATGGATAAATTAGCTCCTCAACATGTCCTGCAGTTCTCCAGAGGCCTGGTAACGAACTAATCATGTGATTCAGGTGTGTTGACCCAAGGTGAGATCTAAAACCTGCAGGACACCGGCCCTCGTGGACTGAGATTGCCCACCCCTGGGTTAGAAGGTCGTAGGTCACGATGCATGGTCTCACAATATGTGGCCCGATGCTCTGATGCGACCTGAGTGCTCACACTGTGCGTCCACAACGTGAAGCTTATAACACAAAATCTGTCTCTCCCTCTCTATCTTTAACACACACACACACACCACCATCAACTTTGCAAACTTGCTAATGAAAAACATTGACCAGACAGCTGCAATTGAGCAGCAGTGTCCATCCAACTCTTTTCACGATTGTTGCGGTCGTGATAATTTTGTGAGGCCACATTGAAAAGGCTCGGATGAGCTTCCCAACGTTCTACAAGTTGGGCTTCCATCGCTTGTGTCCAGATCACACACTGCACTGCCATGCTACTTCGTCTTTTTCATTTCCATTTCTGTGTTTGTGCGTGCAGTGTGACAGGTTGTGTTAAACCGGCTCGTGGCACCGCTTCAACGGTGCGATACCCTCACGAGGGGCGACCAGAATTTCTAACAGGTTTGAAATTCTGGCCGCAACCATATGATTGCTGATCGGGAGCTGGTCATGAGGTGTTACTTGCATGTAATTTTGTTATTTGGTTCTTTTATCATCGATACTGATATATTAATAGCAATGACTGCAGAATACAGATGTACAGTTATGTATTAAAATAATGTGAAAGGTGATTTTGGTAACTCTGGGATCCAGCTTGCTTCTAATAAATGATTTCTTGTCTGATCACAGAGTAAATGTGTAAAAAAATGTTCTTTGAACACTTCAAACATCAAGACTCACAAGTTGACCTGTCTTTGCTCAGTGCCCTGTGTGTTTTTATATTTTATATGATTTTTTGTTGTATTGACAAATTGCAGTTTCAATGGTTCTTGTATAATTAGAATCCACTATGTACTTATTTTGTCCTCAATTACAATAAACAAACACAGCACAAAAAAAGCAAACACAATAAAAACTATTTGCTGCTTCTGAACCATTTGTTTTAGTATTTTGTTGCTGATGAATAAAACTCAGGCTCAGGAGGTAGAGCGGGTCGTTTACAAATCAGAAGGTTGCTGCTTCACTTCCTGGCTCCTCCACTCTGTATGTCAGAGTACTGTATGTTCTGCATTACACTCTAAAAATCCTTTAATTTTCTCAAAAATCAATAGTGCGCCTTATGTATGAATTCTGATTGTGGTTACTGACCTCAAACTGATTTTATGTGATACACAGTGCTCAAAAATCTGTCAAAAAATGTTGCACTACGACTTTGGTAAGCTACGACGTCTGGATTGGATGGATTGTCGGAGCATTAGGTTATCGTAGTCATGAGCCTCACAGAGTAATCTGGGTCCAAAACTCGGTCGCTGCAGGTCCCAAAGTCAAACAAACACTGCAGCATCACTGAGAGTTAAAAACTGTCTAAATTCTTTCATCTTTAATAAAATGATCAGCGTTGCTGCTCTACCAGGTGTTACAATTAAGTTTAACATCCAGACATCCATGAAAACGGAATTTATTAAATTTAATGGAGTTAGAAGTTAGCAGGAAGTTAGCTCGCTAGTTTCCACCTAAACATAAGCATTATGTGACTGAGAGATTTCTGAAAAAATTCAAACGTACAGCTCTGCTATCACTTCCAACATAAACGAAGACAGAAAACAAAACACCAGTGACTCTTGGTACTGAAGTTGGGCTAGCTAGTATCAGCACGTTCTCACTCCCAAAGCGTAACATTTTACGCTAGGTGACAAATCGTCAACATATTACGTTTTCGGCTACCCACCACGTTCCTATATGAGAACCGTATGGACTCTATCTACACATGTTCGCTCTTTTTCTTCAAATCGCTTAGAAACACGCTATTTAACGTCATTAAAGTCCTGGTTAAGCTCAGGAAAAAGGTTATGGTTAGGGCTAGGGATAAGGTTAGGTTTAGGGCTGGAATACAGGGCTGGAACGTCTATTACCGCGGGAGCGTCATTGCACTGGATTTCGGCCATAACCCGCCGCGTACCATAAGAACGCCGAAGGTCTCCTTTTGCGTTCCTCAGGAACGCCGCGGGACGTGACAAAACGTCGGCATGTTACGCCTCGGGAGTGAGAACGGGCTGCTGGTATATAATGATGTGCTACCTGATCGCTAGTGACACAACTATGTTAGCATAACATTAGCACAGTGAAGCTGGAGGCTAAATGCTAACTTTTTTCCACTTGATAAAAGTTAACGTGAGGGTTCCCGATGGTTAGGGACAAATGTAATCACATGGCCGGATGCTGTAAACAGACCAAACTTACAATACGAGGATAGTCATTAATATACTGCAACAACATGCGAATAGAGCAGCTGCGAGAGAATTAAACATTAATGAATCATTGGTACGGAAATGGAAGAAGCAAGAAGAATGAGTTAAGTAAAGTTTGACTTATCTGACTGTTTTGTTTCGCTTTATGCACCTTATGGTTCGAAAAATAGAGTATCCTTGAGCAAGAATCACAAATGAAGTGACACTAAATTATTATTTTTTGTTTAAAAACCAGGTGTGATGAATATGAGTACAAATCTGCAGCAAATCCTGTACATACAGCTCCTCATATTCTTAAGAACAGATGATCTGTTTAACTGAACCTTACTTTCAGTAAGTCACTCGGTGTTGCATGTAAATTAAATTCAGACTGCTGACTCATCATCCACGTGCCCTAATCAGGTAACAGTCCAAATGGCTGTTTTGTTGAGTCCCACATATTGGGCACATTTATATATGTGTCATATTCTTAATCTGTTGCAGCAGTCACGATGCTGCTTATAAGTTATATTCAGACTGATGAGTCTTCACTGATGTCCCCAAAAGAAGTAAAGCTCCAAATGTTTATGCTGTTGTTTCTTCAGTTATTACTTATAAATGTTTTGAAATGCAGGCATTTGATGTTCCAGTTATGTAGCCTAATGTAATGCAACCATTGCTCTCACTGCCACTGCTGCAGAGATCAGGTTCAAAAACAGTGTGGCCTCCACTCCTGAATGAATGAACCCTTCCTGTATAAACGCAGTCCCTCGAGACGTGACTGCCCCTCAGCGTCTGTTTATTGCACCAAAGCAAGTTTGAGAACAAAAAGTATAAATGGCTCTCTGTTGATTGTTGCTGTGTTTCTATGCACAAGCACCCTGTGACATTAATAATGACCATGCCTTTCAATTTGAAATGACTCCCACAAAGTTACATTTTTGTCCTTAATGTGCTTTTAATTCCATTAACAGACTGCTGTCTGTAGCTCTCTGATATACATTAGCGTTATAATATTAGTGAGAAAACTGGCCGTCTCTGTTCAGTCATTAATAATAAATAACCTCTTAGTTCACTTCCTTCAGTCCTGCTGTGTGAAAGTTGAAAAAATATGAGGTCTGAATTCAACAACAGGTCACGTGATATGTTTTCTGTTGATCACACCGAACACCGAGCTGCTACCCAATGATTTCTCTAATAGAGTAAAAAGATGTTTTAATGGATCAACACTGTGTTCACAATAATCACAACAGTAATGCAGACTTGGCTCTTAAAGAGCTCTGTTAGCTCTTTATACACAGGAAACATGTTTATGTGAGTACTAATGAGGCTGAGCTTCTATGAGCACTGCAGCATCACTATATGACTGAGTTCCTGGAGAACAGGGATGTCACTGACCACTTCTAGATCTCCCCTCTCTCACAGTCAGCTGATGTCAGTTCATGTGGTGATAGCAGAGACTCTCTAATGCACAAATCTTTCTTTTTTTGATCTTTATTGGCACAAAGGACAGGAGTGAAATGGTAAAGTGCAAACTGCACCCAGGACAGAAAAATCTGCATTATCGAGCACAAAATGTAAATGCTGGTAATTGATATTTGATGATGATGATGATGAAGAAATCCACCATTCTGTCAAATATCCTTTATAACTGCTGACAGCTACTATTACATTTATACTCTTACATAACTCCAGTAGTTGGATGTTTATCATCATGTTTTCTAAATGTTGTTTTTGTTACACTCACTAATAAAGATGTCAGGCTTACATTTGCCTGCTGTCTTTGAGTAAATAGTAAATAGCCCTCTTCCTATTGAAAAAACAAAAGTTGTATCCAAGATGGCCGACTTCTAAATGGTCACCACCCATCTTGAGGAGTTTGCCCCCTCACATATACTAATGTGCCACAAACAGGACTTTAATATCACCAACCCTTCCCATGTTATTACGGTGTATCCATATAAATGGCCCACCCTGTATAATAGACCTCTCTGTATTGAGTCATAAGTGTTATTAATTTCTGGCTCTCTTCCAAAGCATGTCTTTTATCCCATCTTCCTCTTTTCACCCCACTGGTCAGCTAATAAAAGAAAACAGAGAAAACAACAAAAATCATATGACCCTGTGTGAGAAAGTGCTATGGCAACAGAAATCTTCTATTCACTTACCTTCTCACTGTGTAATCATTATTGCTGGGCAACCGCCCAGGTCGCCCATATCAAAAAGCGCTACTGACCGCAGGTTAACCAACCAACCACTCATCAGTAAGTTTCATAATTTGGAAATGTTTAAAATAGAAGTCACACTCATATAGATGATATTGTTACCAAGTGCAAGAGGGCTTTGCTGAAAGTTCACTGTGTCTGTGTAATAGTTTTGTGTTAGGACAAACCAAATCAAAGCAAACATCTTGTGCCCAGCATATCCACTATCCAAACCATCTCAGCCTTGTTTCTCCAACTCTGTTTTCAAAATGCTCTAAGGTGTCCCTCTGATGTATTCATTTCTAATCTTGTCCACTCACTCCTATGAAACTCTTAGTTGCTTCATCTCCAGCTCAGTTTCATGAACCTTGAATGCATACATATGTGGAATTTATACATATGTAGAAAATATGTAAATAAATGCAGAATTAACAGAAAACAAGACAGAAATTAATAATAAAAAGGTTAAATAAAGTTCAAATAAAATAATGAAACGATTTCTTAAGTTAGCTCAGAAAACAGCAACATTACAACGAAATATGGGAAAATTAAAGATGATAACACAATAATGCAGAAAAAAATGTTTATGGTCACAGATCAGTGATAATAGATCAGTCACTCCCTCAGACTCAAGATGTGATCGATCATACCTTTATCGTCTGAGAATGTGGTTTTCTTCACCACAGAAGCAAAAAGGTGAAGGAAAGAGATGGCAGCATCTGTACAAAACAAGTGAATATTAGCACAGTAGGCGCCTTCGAACGCTAATCTCCAAGGTCAGACGGCGGGTCTGGGCCCAGCGCTGGATGAATAGCTGCAGGACAGGATGGCTGATGGTGTGATGTGGAGATGTATTTGCTCTCTGTGTAGGGGAGTTGTTTTCGATTTCTGTTCTCATGCTGACCTCCCACAAGGAGCCCAGTATGAGTAGACGTTTGATGTTTGGTCGAGGGGAATCTGATTTCACTGCAGGTGTAAACTTTGCATGTGACAAATAAAGGCTTGATTGATTGATTGACTGATTGATCGAGAAGAATTTTAATAGTTGCCTGCATTCTACTCGACCTTAGCTAGGATTGTACTCCCTGATCTGGGAAGGGTAGGAAAAAAGAATTCAGTTAACAAGTGGAAGAGATTAATTAAACCTGCCTCCACTGAGTGAGCAGCGCCCTCTGCAGTTTGTGTGTTGAAGTGCAAAAGCTTACAGCACCTGGTATTCCCAGGCGGTCTCCCATCCAAGTACTGACCAGGCCCGACCCTGCTTAGCTTCCGAGATCAGACGAGATCGGGCGTGTTCAGGGTGGTATGGCCGTAAGCGAGGGACTGAGTGCATAAAAGGCCTGTTATAGATGATTACAGATTTAGATTTGCTGCATTACAGATAGATTACACCAGGGGTGTCGAACTCATTTTATATTGCGGACCATATACAGCCCACTTTGATCTTAAGCCGTCTGGACCAGTGAAAGTCTCCTTTCTGTCAGTGGCACTTATTTAACAGTTTTTCTACGTGTTAAAGAAAAGCTGTTCTGACAAAGAAAGAAATCTGTCAGTAAGATTTTTGGACTTAAATTGTAAGAAATAAATGTGTAAAATCCCAGACAACATTCTGGTAGCTTTTTGCCCAGATTGCCCATTTTCTGTTGTTGTGGTTCTTGTTGTTTTTTAATTGTAGTCATACAAAATGAGATTTCTGTGGTTGAAAGTAAAAAAAACAACAAACTTTTCTGTTTACACAAAGTTACAAAAGATTTACTGGAGACATAGCTAAGAATTTTCAGTGTGCAATAAATTGTGAAAGCCGAAGTTTCTTTGATACTGAAAAGCACAAATTAGGCTTTATTGTCAGATGTCATTTTTTGGGAAAAAAACAGTGTGGTATTACTTTGTAAAAAGTGTGTTGCTGCCTAATGTAGTTGTATAATCATAATGTTTTATCTATAACATATCAAATTAATGTTAAAAAGTGTAACTGATCATTTACTGCAGGGCAGTGTGACGGAGAACAGTCATCTAAGACCAATAGTTATAGATGATGAATGTTTCCACATCATCTATAAAAAGCCTTTTGAACATCTCCTCTCTCGCTTACGGCCATACCACCCTGAACACGCCCGATCTCGTCTGATCTCGGAAGCTAAGCAGGGTCGGGCCTGGTCAGTACTTGGATGGGAGACCGCCTGGGAATACCAGGTGCTGTAAGCTTTTGCACTTCCACACACAAACTGCAGAAGGCGCTGCTGCTCACTCACAGAAAACAGAATCAGAAAAAACAGTCATTAAAATGCTTATAAAAATAAGGCATTTCGCTTTTGTGCAAAACTTGATAATCATCTCACTGTATCTACTTTTCTGGTGTGTATTTTCCAGCAGAGGTTTGGCTCTGTGTCATGTGTCTGACATTTTGTGGATGTCAGAGAGCATCATTATTATTTACTAACTTTAGGTTTCAAAACAGGAGGAAGACTGATATTTACTCACAGTAAATATCAGTCTTCCTCCTGTTTTCTATTTTGCAGAGCCTTACTGATGAGCCACAGCTGTTATTTTATTTTCTCCCCCTGATATCTGTAACTTTATCATTTAAACTGTTGATATGGCTCCAAGCAGCCCCATTAACTTTATAATTGACTTTTGTTTCCTCCTTTCTCCTCTCTATTATTTACTGCCAATATATTGTGAGTTTATATCAGTAGCATTTGAGCAAAACCTGGTGAGGACTTAGAAGAGCCTCAACATCCCATTATAATGTTAGTATCGCACAGACAACATAAATTACAACCTAATCCAATCTGAAGACACAATTGAAGCTTCAGACATTCATCTATTGACAGTGAAACACTGCCCTCTGCTGGACTCCAATAAAACAGATCATACTTTAAAATGAGGCAGCATCAACAAGCTGTCTGCAAAAAAAAAAATAGAAGAAAAAAAGAACAAAATTTGCATGAAATACAGAACGTATTGATTCTATGAATCAAAGAAAGCACTCTGTAGTATTCTACAGAAAGAGGAATTTCTCGGCACAGTACTGAGTAACTTGTCAACCATGGAGAAGGCACAGTGTCCACCTAAAGCCCATATTTACAAAAAACAGAGCAAACAATTTTCTCGCATTGCTCAAGGTGAAGGTAATGCTTCACCTTTTCATTTTCATATGACTTATTATGGGCTTCAATCTCATGGTGAAAAATTAAAAAGTATATACACACATTAAAATCTTTTAATATGAAGTTGTACAATGTCTTAAATTGATATGGCTAATGCCTGTTAACTTCTCATCAGTGATCATGGATGGAATAATGAAAGAGAACTACTAAAGTGAGTTTACAATCCAACATAGAAACTGACCCCCTGAGAGGGAAAACTTGTATATTCAATGATACTCCAAATCCTCATTCTCAACTTATTACCAAAAGAAAAAAAATGTTATTATATGTTCTGATAACATTCAGTTGGATCTGATTTACACATCAGAGGATTGTTCAAGTAAATGTATTCAAGTAGAGTGAAATAAAGAGCAGAAAACACTTCATGAGAAGCAATGCAAAACGTGACTTTCAGCAAAGCCGTGCTGTCACACTGTGGCTAGACTGAGGGTTTGTCAACAGTCTGATGACACTGCATCAGAGACTTGTCTTTAACCACTTTGTTCTTTTCATGACCACAACTCAACACCTTGTGAGTGTTTGCAGCCTGGTAATGCACCGTGTCCCAAAACTGTGAACAACTGAATCTGTTCTGAGAGCAGAAGAAACTTCTACAATTGCAATAACTCTAGATGTTAACACACTAACTACACATGTTATAATGTAACACTTTGTGTCATGTAAAACTCTGAAGTCAAGGTTATAAATGGTTATAAACTTTTAAGTTTACCTTCATATATTTCACTTTAAAAAAACTGCTCATCTTGCCCTGTTTGATGTCATTCTTTCCAGCACAACAGCACATATAAGAATTTACAGTTATTTCATTTTGACTGCATTAACACTTAAAATCTCACAAAACGAAAAAAAAAAAAAAAATCTAAGCAGGAGTGTTTTTTTATCTGTAAAAAAACAACTTTTAACCAATCAATTTTAATGTGAAACAAAAAATATAAATTGTATATTTCAAAACTATGTTTAAGTTGCTCCTGCTTTGTAACTGGACTTGGAGTATACACAGACAACAAACTAGACTGGGTTAAAAACACCACGGTCCTCTACAGGAAGGGCCAGAGTCGTCTCTATTTTCTGAGGCAGCCGAGTCTGTTGTGGCCAGTGCCATCCTCTATGCTGTTGCATGCTGGGGCAGCAGGTTGACGGTCAAAGGTGCCAACAGACTCAATAAACTGATCCGCAAGGCCAGTAATGAGTGGGGATGGACTCATTTAGGGTGTCTGAGAGGCAGATGTTGTCCAAAATAAGGAGCACATTCAGTGAGAGACTGAGATTACCAAAATGCACCACTGAACAACACAGGAAATCAATCCTGCCCTTGGCCATCTCCCTGTACAATCTAATACACAGTACACAGTGCAATAGTTATACCCTTTCAAGGTTATTGTTAAATGTCAATCATATATATTTCACCTCTGTAATATTCTTGATATTTATAATTGAGCAATTTATATTAGTGCTATGTCTTATATTTGTAAACACTGTAATATATTGTTTTATTTAATTAGTTTAATCTGTTACTGTTATTGTCTTGGAGAATCTGTAACCCACGTAATTTCCTTAGGGATGATTAAAGTAATCTGATCCTGATTATTCACTTTAAATATGAATATCACACCAGACAGCTCATATTATTCAGAAAGCACCTTTATTGCTTCAGTGCAAATTAGAAGGTAAGTAGCAGCCAGATGCTGCTAATCCACTGCATTTGAATAATTGCTCATCAGCATATGTGAGCAGCTCTATAAAAGCATGAGTTTTGTCAGTTTGCTGGTCTGGAGTATTTAGGTGTTTGTTAACACAATGTCATAATCTTCCCAGGAACGGATGTCCCAGAAAATTCACCCCAGGGTCAAACTGTGCAGTGGTCCAAGAGCTACATACCAGACTCTACAAACCTCTGTTAGCATGTTAAATGTTAAAGTACATGACAGTCAAGTTATAAAAGGGTTGAATAAGTGCGGCTTGTTTGGAAGGGTTGCAAGGAGAAAGTCTCTTCTCTCTAAAAACAGCATGACAGCATGGCTGCAAGTTTGGTAGCAAAGTTGCAAAGCATACCAGCACGAACGCCTCATACCATCTGTCAGCACAGTGGTTAAGGGGTGATGAGCTTGTTTTTCAGCTACAGAACCTGGGCCCCTTGCAGTCATTGAGATTTCCATCAACTCCCTTGTATACCAAGTACTCTAGAGTCAAAACTGAGTTTTGGTAATGCAGCAGGACAAAGATCCCAAGCACATCAGCAGAGCTACAACAGAATCAAGGTGTTGCAATGGCCCGGTCACAGTCCACACCTCAACCTGAAAAACCGTGCTGGGAACTTAAGAGAGCCTTAGATAAACAAATACCACAAACCTCAATGAACTGATGAAACAATGTAAAGAAACGTCAGCCAAAAGTCCTGCACAACCGTGTGACAGACTAAGAGTCATACAGAAACAATTTGGTGACACTACTGCTGCTAAAAGGTGGCTCTACAAGCTACTCACTCATGGAGTGTGCCTAGTTTTTCAGAGTAGTCTATAGATTCCTATGAAAACACTCTTTTCCACATGACTGTATGTCAGATAAAACAGATCTGATCTGTGAAGAGGATTCTGAGAAGAGAAAACATCTGGAGACCTGTCCCAAGAAGTAATTCTGTTCATCAGGACGTAGCGTTTTCAGTGGGAGAAACACTTCATCACTCATCCGAGTGACTTCTTCAGTCTCAGCTCAGTGCAGGTTTCCCCAACCTGTGTTTGAATTCAGATTTTACATATTGTCCAGTTTCAGGCAAGGGAACTGAAAAATGTGCTGAGGATAAATGATCAATTAGGCAGATGTAAATGAACAACAGCTACAGGCTGGAGGCTCTGACATCACATCTGATGGAGACCCTGGACGGCTGCTCCTTGCTCATCTTCGGCCCCAGGTGAGCTCAGTCCAATTCACCTATCAGCCCAACATTGGGGGAGATGACACTGTCATCCAGCTCCTACATCAATCCCTTGCTCACCTGGAAAGTGTGTTGAGCACTGTGAGAATCACGTGCTTTGATTTCTCCAGTGCTTTCAACACGATTATACCCACAATCCTGAAGGACAGGCTGGATTACACAGGTGTGGACCATCACCACATGGATCCTGGTGAGTCTTACCAACCACCCTCATTACATAAGGAATTATGTGTCTGAATGGGTAGTCTGCAGTATAGGCACCCCACAGTCCTGACTCCATGTCTCTCTGTGTCACTAGTGGGTGGGTGAGAGTGAGTGAGCGAATAACTTGTGTTTGTGTATGCATGGCAGTCAGCATTCCTGGCTGGACGCTTCTCCCCATCTTCTGGATGCCGGGTGGTTCTTGGGCAGCTGGGACCCTGTTCTCGACTCGTACCAGGATTCCTGGCATCTAGTTAGGTCGACTGCCCGTTACCTCTGGTCCTCTGGGATTCTCACTCTTTAGCTGTAGGCACCTCATCTGGGGCCTCCCTCCTTCTCCTGCTGGGATGGGCATAGATCAGGCGTGTCGAACTCCAGGCCTCGAGGGCCGGTGTCCTGCAGGTTTTAGAACTCACCCTGTTTAAACTCACCTGAATCAAATGATTAGTTCATTACCAGGCTTCTGGAAAACTTCATGACATGTTGAGGAGGATATTTAGCCATTTATTCAGCTGTGTTGGAACAAGGACACATCTAAAATCGGCAGGACACCGGCCCTCGAGGCCTGGAGTTCGACACCTGTGCCTTAGATCTTTGATACTCCTGGATGCTGTGAATGGCGCTGTTGTCCTGTCTCTATCTCTGTCTCCAGGCTTCTGGGGGGCATTGCTGCAGCTTCCCATCCTCATCAATGCAGCAGCTGGTGATACATTGTGCATTTCTCTACCCCCCACCTCCACTTTATTCTTTTTTTTCTCTTGCCTGTCTTGCCTTAGATATCGTCATACAATGCCACATATAATGTAATAACTGAAATAACACAAATACAAATTAATAATAAATAGATAACACATTCACGTGATCAAGAGGAGCCTATAGAGATTCTATGTAACTGTTCCTGCAAAAGCAAAATGTGTCAGGCACCACAATGCATTCAGATCACAATTCTGAATTCAAAAGCTGTCAGACTAGACAGGATATCAAAAATAAAAACCTGCCACCACATGCAGGTCAACCTGAAGGCACAGAGCAGCTCTTACAATGACACACTGCTGCAACAACAGCATTCAGGGGACAAATTTCAGAGGTCTTATCTTCCAGCTGCTGTCAGACTCAACTAAGACAATAGAGTCTTAGTGCACACCTTAAAACTATGTATATACAACATCAGCTGAATAACAGCATATGACATATTACCTATAACACTGTGTCATTATTTCACAGTGTTATATGTAATTATCTCTGTAGTTTTTTGGGGTTTTTTTAGTTTTTTTTTTTTTTTTTTTTTACAAATGTCATTATTTTATTAATTTACTTATTTTTTGACACATTTGGTTTATTGAATTGAAAAAATAGCTGCAATTGTTGAAATGTGAGCTATGAAAGACGACCTCCTTCTGCATACTTTTGTGGTCACTGGTCCTCACATCATGTTTGCAGCATGTTCTGAACCACAAACAGAGCAGTGCTAAAGTTTCTCGGAACTGGTGAGCTAGTGGTGCAGATATTGATGCTAGTGATTATTAAAGGTGGTGCTACTGAAACGTTTAAGAACTGAAGCCTCCAGAACCAAGTGTTATTTGTCTGTGACACAAATGAGCTCCAACCAGCTCAGGTAGAATTTAATAACAGCTGAGCTGCACTAGACCTGGTCTCTGCTCTTCTTGACTCCTCGTTTGGTAGGATTGAACCTTTTATTTGTATATTTAAAATCTTTTATAGACAACAGGCTTATTTTGAATAACTCGATCTCCTGTTACTTACACTCACAATCCCTATCCAGATATGTGCTTCAAAACATGCAGACATCATCTGGGTTCTGTGACCATGCATATCTTGCATAGGAAATGTCCATACACAGGCACAGACCTATCTTTTTATTTATGTTCAAAGAAAGTTTATCTTAATTTCACCTTTAGAGCATTTCATTTACTGAGGACATCTTCACCACCTGCTGTTCCAGACGACTGACTCGTGCCTGAACTCGTGCAGATTAATCAACCAACCACTGATCAGTAAAGCAAAAAGTAAAAGTAAGTGTCCTCAGTTGAAAAGGTTTGCTTATAAGTTTCATAACTTTATAATATAACAATAACATTTAGCAAGAATGTTGTCATGACTGAGTGCAATGACCGTTTCCCTCTGTAAGGTTCAATGTGTGGATGCAAGTAGAGAAGTTGCTTTTAGATACACCTCATGAACTCTTCAACTGAGACTCAAAAATCAATGTCTTTTAATGTTAATGTTCAATCTTGTGAATGTAACTTTAAAAAAATATTTATTAGGTAAAGCAGCCCCTTCATAATATCTACATGCTACCAAATGTATGTAAATGATTACAATTTCCTGTTCTCAAAAAATACAGTAATACTTCAAATAAGTTGCATATATTATTGTTCAACATGTCCTCCAGTGCCTCTTTGATAACTTTCAAAATATTTACTGAAAAAAAATTAGACTGGTTCTGATATTGAATTTTTGGAAGCTGTTATATTGATATTGATTTATTTATTTTATCATTTAATGATTTAAAATTCTGCATTAAAGGAATAAGAAAGAAATGACAGATGTTTTTAGTTAAATGTAATTATTATTTTTAATGATGGTTGGCGTTTACTAGATGCACCTCAGAGCACCAGGAATTCCTTACTTTGAACAAACATTGCCAAACATTGAACCGTAAATGACGATGTAGATACGCAAATCATTTTCAAGAGCAGCGGGACCGGAATGCAGATGGTGGTTAATATTAGACTGAAGGGGTTCTTCACAGACATATTATCCTTTCAGACACTCTCCAATAACCTGCTGTCTTTACAGTGAGGACACACAAACATCAACCTGGAACATAACTGTATGAAAATATATGATCCGTATTCGTCTTAGCTTCATAGTTACACTGTTTAAAATAGAATATTAAAGCATACAGGGGTAATTACCTGTCCAGCAGAGATTCGCTAGTTCTTGTTTCATATCAAGTTCAGTTAAATTCTTTTTGTCTGCTTTTCCTCATCAGCGCTCTTCTGTCTTTTTCTTCTGTCTCTCCGCGCTTTCTGCTTAAGTCAGCCCCCTCCTCTGGTGCGCATGCTCTGCAGCGCATGCCCGACGCGGTCTCCGCAGCGCGTGCACTACAGGCGCTGAGAAGCATTAATTAGTGTTGCAATTTCAGAATAAAAGCTGCCAGAAAGCGAAACATGCTGCTTTTCATACTTTTTTCAGACTATTCCAGGGTTTTAAATTCACCATTTATGAGGTTTCAGCAAGAGTTAAAAGCTAGGGAATAAAAATAGGTTTTTAATCTGGACTTAAAAACTGGCACTGATGTAGCTTGTCTAATATGAGAGGAAGGTTATTCCAAAGCATCAGAGTGGCAACAAAGAACACTCTGTCTCCTCTAAGTTTCAGCTGTGACTTAGGGACTGGAAGCAACAGTTGCTCAGCTGACCGAAGCGAACGAATGGGGGCATGGGGCTTCAACAAATCATCAAATTTTCTAGAGTAGATAGCGGGCCAAAATTAATATTTGAACTGAGGGGGTGCTTCGCAGACATATTTTCAGGCACTCTCCAATAACCTGCAGTCTTTACGGTGAGGACACACAAACATTAACCCGACTGGAACATGAAAATATATGACCTGTATTTGTGTTCGCTTCGTAGTTACACTGTTTAAAACAAGATATTAAACCAAACTGCGGTAATTACCTGTCCAGCAGAGAGCTCAGGTAAATTCTTTCTGTCTGCTTTGCTTTACCAGAGATCGTCTGTCTTTTCCTTTCGACTTGTCTCTCCGCGCTTTCTGCTCAAGTCAGCCCCCTCCTCTGCCGCGCATGTCCGACAGGGTCTGCGCAGCGCGTGCACCACAGGTGTGGAGAAGTACTGATTAGTGTTGCAGTTTCAAAATAAAAGCTGCCAAAAAGCGAAACATGCTGCCTTCAATGTTTCAAACCATATTCCAGGGTTTTTAGTTCACCATGTATAATGTTAAAACAAGAAAATAAAAGATAGATCTGAACGTTTGAAAACGTTTTGGAAAAATTCCATAAAAAATAGATGAAAAACACTGAAATTATCCTTTTATTTATGTTGATCCATTAAGTTGGTTCATTTTTTGTTACATAAGTTGTTTTTAAAGTTAAACTTGTGTGGGTTTCTATATAAGTCAATAAAAAACAACAACAAGCCATTAAATGCCATTAATGAAAAGTAAACTCTGCCAAAGAAACTGAGAGATGGGACACATGGGGTTCAGTTTGCAAATTTATCTGAAACAATAAACATCTATGAATAAAAGTTTTCTGGTCAGCAGCTTGTAAGAAAGACAAAAAAAGTAAAAAGATGGTCATGAAAAGAAGCTACCATCTGTCACATGGTTCTGTGTATTTACATTGCATACCATGGGGAAATAATCATTTGATCCCCTGTTGACAACACCTTCTCACGATCATCATCACCCCATGAGGCAAGATCTTGCATGCAGCAAGATAAGAGGTCTTCGGTCTTGACTATGGTGGCACAAGACTGTAGATTTGTATTGTCCCTGTAGACCTCAGTAACAAATCCTTTGACACCTCTGCAGTCTTCCCCATGGTGGTGTAGAAGTTGGAATGGAAGAGACTGATACTGTAGAGGTGTGCTTTTTACACAGAATAAACTGAGATCAAGATTGTCTTTAAATGGCTAATTTATTAAGTGCAATCCAATCTGTGGGAGCCAGAATTCTGGCTTGGTCATAGGGGATCAAGTACTTAGTTCAATCAATGACGTGCAAATCAGTTAGTATGTTTATGTGATGTGTTGTTTTCTGGATTTGGTTGATATTCTGTCTCTGCATTAAAATGAAACTACCATAAATATTAGAGACTGTTCATTCCTTTGTAATGGAGCAAAATTACAAATTCAGCAGAAGATTAAATAATTAATCCACTTCGACAATGACAAGATATTTTTTCTGCTCCAAATTCTTAATTTGGAAAATGTTCCTGTTTTTCTTTCTCCAGGAAACAATGAGGATCCTGTTTGCCTGTTTGCCGCTTATGGTGCTCTTTGCCACTGGACTCTCAAAACCAGCCAATCTTCAACCCAAACCAATTGAGAAGCGTCAGAATGAAACCCCTTATGAAAAGTTTAAACGACAGCATGTAGATGCCAAGATGACTGCGAAAAAATGTGATGCAGAAATAAAAAACAAGCAGATCTACAATGTTGACAACACTTGTAAGGACACAAACACGTTCATCCTTAGTGATTATGAAAAGGTCAAAGCCATTTGTAATGGTCATGGGTCACCTCATAAGAATACTTGCTTGACAGAGAGTAAAGCAAAGTTCAGTATTGTTAAATGTGAACTAAAGAATAATGGAGGCAGGAAACCCAACTGTCAGTATAAAGGCAAACTTCTCACTAACAGAATTGTTGTAGTGCAATGTGGAGGATTACCTGTGCACTATGAGAAGGACATAGTGACCTTTGAATCCAATAACGCAACTATAGGAAAAATCCCCATGGACTCTACCTCTGTACCCACAAATATACATGTCTGAGAAAACAAAAGAGCAACATTTATCATCAGCTCTAACCAAAAGTCGCTGGAAACATCTTGTTCGTTACAAGTTTTCACTCGAGCCTGTCTTATCAGTAACTGTTACATTTAACATGTGACCAGCTTCACACATTTCATTAAATAATATAAAACTATTTTAAAACTATATTCAAACCACCAATACTGATATATTAACTGTACCGACTGTAGGATGCTGTGTAGAAATAATATCTTCAATCAAACTTGCTTCTAATAAAATATTTTTATTTGATTTGTTTATTGACATTTTTTTTTCTTCAATTTTTACCATCACCAGTCACAGGACTCCTAAGGTGAAATGTTCATATTCAGCACCCTGCCTCTCAGATGTTTTTTGTTTTTAATGTTATTACATTTTATTGCTTTTTTCTTTCATTTTATGCCAACATTTGATTTCTAAGATGAGCTTTAAAGCATCAGAATTATAGCAAAAGTCTAAATATCGTTGCTATCACTCCTGCTGCAAAGATCAGGGTCAAACATTGTTGGGCTTCCTTCTGTGTACACACCTGCATGAAGGAGTGTTAGGGCCACATTAAGAAAACCAATATTACTGATTACTTGGAGAATAAAGTCAAAATTATTATTATTATTCAAGAATAAAGTTGTAATTCAATTTAGAGAAACATGTTGAAATGTGGAGATTGCTATTGTTGTTTCAAGACAAACTACCACATTTGCTTTACTGCCTGCAAAATGCCTTGTTTACATGACTTAATGAAATAAACTGATCGCACGTCTTGTGATACACCAAAAATCCTGTGTGTTGAAATCGGATGTAACCATTGATAATCATGCAGCTGTTCATTTTCTGTCTCACCAGATGCAGTGAAGTATGATTTCACTAACTCAGAGGGTGTAGCAACTGTAGCAGTTTGTCTTGAAACAACAAATGTAATCTCAACATTTCATTTTTCCCCCAAAATAGATTTTCTACTTTAATGTTGAAATTTCTACTTTATTAAACACTGTCTCACAGACAGACTGTAGCTTGGAGACAAATGAGATGAGCGGAACATCTGCCGGAATATACAATCACAAAAGAAAAGTGAATTCACAAAGGGAACACACACACACACACACACACACACACACACACACACACACACACATTGCAGAGAGAGCTGCAGTCTCCAACAAGATTTAAATTATGGCAACTTTTAGTGGAAATAGCTGACTGCAGCATCACGATGGCACTAATGTAAAGGGTTGATTGACATGGATTGACAGCAACATCTGCAATTAAAGTACCCAGTGCAGCACCAAAGTGCTGTACAGTAAATAAGTAAAAAAAAACAAAATAGTAGAATAAAACAAAACAGAATAAAATAAAACACATAGTAAAGATTAAAGCAGCCCTATATTTAAAAAAACAAGACAGAACAGCATATAATCAACTAAAACAACTAACATAAAAATAAACTAAAACTAACATCTTACAAGGTGTCAAAGGTCAGGGTGAAGAGATGGGTTTTCAGGAGTGATTTAAAAACAGGCTGAGAAGAGGCCTGTCTAATCTCTACAGGCAGATCGTTCCACAGTTTGGGAAATGCTGCAGCAAAAGCACGATGTCCTCTAAGTTTACGCTCAGTCCTGGGTACATTCAGGAACAGCTGACCAGCTGACCTGAGAGAGCGGCTGGACGTATAAGGCTGTAGCAGCTCAGAGAGATAAGATGGGGCTAGGCCATGGAGGGCTTTAAAAGCAAATAAAAGAATTTTAAAATGAATGTGATGTGGTTTTTTTCCTGTAATTCTCTGTTAACTATGAACCAAAACTGTTTGATTGTTTTTTATAATTAGATTAAATTCCACTTGGCACATGTTGTTTGTTTGTTTTTTCTCTAACTTACTATGTCTCCATCTTATTCTCTCCCTAGTAAATGTGTTTTGTCCGTTTAATCAGTTATTGACAGTAAGGTGCTGTTTTAGGTTTTATGGCTGTTACTGTCAAAAGGAAATATTCCCTATGAGAGGTCTGTAATTAGCGCCTGGGAAATGGTCAGCGAGGCGCTTTTGTGCTTAAAAGAAAGCAGGAAGAAACTAGAAAGAGCAGGAAGGAGTAGTGACAGTTTTAGCGCCCTCTGCAGTTTGTGTGTGGAAGTGCAAAAGCTTACAGCACCTGGTATTCCCAGGCGGTCTCCCATCCAAGTACTGACCAGGCCCGACCCTGCTTAGCTTCCAAGATCAGACGAGATCGGGCGTGTTCAGGGTGGTGTGGCCGTAAGCGAAAGATTACCTGTCAAAAAGACCTTTTATCGGTGGCAAATGTCACACAGTTTGATATATATTATTGTGCTAAACGTCATATGTTACAGCGACAACATGCAAACCTTGGTTATTAACTGCAGCTTCAACATTGAGCTGCAAAAATGATTTTCTCGCAGTAACATCTCCACAATAACACATGTTCGTTGATTACAGCACAGTGTAAAAGTGACAGAGAGCACACAGTGTGTTCGGACGATTTGGAAGTCCAACATTTTTGCGGTTTGGAGATTTTAACTTAAATATAGAAAACAAAAAACGTAAGCGTGTATGTGTCGTTACAGCATGTATAAAAAGGCTGTTTCTGAGGTGTCCTTTCGCTTAACAGCGAGTCTGAACTGCACTTGACTTGATCTCTGCTCATCTCCAGGCTTCTCATTCGGTAAGAACTCGTTGGCTTTTGCATACTTCCAAGAAAGAGGGCGAACTCACTCTCCTGCCACACTTATACTCACATGCACATATACTCATATCCAGACATTGGCTTAAAAAACATGCTGGCATCATCTGGGTTCTGTGAGAATGCATATCATACATAAGTAATGCAAGTACTGCATGTCAGGATGGAGGCCTGTCTTTACTGATTTATGTTCAAATAAAGTTTAACGTTAATTCCACCTTCAGGGCATTTCAGTCGCTGAAGTCATCTTCACCACCTGCTCTTCCAGACGACTGACTTGTGCCTGAACACCTGCAGTTAACCAACCAACCACTGATCAGTAAAGCAAAAATAGTATATGTTCTCATTTGGAAAAATTCGAATTAGAAGTTTTATAAATTTCTAATATAATAATTACATTTAGCAAAAATGTTTTCTCTTTGTGATCCCATCTATTATCAATATCAGTGCTTACACAGCTGTGACATGTATGAGATTACCTAACTGCATTCAGCCACCTATGATCCTGTGTATGGTTCAACTCTTGAACAACCAAAAAACCCACCAAGGTTATTTAAAAGGCTTATTCTCAGGAGGATTAATTTCCACTTGTTTACATAAACTTGTTTTCTTTTTTGCAACCAATTAAATAACAAAATGCAAAAATCATAACAATAAAATAACTTCCAAACATCCTATATCAAAAAAGACCAACTTTTATCCTGGGCTGCATAAATTTGAATAAAACCTTTGCTACATATATGTTTATATTAATAAATTAATAAAGTAAAATTGTTATTATTAGTGGTAAATGATTTGTGTGTTTGTTGGATGCACCTCAGAGCAACAGGAAACATGTTGAACCGTAAATAGTGAAGTAGATGCGCACATCGTTTTCAAGAGTAGGTAGCGGGATCAAAGTGCAGATGGCATAACGGTGTCAATATTAGACTGAAGGGTCACATTTTCAGACACGCTCCAGTAACCTGCAGTCTTTACAGTGAGGACACACAAACATTAACCCGACTGGAACATCACTGTATGAAAATATATGATCTGTATTTGTCTTAGCTTCAAACACTGTTTAAAATCAAATATTAAACCGAACAGCGGTAATTACCTGTTCTGCAGAGCTGTGTGTAGCCATCAGTTAGAAAAATCAACAGGTCCTGTTCCCCTGTGAAAAGTCGCTCTGCTGACTCTTCAAGCTCAGGTTAACTCTGTCTGCTTCTGTTGTCTGTTAACATAATATCTTTGACAAATTTCAGTCTGGCCTTCATAGAGCTCATTCTACTGAAACAGCCCTTCTTAGAGTTTCCAATGACATTCTGATGCAAAACGATGCAGGAAAGTGTTCTGTACTCCTAATGTTGGACCTCACGTCAGCCTTTGACACCGTTGACCATTACATTTTGCTTGAAAGGCTGAAATACTGGGTTGGTGTATCTGGGTCTGCCTTAGAGTGGTCCTCCTCGTATCTCTATGAACGATACTTTTCTGTGGCGGTCTCTAAGTACAGGTCATCTTCCACGTCCCTGTCCTATGGTGTGCCACAAGGTTCTGTGCTGTTTTTAATATATCTACTTCCTCTCCAGCATATTTTGAGCCCCTTTGAGGACATTCGCTACCACTGCTACGCAGACGACATCCAGCTATATATATCTTTTAAACCTGAAGATGTTTCTAAGCTGCAGATTCTAAATGTGTGGACACGTCTGTGTGTGAGTTATTCAGGTTCAGTAAGAAGGTAATATGTCTGCAGAATTTGTAATTCTTATGAAGATATTGCTTGTACAATAAATAAAATCCCTTTAACTTCTTCTTTTGGAGAGTGTCTTTATATATTTAGTCATCTTGGGGCAATCCTTTATTTAGTAGTAACCCTAGTCGGGGATATATATCAGAGTTTACTTTCAGATATGAGCATTGTGTTTCCTGTGGATAAATGAATTATTTATTTATTTATTTATTTTTTGAAAGACTGGCTCATGTAAAATATCTGAAAGTATGGCAAAGCTCTCCTGTTACACTTTATGGACACCTGAGCTTCACCATGAGGGCCTGTCTTTATTCACTTTATTCACTGAAATCCAGTTTTATAATGAATTCACAGTAATCACTGACACCTTCAGAGCATTACATTAAAGACATCTTCTACACCTACTCTTCCAGACGACCGACACATACTTCAACCACTGCAGGTTAACCAGCCACTCATCAGTAAAGCAAAAACTAAATGTAAATGTCCTCATGTGGAAAAGACTGAAACACAACTCCCATATGTCACTAATGTAACAGATCCATTTAGGTAGAGTGAGAACACTAGGCTGGATGTGTTTTAATGCAGGAACATTCATCATGTCTTAAGTTCAACAAATCATTTACATTTACATTTAATATGTGAGCTGGATGGTTACACGATACAATATGATTGTCAACAATACCTGCAATGAACGCTGGTTTGAGGGCGGAGTCAAGGAGGCCATTTACATGAAAAGGGAAAGACCATCTCTGAATCAAGGAGGGGGCCTAAGGGTACATCTTTCACCATCTTACAATGCTGTGATTGTAGCCATTCTCCAATTCTCTGTGAATGGTACTCAAGACCATTGATCAGTGGTTGTTGATTAGTGGTCATGAGAATTTGCATAATCATGATTAAGGAACTGACCTCCCAGCCCATTGTTCCTTCAGTCGGCTGGTTTCTCTGACTGAAAACGCTACGTCCAGAAGAACAGAATCAACTTTTGGAGATTTACTTCCCTGGATGATTGAGCACGCATCAAGACCTTTTAATCAGGCCAACAAATATCTTGTACTCAATTTTAGCAGCAGCCATTGTGACTGATGATGAAACTTGTGTAAAAGTGCGAAGCTGTAAAAAAGTAATTATAAAAAAAAACATTTTGTAGCTGAATGTTACTGGATAGCTGTTTCATCTGTAACACATCAAAATAACCTGCTAAGGTTTAATAGGCTATAAGGAACACACTCACTTCCTGAGCCCTGGGCAATAAGAGACGTTTTTTGTTTTATAATTTATTGATATGTTTGATCCTTTCTGACCTACGAAGCAGCCATTAGAGCACCATGTCCACTCTAATAGTTCTGTAGTTTGATGCTTGAGTCGTTGCAGACTTGTTGAAACTCCCTCACCTGTCAAGGCAGCGTCTTTGTTATTTGAGTCCAGCAGATGGCAGTGTTTCACTGTCATATGACGGCTGTCTGAAGCTTCAACTGGATTATTCGTTTAAATTAGATTGTTTTATAGAATAGTTTGTGTTTGCTAGGTTTGCTATGCAACAGTGGGGAGGAAAAACTCCTTTTTAACAGGACTATCTAGACATGAGTGATTATTGCAGTGGGGCACTATCTGTGCTATTTAAAAGAAATATTAGGAACAATAAAACTCTGAGGATCAGGGCTCCATTTAACTCCAGCGTCCAGTGGCATTTTAAGAGAGTGAATACCGAGGCTAAATGTGTTTGTAAAGCAAAAGCACTTTGTTAGCCTTTACAGAGCAAAGCTATGGATCAATGTGCAGTGAAGAAAAATCGAGGTGGCCAGTCTGTCCTTTCCTAACCAATCACAGAGCTCCTTACATTGTTGCGCTGGAGAATAACTAAATATAATATAAATATAATATAAAGATTATATTGAAAATAATCTTTTGTAGAGTCACTACTTAGTGGGCAGAGGACAGTTATCACTTTGCTGGATGCTTTAAAGTCACATGTTCTTTATTTGCTGTATGCAGATTAACAGGATATTAACAGATTAACAGCTTTCATTAGACTTCATATGATAATCAACAGTGAAGTGTTTCTCTTGTCAGTGTTTATTCTTGCTCATTGAATGATCTCTGTTCAGATAATATGCTGCACTCATCTCATGTTTCTTTAAATCACTTGTCCAGCTGTCAAACTCTGAAAGAGTTACAGTTTCACCACTGAGCACTTTAAATGGTTATTCTTTTATTTAAAAGCACTTATTCTAGCTGCATCATCAATACGACAAAAACAGTGACTTCAACATTAGTTTATCAAAATATATTTACACCCCTCATGTCAACATTACACCTCCAAAAGGGAGAAATAATCAGAATAAGGGGTAATCTTTGTCTTGATAATAATGACCATGAAAATGAAACTAGGCCTACCTTTAGTTCAGCACACTCAGTGTTACATAAAGACATGCGAACATCCCATCATCCATTCTGGACCCTACTTTTTAAAAGAGCGAGCTGTTTATTCTGGCTGAGTAGCAAACAGAACCAACCATGAAAACCTAAACTGGGAAAACACTCGGAAACCTTGAACACTGGGAACATGGAGACACAGGGGGTAGGTGAACAGACACTCTGACAAAGGACAGAGGAAAACAGAGACAATATATACACTGAGGGGTGATCAGGGAAGTGGACAAACATGGGAACACAGACTAGGATTATCAAAATAAGACAAGAAGTAACACAGACACCCTTTTCGGTGACAAAAAAGAGAAAATATCCAGTGAAAGGCAGTTCTCTCGGAAAAACTGCCTTATTGATGTCAACGGTCAGAGAAAAATGTCTGATAGGAAGGCAACCGTAGCTCATACAAGCATTTGTTGCAGCCAAAGAATGCAGAAGAGCATTTTGGTCAGCTAAGAGCAGGAAATTGAAGCTACAGTTCTGCACACTTGACGATTGGAAAAATGTTGCCTGGTCTGATGAGTCTTGATTTCTGCTCTGACATGCAAATGTTCAAGTCAGAATTTGGCATAAATAGCATGAAAGGATGGATCCATGCTGCCTACACTGTAGCTGCCATCACCAGTGTGTGAATGTGTGTGTGAATGGGTGAATGACTGAATGTAGTGTAAAGCTCTTTGGGGTCCTTGGGGACTAAGTAAAGCGCTGTACAAATACAGGCCATTTACCGTGTGTGTGTTTATGCTCAAGTGTATGAATAAATTAGTCAGTTTTAAACAGTTGCAATTTAAACAGTAGAAGAGTGGCACTATATTTATATATTTATAAAGAATTTCAAACAACAATTAATTGATGCTCAAAGCAGGTTTATTTAATTAATATCCAGATTATTTCCAATTAGTTCCGAATTCATTCAGCAGCAAATCACATCACCAGTCACTTCAAGGCTGTATGTATTATTGTAAGGTAGACCCTACAATAATACATACAGAGAACCCAACAATCATATGACCCCCTATGAGCAAGCACTTTGGCGACAGTGGGAAGGAAAAACTCCCTTTTTACAGGAAGAAACCTCCAGCAGAACCAGGCTCAGGTGGGGGCGGCCATCTGCTGCGACCGGTTGGGGTGAGAGAAGGAAGACGTTTGTTGTAGGTCTGATTGAAGGACTGATGTGATGGTAAGTTGTCTGCTGCTCCGCTTTGAATATTGAGAGATTAGTTGATGGATTTCAAGCCAAATTGTGCCCAAGTTTAAGAACATATTCATTGGTTGTTTTTGTTGATGTTATTGTTTTGGGCTTTTTTTCCACAAGAATTTCTAGCTCCCCTAGAATTCTGGCCACCCAAACGATGATTGCTACTGAGAGAGCACAAGGTTTTGTCCCCCTGTGTTATTCATATCGGTGCAGGGGGCTCTCCCTGAGAGGCCAGGGTCGAAAAAGGGATGCTTCAGAACCTCCGAGGGTGTTATGCGCTGATTTGCATCCAAGGCCAACATTTGTTTGATTAGCCTTACAAATAATGGTTGGCCATTTTCAGGTCCTCGCCTAACCTTCAGTAGTCGTTCAAGGTCATCGAGACGCTTAAGTTTTATCAATCGAGTTTCCTTTGATTGATAATCTGTCTCGTATTGAAATTGTTCTTGGGTCTTAAATGTCCAGCGCTGTTCGTTGTAGTTATCCTCGATGAAATAGCAATCAGTGTACAAGCCAGACTTTAGAAGATGATCTGGTAGCTGACCCTGAGTTTCAATTATGAACTTCAAAACATCATAATCGTCTTCCCCAGGATAGAGAGGCACCCCTGTAGCAAGCTCCACGGCTACCAGCCCCAGAGACCACATGTCAATTGCTTCATCATATGGAGTGCCAAGCATAATCTCAGGTGCACAATAACCAACCGTCCCCACACGGTTACCAGGAATCAGTGCAGAAGCAGGAAATGCGAGTCCAAAGTCTATAAGTTTGACTTTGATGGGAGACTCATGGCACTTTACAACCATTATGTTTCCAGGTTTGAGGTCAGCATGCACTATTCCCACAGAACCCAGGTGGAACAGAGCATTTGCGAGCTGATGCAAAATTGGCCTGATTTCTCTCATTGGGAGACCCTGGTTATTCCGGTCCCCTATGTAGTCCCACAGGCTTTGGTCGAGGAGTTCAAAATTTAAGCAAATGTGCTCTCTATCGAGGAAATAGCCGTTCCATTCGACAATGTTGCACCTGTCTGGATCCAAGCGTCGTAGCTGCTCCAGGATGAAAATTTCCAGTTTTGCCTGTAGCAGAATTTCAGGGTCACTTTTGTTGACTTTAATAGCCACAGTTTGGTTGTTTTTTGTATCACGACATCTGGTTACCAATCCAAAGCCTCCTTCTCCGAGGAAGGCCTCTACAACGTGGTGATCTCCCAAAATGGTCCCTTCCATTATTTCAAGATCATCTTCAGAGGAAGATGGGTTGGCTGAGGTGTTGATGTGTCCTTTTTGAGGAAATTCAACTGAGTTTTGGAAACTGCAGTTGAATTTTTGCGATCCATGACTTTTCCAGCTTGAAGGCTGCTGAGAGAGCACAAGGTTTTGTCCCCGTGTGCTATTCATGTCAGTGCAGGGGTCTCTCCCTGAGAGGCCAGGGTCAAAAAAGGGATGCTTCAGAACCTCCGAGGGTGTTATGCGCTGATTTGCATCCAAGGCCAACATTTGTTTGATTAGCCTTACAAATAATGGTTGGCCATTTTCAGGTCCTCGCCTAACCTTCAGTAGTTGTTCGAGGTCATCGAGACGCTTAAGTTTTATCAATCGAGTTTCCTTTGATTGATAATCTGTCTCGTATTGAAATTGTTCTTGGGTCTTAAATGTCCAGCGCTGTTCGTTGTAGTTATCCTCGATGAAATAGCAGTCAGTGTACAAGCCAGACTCTAGAAGATGATCTGGTAGCTGACCCTGAGTTTCAATTATGAACTTCAAAACATCATAATCGTCTTCCCCAGGATAGAGAGGCACCCCTGTAGCAAGCTCCACAGCTACCAGCCCCAGAGACCACATGTCAATTGCTTCATCATATGGAGTGCCAAGCATAATCTCAGGTGCACAATAACCAACCGTCCCCACACGGTTACCAGGAATCAGTGCAGAAGCAGGAAATGCGAGTCCAAAGTCTATAAGTTTGACTTTGACGGGAGACTCACTGCAGTTCACAACCATTATGTTTCCAGGTTTGAGGTCAGCATGCACTATTCCCACAGAACCCAGGTGGAACAGAGCATTTGCGAGCTGATGCAAAATTGGCCTGATTTCTCTCATTGGGAGACCCTGGTTATTCCGGTCCCCTATGTAGTCCCACAGGCTTTGGTCGAGGAGTTCAAAATTTAAGCAAATGCGCTCTCCATCGAGGAAATAGCCGTTCCATTCGACAATGTTGCACCTGTCTGGATCCAAGCGTCGTAGCTGCTCCAGGATGAAAATTTCCAGTTTTGCATGTAGCAGAATTTCAGGGTCGCTCTTGTTGACTTTAATAGCCACAGTTTGGTTGTTTTTTGTATCACGACATCTGGTTACCAATCCAAAGCCTCCTTCTCCGAGGAAGGCCTCTACAACGTGGTGATCTCCCAAAATGGTCCCTTCCGTTATTTCAAGATCATCTTCAGAGGAAGATGGGGTGGCTGAGGTGTTGATGTGTCCTTTTTGAGGAAATTCAACTGAGTTTTGGAAACTGCAGTTGAATTTTTGCGATCCATGACTTTTCCAGCTTGAAGGCTGCTGAGAGAGCACAAGGTTTTGTCCCCGTGTGCTATTCATGTCAGTGCAGGGGTCTCTCCCTGAGAGGCCAGGGTCAAAAAAGGGATGCTTCAGAATCTCCGAGGGTGTTATGCGCTGATTTGCATCCAAGGCCAACATTTGTTTGATTAGCCTTACAAATAATGGTTGGCCATTTTCCGGTCCTCGCCTAACCTCCAGTAGTTGTTCGAGGTCATCGAGACGCTTAAGTTTTATCAATCGAGTTTCCTTTGATTGATAATCTGTCTCGTATTGAAATTGTTCTTGGGTCTTAAATGTCCAGCGCTGTTCGTTGTAGTTATCCTCGATGAAATAGCAATCAGTGTACAAGCCAGACTTTAGAAGATGATCTGGTAGCTGACCCTGAGTTTCAATTATGAACTTCAAAACATCATAATCGTCTTCCCCAGGATAGAGAGGCACCCCTGTAGCAAGCTCAACAGCTACCAGCCCCAGAGACCACATGTCAATTGCTTCATCATATGGAGTGCCAAGCATAATCTCAGGTGCACAATAACCAATTGTCCCCACAGCACCACCAGCAATCACTGCAGAAGCAGGACATGCGATGCCAAAGTCTATAAGTTTGACTTTGACGGGAGACTCACTGCGGTTCACAACCATGATATTGACAGGTTTGAGGTCAGCATGCACTATTCCCACAGAACCCAGGTGGAACAGAGCATTTGCGAGCTGATGCAAAATTGGCCTGATTTCTCTCATTGGGAGACCTTGGTTATTCCGGTCCCCTATGTAATCTGACAGGCTTTGGTCGAGGAGTTCAAAATTTAAGCAAATGCGCTCTCCATCAAGGAAATAGCCGTTCCATTCGACAATGTTGCACCTGTCTGGATCCAAGCGTCTTAGCTGCTCCAGGATGAAAATTTCCAGTTTTGCCTGTAGCAGAATTTCAGGGTCGCTCTTGTTGACTTTAATAGCCACAGTTTGGTTGTTTTTTGTATCGCGACATTTGGTTACAACACCAAAGTTTCCTTCTCCAAGGAAAGCCTCCACCACGTGGTGATCTCCCAAAATGGTCCCTTTAGATATTTCAAGCTCATCTGAGCCGAAGGATGGGTTGGCTGACATGGTGTAATGTGTCTGTTTGTGCTGTGAATTGGTGAGAAACAAAACTGAACTTGTTTTGGTTTCTCCTGTAAATTGCTCTCAAAACTTCTCGAAAGGGTTTTAGTTGCTGCAGGTCAATGTCCGTTAAGCATAAAGTAACATAGGTGAGCGCTCCTATTTAAGGGGTTTGGGATCAAAGCAAAGTTACCACGTCAGAAAAGATCAAAGCAAAGTTATCACGTAACAAGGGATCGAAGCGTTCTAATATGTGCGCATGCGCACACACGTGTTTGTTTGTGTAATATTGTTCACTCTAAATTTGATCCTAATCAATTTAATATCACTCAATAAAAGAAAATGTTAGTTTTGGAAAATTTTAAAATGACAAAACTGACAGTTAAAACATTTTTTGTTCGTGTATTTGTATTTTTTTCGTTTTTTTTTTTTTTTTTTTGCATACCATGTCAAGCTTTTCTGTATATAGTCATGTCGTAGATTTCGGAGCAAACAAGAAATTCAATTGGATTTTAATATTGCAGTGCTTGGATTTCGGATTTGGTGCTTAAAACTTCTTGAAACTGTAACCGTATTTCATTCACCACAAATAACTATCTGATTGAATAGTTTTCTTATCAGATAGAGAAATAAAATGAGTCGAAAAGTCTAAAAGCAACATTTCTCTGCCTGTGCTGCCTTGTACCTCTGCACGTTAGTCTGTTTCAATGTGTGACCCCCCCACCCACTCCCTGATCAGTCGGGGGTGAGCGCACTAACGTGCCTGGAGGCCGTTTTAATGAGTGTTTGGTGGAAAACGAAAAATACAAGAAGGAGTCTGCAAGAAGGATTTGTACGTTTTCACAACAGGGGAGTTTGCGTAAGTCCTAGTAAATAATTTTCTCGAGTGTGTACGTTACACATGTTATTTTTTAAAATTGGTATTATTATTTTGCTAGCTACTAAACTCGCGAGATAAAGGATTGAAGTGATACAATACGGTGCCGCTATTCTAACAGTTAGTTATTGCAGGGTAACTTCTAGAATATGCTGTGAATTTAACTAAGATTACACAGCAGTAGCAGTAATACGAGTTACTTCCCTCGAGTGAAAGCTTTAAACGTTAGCCCGATGCTTAACTAGCCAACGTCAAGCTTTCTGATTGAAGGCTAAAAGCAGCGTTGTCACCAAGGAAACAGAATATTGATGATATTTTTGTGTGTTGCTGCAGCTTTTTCAAGTATTAACCTGGTGTCTTTGGGAACACCTTAGGGGGAAATAACGGTAATATGACTGAACCATATGGGAACAAAGAATAGGCACTTTTTTGTGCTACCGAAGTTTCCTCGCTTTCATTCAAAATCTGTTTATCATTAAACAATTTAAACATAATGTCTTCAAGCTCACATTGAGGCCTGTGGGGCACTATCAGCCACTGAGACAGTAGACAAGTGACTATTTCACACTTTAAGGCTGCCTGTTTATTTAAGTGAGATGAACAGTACATTATAACTGTACATAATAATATCAATGATGATAGATTAAATAAATAGGTTTTTGAAAGACGCTTGTGCATTTTTAAAGTGTTTAATTGATCTGAGTATTTCATCTGTTCAAAGCCTCTCCCAGTCAGTGCTGTTCTCTATGCCTGTCTTACTCTACATGATGTTATTAGCACAAACACTTTAAAGGTGATAATTAGGTCTACAACAATAACACAGACTGCAATGTAGTTAAGCGTCTTGCAGTTAGTTTTGAATGAATGAACTTAAAAAAACAACACAAGCAAAGATCTGTCTCCTATTTTTTGTGTCACATAAGAAAGAAGCATCAATATCTGATGAAAAACGTATTAATTTGGCCTTTCACATGGTCTTACTCAGGTGATGCGAAGTGAAATATGTATCCTTTTTATGGTAATGTGCTGGAAAAGTTTGAAAATGGACATTAAACGTGCTTACAAAGTGCTTGAATTTGACCCTGAAAGGTGTATGAACCCAGAAAAAGTCACACTTGGAGTAAAAACCTCTCATAGCAAGTTAATCATATTAAATTGATTTGATGCTTTCAGCACAAAATGCAGCCACACAGTCAGGACAGTGTCTGATTTACCTTCATCAGTAAACATGTGTATGCTGTACATAGTAACAGTGTGGCTGAGTCCTCTGGTTCAAATCAGTTCCACTACATTTGGAGATGTAAGTCTTAACCTTTCACATGCATCGGGAAGGAAAATACAACCAACATTTAAATGTCTTTAATCCGATTTCTTTTAAGTGTCTTAATGAGCTGCTGCATGTGAAAGTTAGCAACTGTTGATTTTACTGGCAACAGTTACTCAGTGTTAGCTCATTACTCTTTACTTGTTGAAACAAATCTTGTCTGTTGTTGGTTAATCTGATTCCTGAGCGCTTGTGTTTGTGCCAAAGACGTTGTTTTTTTAAAATGATGAAGCAGCTCCGCTCTCTATAGTATTTATTTGTTGGAGGGAATGTGTTTTGATCATCCTCATGTTCGTTTCCAACATGATATTCTTATTCTTGGACTCTACTAGAGTAGCTTTGCATGCTTCTTTATCTTAAACAAAGCTCCTCTTTTTCTCCTCTGCCTGGAAAAACAGGGGTTTTGGCTTTTTTGCCTTTAAGCTAATTTTACTCTTATTGGTTGATATTTAAAAGACTTGCTATTAATGATCAAGGCTTTTTTAATATCATGGATTGGGTGTTCTTTTTATTCATTTTATTCATTTTTCTCGGGTCTATGATGGATATTTTTGCATAAATTAAGATCTGATTACAAATATTAGTCTCACATGTTGCATTAATTTAATTCAAAAGTGAGTCAGGTAGGTGTTAAGTAGAAATACAGCAGAATAGTGAAAGTAATCTTGTATTTATCGTCTAATCTTGATCACATGTTCAGCGCTCATAAAAAATATATTTGGAAAACAAAAATATTTGTGCTTATTATTTAGTTTATTTATTACAGAGGAAAAAAACATGACACTCTTCCTCACCACTTCCATTCAACCTTTTTCCTCAGGACTCATTTTAAGCTGCATACAGAAGGATTCAGTCTGCAGAACACACACATGCATCTGCTTCAGTGGCAATGAATGAAAACATCTGGCTGTGTTCTTATGCATACTGAAATAGGAAAATAAAGTAAGATGAATGAGTTCAGCGCTCTGAGCTGGATGTCTTTCTGAAGTACAACTCTCCTGCCTCTGAGCTTCAGGTGAAATGTCTTTACTTGCTCAAATTCAATCTCGTAAAAGTCGATCATAAAAGTTATGAAAGCTTGTCTAACTTTCTGGGATCTAACTCATTTTAGATATTTGTTTCTATGTGCTGCGTGTGTTATTTGTTATTCAGATGTGAAGTTTAAAAAAGGTTTAGCTGAGTCTTCATTTAATAAATGTTATTTCTGGGGTTTTGTTTTGCTTGCTAATCGTCGATACTGTGACGGTGTGTCACTGCACAGATCCTCCAGGGAAAAAGATTTTGTTTTTTCACATTTTGACTGTTGTGATTCATTATTTCCATCTTTCAGTCCTTCCCGTTTCATTATCTAACACACACATTATTCTCTCCCACTGCGCTCCGACTTTTTAATTCTTTGAAAAAAACATTTAATATTCACAGTAATGCCAAAGTGCAGCGATACATTATGAAGTGCACAGAAAGAGTCTGGATTTCCATTTCTCATACAGTACCGAGCAAAAGTCTTATTTTTTTCATGTTTTGCCAGGTCAGTCTGTGTTAACGGTGTTATTAACTGCATTCTTTAACTAAAGAAGTGAGAACAAATGATGTGGGGTTTTGTTTTTTTGCAGTAGGCTGCAAGTAAATGTGTAAAGATACAATTTAAAATTGGTTCTTTGTTAAGTTTTCTGGTCCTTTCCATGATTTAGGTGTCTGTTTATGTTTGAATGTTTCAGAGATTAGTGTGAAGGGTCTTAACAGACAAAAACTGGTCAAATACAAGCCCTGGATTGAAAATCAGAAACACTTTAAAAAGCCTGGAGAGCTATTCCTTAATACCACTTTAAAGATTACAGGGAAGTCCGGATCCCTGGAAGCAAATGAGGGATGGCTCAAGACTTTTGCACAGTGCTGTACATGTCATGTTCCCTGTTTTATAGCTCAGCTCAAACTGACACGTTCTCACTAACTGCTTCTCATTTTCTCCACAGTAAACTTTGACCACTTCCAGATACTGCGGGCCATCGGGAAAGGAAGCTTTGGAAAGGTAATGCGGCCTCCATTTTTCATGCGACTTGTTTATTGTTTGCCCTTAATTACCCACCACAGTCGTCATCTCTAAAGAATCAGTGCAAGCGAAGCGAAATGTGCTGGGATTACACTTTAGTTCTCGTGTGCTGCTGTTATTTAATAACAGTTATAAATGCAGCTTATGTAATTATTTCTGTGCTGCATTTTGTGAAACCAAATTACCCACAGCAAGGCTCGCAAAATTTCAAAATCTCTGGTAGCCCTTCGGGCAGGCATTCTTCAGTTTTTGGTAGCCCAAAAAAAATTTAAGTAGCCCGAATAAAAAAATAATTTTTTTTTACGTTTTGTTTCCTTTAATGTATAATATTGTAAAGTATAATATTGTAACGGAAACAAAAATTAATCAAAAAAATTGTTAAAATACAAATCACAACAACTGTATAAAAATTAAAACCATCAACTCAAATACTTGGTTCTAATTGAACAGAAATTTCTATGAACTTGTAAGAACTGTGTAGAACATGAATCAGTTTGTGTCAGATCCTGAATCTGAAATTTTTACTGAAGTCACAGGTAAGAAGTAAGTGGAACCAAGATCTAGGCCATTTGCTTTTTGAAGTTTGCAAAGACTGCTAAATTCTGCCAATGGTAGTTCACTCTTTGCAATATAGCACGCTGTTCTAAACAGCTTTTTCAGGAGTTCTTGTTGTGCTTGGTTTATTTGTAGTATGTTTTTTTGCAATTGGTGTTTGTTCTGGGAAAGATACTGCAGACTGGGCAATAATGCATTTCTTGCATTTCTCATGGGTTCTGATGGGGTCTTTCTTAAAATGACTGGTCCCAGTAACAAAGGCGCTTGTCGACTTAGAAATCAAATGAAACTCACAACACACCTGGCAGAACATCATGATATTTAGCTCGTCATATTCCAGCCACAGAAATTCTTTTGTCCATGAAACCAAAAAAGCTGCGCTTTCTTTTTGCCTCATAGTCTGATTTGTCCAACATGTTCTCACTCCCAAAGCGTAACATTTTAGGCTAGGTGACAAATCGTCAACATATTATGTTTTCGGCTACCCACCACATTCCTAAATGACGACCTCGGAAAAATGAGGAAATGTGAGAACCGTATGGACTCAATCTACACATGTTCGCTCTTTTCCTTCAAATAGCTTAGAAACACGCTATTTAACATCATTTAAGTCCTGTTTAAGGTGAGGAAAAAGGTTATGGTTAGGGCTAGGGATAAGGTTAGGTTTAGGGCTGTAATACAGGGCTGGAACGTTGATTACCGCGGGAGCGAAAGTCTCCTTTCGCGTTCCTAAGGAACGCCGCCGGACGTGACAAAACGTTGCCATGTTACGCCTCGGGAGTGAGAACAGGCTCGATTTGTCATATCTTTTCCGTTTTGTGATCGGCTTTTCTTTGGCTGCCCCTTCTTCACCCTGACCTGTCTTATTTGGCTCTGCAGAACTAAAATACCAGCGTAAATCCTGCTGCTTTTACACACGTACTTACATAATGATCAGCGATTCTTTGCGCACTCAACCTCTGACATGTTTAAGCTTGCTGAGAGAGATTTCACTTGTCGCGTTTGAATAGTAAGCTAATGAGTGATAAGACGATGTCAGAGGAATTGGTGCGCAATTAATCGTCACTCACCAATCAGTGCTGCCGCTCTCTATACACCGTTCGCGCGATCGCAAAATGAAAATGAAAGCAAAAAGCAAGCGCAAATTCAAACGCGATTTCAATATGTCACATATTGACAGTGGCTCATCGATGCCAATGACATAATTACTCAGCTACATTGGCGAAAGAATGCAAAAGCACTGACATATATTTTCCTATGATAGCCCGACGGGCAGGGCTGAGTTAGATTTTGGTAGCCCGACTGGAAAAATCGCTAGCCCCGGGACGTCGGGCTAGCGATTTTGCGAGCCCTGCACAGTTCTTTTCAACCTTGTCACAGGTGCCAATATCACCGCTGGTGGCCATTGTTGATAAAACGGTCATTTTGGATTAACTTGTGGGGCATTTTCTTTCACCTCTTGCTGAAGAATTCCTTTGTGTACACATTGAACGTCTGGATGAGACTTCAGTAATGAATTCAGGACTGTGTGTGTGTGTGTGAGATACACAATTGGGGCTCCAGAGATCGGAATAGTTTACCTTCATTTTAAATATCACTGCCCTGTGCACATTGTCAGCTTTAAAATTCAAACTTAAAGAGTTTGTAAGTAAACTGGCTGAGATGAGACACAGACGATGCACCAGGTCCTCGTCTGAGTGCTGGCTCTCAGCTGTGCTGTATCTCTTCCGCAGCCATGCACACACAGACACTGTGCTACACTTACACAGTGAGACAGATGCTCACAGAGACGTCCAGATACATTTTGTCCTTGCTGGAGGTCATCTTGTGTGTGTTTTTTTTTGGCCCACTGTGGCCTCACACCGAGCTCCTGCTGTTTTTTGAACACTAGATGGACCAACTGAAGGACCAAGTGCATCTTTCAGGTCCTGTGTCAGGTGTCTGCTGATTTTTTTTTGACATGACTTTGAGGTACTGTTCCTCCACTGTAGATAGATTTTTCAGCCTGTCCCCTTTTTTTCTGTCTGTTACTTTTCCAATCCAAAGAAATCAGAGGAAATGGTGTGTTTCTGTGACAGGTTGCTAGTAACAAAGTACCTAAAGATAAAATTTAAAAATGGTTCTTTGCTAAGTTGTGTGTTTTGTATTGTATTTGACAACTCTGGTTTGTCCCTTGAGTTAGGTTAAGTGGTTTAACCCCCCCAAAAAAACCAACCCAAAAACACAAAAATATCGCTCTGAAAATGATCAGGTAGGACTGTTCGATATAACGATATATATCGGATATAAAATAAATATAAATAATAATATAAAATGTTGGACAATCTTTTTATTTTTGTTTTATTACCAGTTGGTAGTAATCATTTCATATGGGGATTTAAATGGATGTATAACAAAACAAAACAAAGGATAAAAGAATATATAAAAGTATATTTAATGAAGCTGATTGAACAACAGTGCAATATGTCATGATGACAGTGTTTACACTTTAGGCAGGAAGTCTGACCCTCAGATTCCAGGTCTGCCTTCTAGTATATAAAACAATCATCTTTCTTGTGGGGAAGGAGCCGGAGTTAGAGCAGGAAGTTACACCATATTGAGATTGTTGGGCTAGCCTCAATGCCAGTGTTGGGCTCTCCAGTTTCCTTGAAGGAGGTTTGTGTCACGGTTCTGGGTGTTTCTGACCCAGCTTTTTGAGTTCTTGTGTTTTTATATTATGGTTTATGTTTTGAGTCCTTAGTTGTACTGTGTTTGTTATTTCCCTAGTTATGGTTATCATAGGTTTATTTCTTAGTTCTTGTAATATGGCTTCACTGTGTTCCATGTTGTGTCTACTGTGCCTTTCTGTCCCATGTTTCAGGTTCCTATGTTCTGTCTCCCCAGTTGCTGTTAAGTTTACATGTCTAGAGTTCAGTCAGTGTGTTTCCTGTTTTACTTTGAAGGTCCGTGTCTCATGTCAGTGTTTCTAGTTTTGCTTCCCTTGTCTCGTCCAGCCTGATTACTCCCAGCTGTGCTCTCCTGTGTCTCATTCCCTTGTTATCCCTCTGTGTATTTAAGTCCTGTGTTTCTCTCTGTCAGTGTCGTGATCTCCCTCATGGCTGTGTTTCCCTGTGTGTCAGTTTATCCATGTCCCAGTTTAGTTTTGTTATATTTTTTGTGCCATTCTGCAATGAAGCAGCTTTTTCAGTTTAATTCCTGCGTGGTGAGTTTTGCGTTTGGGTCCTTCTCCTGCCTGCACACAGCTGAAACATGACAGTTTGACTTCGTGCCATTGTTGGCTGGACTCTGTGCTCATTGATATCCCAGTATCAGTGAGTTAAGACACCATGCATTTATTTTCTGTGTGGCACACAACAAGAAAACAAGCCGAGAGAGAACATATCAGCCTCCAATGACAGTTTATTAAAAGGTTTATTGGAGGTTATTTGTTGTGTTATTGAACCTCTGTGCTAATGAAAGTGTGTCCTTAATAAACGTACTCCATAAGAAAGTGTGTTCACAAGTGCACAGAACACATTAGGGCACAGGTCAATGATTGATTTTACAATTGTATTGTCAGATCTATGGACACTCTCGGATACTTGGATACTCAGATGATTAGAGGAGCAGAGATGATCAGCTGATCAGGATTTGGTGGTGAGTTGGATCAGGTCGTATAGTGAAGGTGCAGAGGCTCAGATCTGTGACATTGTTAAGTCCCAGCTTAGTGTCCATATTTAGATGTAACAGTGCTATATAGAAACTTTACCTGATAACTTGGATGAGTAATGTTTTCATCTCAGGCATGTAAATTTCATTTGTGAATATATTTTTAATACTTGTACAACAGATTTTTTTTTGAGTGTTAAATAGAAAATATATGCTGAAACTGAAGTGATGGGTAGCACTCTTCAGTTCACCCCTGCTCTCGAAACAATGTAGGTGGTCCAATGAACATATTTACATTTTTTCATTTGCTTTTGCTGTTTCACTTGCAAAATATTTCCAGTGTGACATTTGATCAGGTCTTGTAAACCTTGTTAACCAAGCAGTCACTCCCAGGCTGCTGTACTGATCACCGGATCTTAACTTAATTGTCACAGTGCACTCAGAACAAAACAGCCATGCAGAGATATGAGTCACAGTGACATTAACACTGATGAAGACAGTCGTCGTTAGAACCAGCAAACTGAATGAACTAAAAAAAGATAATCTAAATTCAACTGGTCTAAAATATCAGGTTAGGTCCATATTTTTGAAGTAGAAGCTTTTACTGGTTTTACTTAATAAAAAGAAATAATTAGGAATTGTGTTGGAATTTGTCCAGTTTAACATTTTAATCATGTTCAGTGCTTTGTCCTGTCAGTAAACACAGATTCTTTATTTGCACTGAATGGGACAGCATATATTTTCACTGCTTTTGGCATAATGACAATAAAAGATAAATAAAAGATAGTTTCAAAGTCTGACCTGCAAAGCCCGTCCACTCAGTGTCCTCCTCAGTCATGCTGGTTGCTTGATTGCTGTAGACGTGCTAAACTACTGTGACCCGATTAATTGAACTGAGCTCACACTGCAATAACTAATCAGTGATGTGGTAGTTTAAGTACTTCATTACCAAATTGTATAAATGAAGTACATCAGAAGATGTTGGGGAAGAAGGACTTTACCGGGTGGGCCTGGACCCCCGAGGCCTGTCCCTGTGCCGACCTCGTCTAATAGATTTATAAGATAGAGCTCATCAAAAGACTAAGATATGAATATAAACATGATATTTGTCAGTTTAATTTAATGTTAAGTTGAACTGGAGTTAACCAGAAACCTTTACTCTTCCAACTCCTCTACTTTGTCCAACAGTTAGCTTAGCTTAGCCTAGCTTCCTCCTGCATGGAGGAGCAGTTTTCTTCATGTTTGTTGTTCTTGCGTGTAAAAGCAGTCATCTTGCATCACTTCTGATTGGTGAGCATGACTAGTACACAATAAAGAGACCTTCAGTTTTAACACTATTTCAAACCTGGATCAGACACTTTGCAAAACATGGAGGCTAATTGCAGTTTTTGCAAATTGCTAATTGTATGGTTTCAAATTGCAATTTTGATTTTAAGTCGACTAATTGTTCAGACTTGCTCTGGGGCCTGTCTGAAGTATTAAATTGACATATATTTGTCTCCACACCTACGTAGGAGAACTTTTTTGTAAGTGTGAAATGGAAAATAGAAGAAGTAGAGATGTGGGTGTTCCTATTTACATATTTTTATTTTCTGTTTCTTTAGCCAAACATGTTATTTGATCAGAGCACCTGCCTGTACACCTGCTGTTAACCGAGCAGTTATTTTCTAGCTGCTACACTGATCACAAAATCATGACATATGAATGACAGGAAGTGTCCAGTGTCACGTACCGATATTAATGACAACAATGATGGGTCAAAGCAACATACGATGAACATTTATTACAATATCATGATGAATGTAATGCAGTGGGATAACTTCTGCAGTTATTATGTTAGTGATGATGCCTCTTTGCTTTTCATTTATTCACAGCTTTGTGGTGTACGATGGAGTGTCAGGGCCACATTAAGATGATAACCTGCCACGGCTGCTGTACTTCTACAACACGACTTGTGTCGATGATTTAGTGAAGCAAACTGATCAGCTGTCTTATTGTGTCTTTTGTGTGTTTGGTTTTGTTTTCAATGAACTGAAAACCCTCTTTAATGCACGAGGGTGTGACCATCCACATCCTCTCATCTGTCCAGTGTCAGCCACTCATTTTGTGCAAATGGTCAAGTCTTCCAAGTGTGCGTGCTTTTCCTTCTGACCAGATGCAGCTTTTTGCACCATAACTTTATTGTCCTGATACTGATCATCACACCGTGTATGTGCGCTAAAACAGCAATCATTTCACTGCTCAGGTTACAAAATGTCATAAGATGCTGCGTGGCTGTACAAGATAGATTTTGGTTAGCAACAACTCTCTGAGGCCTCAACTATGAAGCAGAAGGCTGTCTTATCCGGCTAACATCAAGGGTCAAGTTATCCTTTGAACCTAATCTGCTCCAGAGCAATTTATGTTCCAAATGTGAGATCAACAGGTACAAAATCACCACCTACTAACCAGTAAGACCAAAAAGAACAAAATAAATAAAATCCCCGATCCTGGAAGATCCCTCAGACCGCTGTGTGCAGAGAGTAGGAGGGTGTAAAATTTTTTGGCAGAGTTTGACGTCTTTGTCTTTCCATGATTAGCAACAATAATGAATATAGATTCTCTACAACAACTTTACTGTTTTGGAAGTATTAATATATTATCCTAAAGCAGGACACCTGCACTGTAATTAATGACCTCACATCACATGTTTAAATTACGCTTTTACATTTAACCTTTTAATCAGACCAACAAGAAGCTCATACTCAATTTTAGCTGCAGTCATTGTGACACTGATGATAAAACTTGTGTAAAATTGCAAAACTGTAAAAAGAAATTTAAAAAAAAATTATTTTAAAAAAAGCATTTTTGTAGCTCAATGTTGAAACTACAGTTAACTTCACTGGTTGGATGTAACACTTCAAAATAACATACTAAAGTTTAATAGGCTATAAGGAACACACTCTGAGCCCTGGGCAGTGTTGTGCTAATAAGAGAAAGTTTGTGTGTGCAGTGAACCAGTAAGTTTTGTATTTCATAATTTATTGATTTTCTATTATCCTTTCTGACCTACGTTAATGAAGCCATTAGAGCACCATGTCCGCTCTAATAGTTCTGTAGTTTGATGCTTGAGTCGTTGCAGACTTGTTGAAACTCCCTCACCTGTCAAAGCAGCGTCTTTGTTATTTGAGTCCAGCAGATGGCAGTGTTTCACTGTCATATGACGACTGTCTGAAGCTTCAACTGGATTATTCGTTTAAATTAGATCGTTTTACAGAAATAGTTTGTGTTTGCCATTGTTGCTATGCAACAGTGGGGAGGAAAAACTCCCTTTTAACAGGAATATCTAGACGAGTGATTATTGCAGTGGGGCACTAACTGTGCTATCTATAAGAAATGTTAGGAACAACAAAACTGAGGATCAGGGCTCCATTTAACTCCAGCGTCCAGTGGCATTTTAAGAGAGTGAATACCGAGGCTAAATGTGTTTGTAAAGCAAAAGCACTTTGTTAGCCTTTACAGAGCAAAGCTATGGATCAATGTGCAGTGAAGAAAAATCGAGGTGGCCAGTCTGTCCTTTCCTAACCAATCACAGAGCTCCTTACATTGCACCATGTTTCTAATTTGCATTTTACTGATATTGCTGGGCTGCTGTCAATCATGTTGTCTTTATATTAAAACAGAGCATTGACCTTTAACCTGTTTAATTCATACTGAGTATTTAAAAAAATGTATTGTCATAATAAATTCTGCCTCACTGAAACACCATTTTGCATTAGCACCTGACTTGTCACTGATGATATCACTGCATGAGCAGCTTTTAGGGCAAAAGGGGAAGCTACATTTAAAAGCTTTACTATCGGGAGTTTTTGTATCCCTCCCATCTGCTCATAGCAGATGGCTAACCCTTCCCTGAGCCTGTATCTGCTGGAGGTTTCTTCCTGTTAAAAGCGTGTTCTTTCTTCCCACTGTCACCAAGTTGTAGAGGTTGTGTATTTATGTTGTACTCACTGGCCTGCATAATGCAGGGTGAATACTTATTTTGCTGTAATATTATCTTAGAAAAACCTGGTTGACAAAAATTTACACATTATAGAAATATAAAGCTAACATGGCCACCACTTCTGCTACTTTTACCACAAATAATTTCCTGAAGCACAGTAAGTCTCTCTGTTACCGACTGTTAGAAACCCAGCTCATATTTGGAGACAGTGGCTTGTAGCCTCCTAAAGGAGAGAGAAGGACATTTGTTTTTCCCCGTGTGTCAGTTCCCCTCCGTCTGTCTTTTATGCGCTCGCTGTCTCTCACTTATTTTTGTTGTGAAATGTATGAATTTGTAACCGTGTTAAGAAATGACATCAACTGAATGCAAGCAAAACTTCCAACAACAGTCAAGTATTGCTTCACTGTAAACCTGCAACCTCTGAACAAAGATCCACAAAGTTCCTTTTCCAGGACGTCTTTTTAATTCAGGAAGTCTTCAGTTCTCATGTCTTGAATTTTCTTTTATTATAGTTATTAAAATGTACTGAAGATCGACCGATGAGCTAAAAGTCAAAGCAGAAGAGAGGACTTCTAGCTTTTTGCTTTGTCTTGCCTTGTTTTAACGCTGTGAAAGCGCAGTGCAGAAAGAAAAACTGTAAACCTTGTAGTGAAACAAGCAGCAGGTTTTACAGTTATTTACTGTTAATTATACAGTGACTCTGCTGTAATTCTATTGTAAAGTGCATTTTTATAGCAACTCATAACTCAGATGTTTTTCTTTACTTTTGTGGGGTTTTGTTTGTTTGTTTGTTTCCAGTATAGGTTTTCGAAGAGAAGGGGAGGGATGTGGTTGTTAAACTGTTGCTTTGTGGAGCGGTGACACTGATGACTAGGACGGTGTTGTAAAAGGTGTAGCATAAAAAGAAGTCACAGAGGAATCCGTGTCCTTTTTCTTTCTGTTGCCTCCACAGGTCTGTTCTTTCTGCATGACCCTCAGCTGCACACAGGTCAGTCTTTGGACTCGTCATTTTGATTTTCTATAATGTTTTGCTTGAGCATGTCCTGCTTTTCTGTAATGTTATTTCTACCGTTTTAGCAGTTCTTCTTGAGGGAAAGAGAAAGATCTAAAATCGTATACGTTATATATGTTAAATAACATGTGTAGTGCTCACATGTAATGCAGATGTTAGCTTTGATCTAACTTCCAATAAATCCTGATTGGATGTTGTTAGCGTTAGCACTTGTGTTTGCTTCTACACGTTAATAGGAGATGCCCACATAACCAGGCTCTGCATAATGAATTCACTGTTACCATTTACCAGCGTCAGAGAATTTCACTCAGCAAAGACGTCTTTACCAACTGGTGCTGCAGACGAGCGCCTCCTGATTGAACAACTGGAACCAACCACTCATAAGTCAAGGAAAAAATGAAGGTAATCTTTAAAAATGGTGTTACAAATGCTGGGTAAAACAGAAGAAGATGTTTCTAATTAAATGCTAACATTTATGAGATGAGGTTTATTCTACTGCGTAATTGCGCAGCATTAACTAAACATTTCCAATAACGTTTTTTACTGGAACTCAACAAGCTCTTAAACACAGATTTGGGAAAGTTGATCATGTCCTGAGATTTCTAGTGTAATTCTGTGTTTTTCTTCCTCAGGGAATCACGAGGGTTCAGTGTTCCTGCTTGCTGCTGCTTCTGCTCTCTGCTGCTGTGCTCGCACAAACCTTTGAGTTCAAAAAGGAACACATCCTTCCAGAGGAATTTAGAATCTTGTAACTCAGTTACTAATTCTTCTGAAGAAGTAACTAGTAAATATAATTAATTACTTTTTCAAAGTAACTTGCCCAACACTGCCCCTAACCTGTTGGGCCTGCTCCCTTCTAGCTTTTAAGCCCAGCAAGCAGCACTGGATTACCTACTGAATTGTTGCTTAGTTACATTGCTTTTGTCTTTTTTCCACTAGATGACGAGAAGATGAGCAAAAGTGTGGTGCAGTTCACAGTCAAGTGTTATTTAATTCTACTTGAACAAGTTATAATTCACATCTGTCAGAGAGGAACAAATAACACTCGGCTGTGGGCACTTTTTTTACAATTCAACAGCTCCACCTCAAACTGTCATTTCATCAATGTCTACGTCACTGGTGCACAAGTTCTAAGAAACTTTGCCACTTCTGTTTTCATGTTTCAAAAATATACTGCAAGTGTGAGGACAAAGAACAACAACAGCATGCAGATGCAGTCTGTTATTCATAGCTGGCTTTACAGGAAAAAAAGGTGTTTGCAGAGTAAAGAGAACTAAGTGTTTGGTATTATTGTCATGCTGAAAAATCAAGCTGTTAGCAGTCACATGCTTTCCAGATGGAGCAGCAAAATCTGATAGATGGAAATATGATCACAGAAAAGTACTATTTTGACCAGGTCTACAAGACCACAGGCTGGAGTTCAGCCCCAAACCATGACAGAGCCCCCAGCTTGCTTTGCAGATGTCAGTAGACACTCACTGTTTACTTTACCTCCTGTGTGCATACTGATGACGCTTTCAACCAGAAACATTAAATGCGAATTCATCTGAAGAACAGTTGCTCAAGACCAGTATAAAAATAACATGCTTTACAAGAAATTCTGGCAGCTTAGAATCAAAATATAAAGCAATCACGTGCGTTTTTTTTAATCTCTGTAATTCTGCTTGTGTTTTTCTTACTTATATCCCTTATATGATCTTAGAGTAGAGAAGTGAGGGTTTAAGCTGTTGCCATGTGTAACTGCTTAGTCATTGGTCTTGTATGATAATGCGGAGCATGTGTTCAGACTTAGGCATCAATGACATACAGTTGTTTCCTTTTTTGGTCTTTTCTTTTGATGTGATCATTAGATGTAATAAAACTCAAGTCGTTCTTAGAGGCTTGGGCAGATGGCCTCAGATGACTACAGAACACTGTGGTATACAATAGTTCAATAGTTAATGTCGTGTTGGAAAACAGCTTGAAAGTAATAATTCAACTAGCATTGCTGCTTCAATTCTTATTTGAATTCTTTAATTGTTAATAAAGCAAAAAGAAATGAAATCAAAAAGACATGCAGGGCACTAAACAGGAACATACCAGCTTACGAGTCCTGTGACTCCTGACGCTTCAACTGTTCCAACATTTCTTACACTTATTTTGAGATCAAATAATAAATCATTTAAACAGCATAAAAGAAGCAAGCTGAATCTGAAAGGCATCAAAAATCACATTTCAAATTATTTGAATTATTTTACATGATAAGCAAACAAATAGAAGTTTTTAAAGTCATTTTCATTGAATATGTGTGAAAATAGAAGTTGATCACATTGAAAAAATGTATACTTTTAAACATTTCTAAAGGCTTTCAGATAGATCTGATGAGGAATGTAACTCCTTTTTGAATATCTTTTCTTCCCAACATTTTTTTTTTGGCAAAATACAAACAAAAAACTTTCAATTTGAATGTTTTTTCCATTTCTTAAAAAGCACGCTTGTAATGCACAGGGTAACCTCCCTGACAGCTGACTTCTATACGTTTTTTAAATTGATGCTTGCCGTTGTATTTACAGGGAGGTGTCTTTTCTGTCTTACTCGTTAGTTCACAGTCAATAATTTCAAACTGTGACTTACTGCGCACATCACCATCTGTCATATCATTACAAATAGATTTGACTGTTTCGTTATCGCTAAGAATGAACGTATTCTTCTCCTTACATTTTTTCTTCGTGTCTAAGATATTCCTAGTCTTTATTTCACTATCACACTGGTCCTCAGTCATCCTGTCATTTATGTGCTGTGTTTTAAACAGTTCGTAAAGACGTTTAGTCTTCTCTTCTGGTTGTGGTTCAGCATCCTTTTTGTTTTGTTTTGAACCGTTGGTTGCTTTTGAAGGTGTGGCAATGAGCAGCACAAGCATCAAACAGGCAAACAGGATCCTCATTATTTCCTGCAGAAGAGAGAACATATAACATATTTTTCAATTTAAGCATTTATTTATTTATTTTTATTATTTTATTGCTACATTTACATTCTAACAGTTGTGCTTTGGTGGTTTTGAAGTTGTTGTTTTTTTGCATATTATACTTTGTGTTAAAATTATACCTATCATACTTAATTGTATAGTGTTTTATTTGTATTGGTTCTACGTATTAGAACAGTACTATTCTTGTGCTTGTTGTCAGGCAGAGGGAGGGAGAGGATCAGGACCTGATCATTATTTTGCCTACACGTATCTCTGTTGTACTAATTACCCCATTTGTTTTAATATTTTAATAATAACAGATGTTATTGTAAAGCTGAGATGAATGCTAATATCAGATTTTTAAGACTTGATGAGAGGCAGTAATATCAGCACTTCTTACCTGTGGCACATGTGAATTACTGACTTTCTGACTGAGTGTGAGACAATGAAAATTCAGTCTAAATGACAGGAATTTCTTACACATATGCAGAAGCACCCTTTTAAAATCTAATTTATAACAGTGTCTAAGAAATATAATATTTTATTGTCTTGATCTGATCTGTTCAGATTTGATATATACCAGTTTTTAAATTGTGTTGATAATTCAATTCAATTCAATTTTATTTATATAGCGCCAAATCACAACAGCAGTCGCCTGTTGTGAGCTCTGTGCTCATAAAGAAGGATCGTTTCATTAAGAAAAACCAGGAGGTCTTGTTAATGTCTTGTTGTGGCACTCAACATCAGTTTGATTTTGAGGTTTCACATACAAACTGAAGGCTTGAAATGTTTACATTACCCAATAAAACAATCCCAAGAACAACACAGATTGACAAGAAATTTAACTCTCTTTAATGTACATCAGGGATGTCATACTTGGTTGATATTGTGGGCCGTATACAGCTGGCTTTGATCTTAAGTGGGCCCGATCAGTGAAAACCCCATTTTCTGTCAGAGTAAAGAAGTTGAGCTACACATTTAAACTGCGAGATATCGTAATATCAGAAAAATACATTTCAGCAGTGTGTCTCTGATTTTCCACATGACAAAGAAATGCGGCCAAAGGAAATGAAAGAAACGTCAGCATGACTCTTTGGGTTTCAATTGTAAAAAGTTGATAGTCTGATAGTTTATTGCCCAGACTGTCTTGTAATTATAAAATTCATCATATAAAAATTTAATTCATTTTTTTGAGGACCAATTGTTAAAAAAAGTATCATATACAATAGTGTTTTTGTGTTATGTAACTGTTTATCTATTGCTAAATAACTTTGGTGTTATCTGAATGGCCGTGGGGTCGGTCTTTATCACCAAGACAACCTTAAAATACATTTGAAATTTTGCAAAGCTATTCAGTGGGCCAAATTTGAGTCTTTTCTGGGCTGACTGTGGCCCCAGGCCTTGACATCCCTGATATAAATGCTCTGCTGCTCTGAAAGGACTGGTATTTCTTTACATATGTTTTGGATAAGCATGTAGTAACAAAGACATACTGCACCTCTCTGAAAAAAGTAAAACAGATCCCACCTTCTGCATTAAAAGACATCCAGGACAGCATTCTCGCTCTTGTTGCATGCATCTATTAGATGTGTCATTTGTGGCACTTGTAAGTAAAATTTTCCCATGTTAGGACTTTTACCTTATTGTTTGCTTTACTGGGGAGAGGTTGGTTAGTTAACCTGCAGTGGTTCAGGCACGAGCTGGTTGTCTGCAACACCAGGTGGAGCAGATGTCTTCACTAAATGAAATTCACTGAAGCTGGTGAATGGTTACAGGGAATTCGTTATAAAAGTGGATGGGCAACATCAGTCTAAATGAAAATGTAATCCTTGAGCATCAATAAACACAGGCCTTACCAAATGTGGAGTGAAGACTTGAGATGAGCAGAGGTCACGTCTAGTGTAGCTCAGACACGAAGCAGTGTATAGTTCACTTCTGTCACAGAATCATACTTGTCTCTGGGTGCTTCTGTTTTTATATGTTTGACTATCACCTATTATTAGAATGTGAATTTGCATTAACACCCTCTTACGTCACTAATGTAAGTTCTAAGAAATGTCAACCCATCTGTTTGTGGTTCATAAACACAATGCAAATGTGAGAACAAAACCGGAACACTATACAGATGCAGTTTGGTAAAGCGTTATGTTTCTGCATATTTGCAAGTCAGACTGACAGTGTTGTTTGTCTTCTATAAACAAACCAAATTTATCTAGAATTTCATTGCATTTATGTTTTAGTTCCAAATATTAAATAATCCAGTTGTTGGATTGATGCCATTCTATGGTTCTGTCCTCCTGTAGTGGCTCATCTCCTGGCATCTCCTCCACACACCTCAGGCTGTAATCATGTGCTCTAGATCAGATATTTAAGGTTGTTGCAATTTTACACTGAGGAGCATGATTCTGCAGTTTAATGCAGATCGATGAACCTCTGCCCATCTTTACTTTGGCAAAAATTCTACCTCACTAAGATGTTCCAATCATGTTACTGAGCTGTTGTTAACAAACCCGTTTAGTTGCATCTTCAAAACAATTTAACATTTTCTATGAAATAGTAAAATGTCTGAGATCAAAGTTTTCTGTGTCTGCATGATCTGCTAATCATTGCATGGTTTTTAGTTACATCAGCTTTCCAGATGTTTTGGACTTTGTGGGCTTGTAAATTAATTACAAGGTACAATTTGTGGTTATCATTTAGTTGTCTGTGTGTTTTTTGATTTTTTAATTTTGTGTTTTGTGTATTAATAATTAATGCCTGAACAAATATGTCTAAAATCATAGGCAGGCAGACACAGAAAATGATGAACGGATGTTGTTAGCAGAAGAAAAAGTAGTTGTAGGAAATAACTGCATTTCCTTTGTTTGCAGTCACATTTGTCAGACTTTGCTCATGTGGTTCCTATTTGTTCCCTTAAATGGCCAAAGAGTAGAAATGAAGCTTTTGCAATGTGCACTGATGTCATACAAGACCAGAGGGGTGTACTATTAATTAGGATTAATGTCTTAGCCAGCTATGTCAAGTTTAAGGTCTGAATTTCCTGTTTAATGAAGGTGAGTTTTGTCCTGACATAACTTGGCTGTTCTGCAACATGTTATCAATTCCATGTTGACTAATGCCTTTATATGAATCAGAGAAATGAAGCTTATGTGTAAGTTCAGCAAGGAAGCTCTTTATTCATTCACTGTTTGCTTTATTATTGAAACAAATAATAAATATATTCGAGTGCTCTGTGTTGTGTTGCCTAGTAAGTTTTCTCTAAAATAACTCATGCATTTAAAAAATCAATAAATCTGCACTTTTGCCACCTTAGAAGCATCCTGTCTCAGAGTAAGGTTACAACATTAGTTCATGCATTTTACTTCTAAGCTGCAATGTAGTAATATGTTTTCATTACGTTGTCCTAAAAACTCCCTGAAAAGCCTTCAAAAACTCACCAGTAAGAGCCGTTACGGCCCTAGCAGGGCCTCCTCCTGAAATTGCCCTGGAGTGGGTGTGGTCTGTCTGTCTCTGCTGCCCAGGTGCCTTCCGTTTGGTACAGCTGACTCCATCAGCAGATTGAGGAGCTTAAGGCCAGGGAAAGGTGAGCTCTAGACCAGAGAGCCTTGCGGTGTTGCAGCCGGTGAGCTGTGTGTGCATCTGCTTTATTACTCCTTCTCTGTGGAGAGGAATGCATTTGGTGACGAACATTTTGTTTTGCTTACTTTCCAGGGCTTTGACCAGCTGCTGAGTTTTGTTGTGTTTTCAGATCCCTAACCTGTTGGGCCTGCTCCCATTCTAGCTTTGAAGCACAGCAAGCAGCACTGGATCAGCTACTGAATTATTGCTTAGTTACATTGCTTTTGTCTTTGCTTTTGTCCACTAGATGACGAGAAGATGAGCAAAAGTGTGGTGCAGTTCACAGTCAAGTGTTATTTAATTCTACTTGAACAAGTTATAATTCACATCTGTCAGAGAGGAACAAATAACACTCGGCTGTGGGCACTTTTTTTTTTACAATTCAACAGCTCCACCTCAAACTCTCATTTCATCAATGTCTACATCACTGGTGCACAAGTTCTAAGAAACTTTGCCACTTCTGTTTTCATGTTTCAAAAATATACTGCAAGTGTGAGGACAAAGAACAACAACAGCGTGCAGATGCAGTCTGCTATTCATAGCTGGCTTTACAGGGAAAAAAGGTGTTTGCAGAGTAAAGAGAACTAAGTGTTTGGTATTATTGTCATGCTGAAAAATCAAGCTGTTAGCAGTCACATGCTTTCCAGATGGAGCAGCCAAATCTGATAGATGGAAATATGATCACAGAAAAGTACTATTTTGTCCAGGTCTACAAGACCACTGGCTGGAGTTCAGCCCCAAACCATGACAGAGCCCCCATCTTGTTTTGCAAATTGGCATTCATCATGCCATAAGACCTGTTACCACTGATTTTAGTGATTTTCCCTTCTTTAAGAATGGCTCTTTGACAGACACCTTTCCACTTTCTGATGATGCTTCAGTAACTAGTAAATTGATGACAGATGCATCTCTTAGGTTCTGGGTCAGTGGACTGGAGCCTATCCCAGCTGTCATAGGGCGAGAGGCAGGATACACCCTTGACAGGTCGCCAGCCTGTCACAGGGCTGCCATGAATAGCATCAACTGCTATATCTCCACATGCATCTTCCATAGCTTGGGAAATAGGTATATGTGTGTGTGGATTTTGGTCATACACTTTCCAACTTCTGGCAGAAAAAAGATTCCTTATAATAGGATTTAGGAATGGAGAATATGGAGGGAGAGAAACTAAAATGTGTGGGTGGACAGTGAACCAGTTACGGACTCTGAAAAACACATAACGTAATACAGACTTGGAGTGGTCACTATTGTGAAGAATAATCAGAGTACGATTACAGTACTGTAATTTATACAGTGATGAGAGTATGGGACTTACTTGCACATAGTTGTATTGCAATTATTTTACTCTTTCTGAATTACGTTCAAATTGCACTCTGTAGAGCTGGTTTGTCCTCAGATTATTTCTGTGCAAGACACGGTCCAGTGTTGATAAGTTGACCCTATCAATGTACCCTATGTTACCCTATATCAATATAACCAATAACCCTATCTCCTGTTCAGGAGACATTCCCCACCACCTTGTGTTGGTAAGCTTTCAGCTCTGCAATACAAATAGTCAGTGTTGGGAAGGTTACTTTTAAAATGTATTCCATTACAGATTACAGAATACATGCCCCGAAATGTATTCTGTAACGTATTCCGTTACGTTACTCAATGAGAGTAACGTATTCTGAATACTTTGGATTACTTAATATATTATCATGCTGTTTACAACTACATGAATGTACTATTGCTGTGATTTATTACTGTTACTGAAGGTCCGCGGCTCCGAACCGTAGTAAAGGGACCTCTGGCTAATACGTCGGGTTCTGTGTCGGGCTCATAGCCGAAAACTAGCTTTACTTTGTTGTCTGGGTCAACTTTGCTAGCGAGAGACAGAGAGAGGCGTTGAAAGGCTGCTGCAACGGAACTTATTGTTTTTGGAGGAAAACACGAACACGGTGTACAGTCGAGTCTTAATAGCTTACTTACAACTGGGCTCGTCAGGCTCTCTTCTTGGCTGCAGTGGTTATTATTATATTTACATGCTTCCAGCTCCCGTTTTTGCTCGATGACAGCTCGTACTTTTCCTTTTTCTCCCTCCCTCGCTCACAGACACAGGCTGTGTCCCATTTCAGGGTCTGCACGCTTGAAGTACGCGCACTACGCCTACTACGTACGGTGCGTACTATAAGTACGAGAAGTGCGGAAGTTAAAGGCTTGTGAAATGGGATGGTATATGCTTCGTCGCGCTGTTCAGGTTGCCTAGCAACCATGATACTAACCGCGAGACACGTTACATACAGCTTTGTTTGACAGAAATGAAGGAGAAAATTGTTTTGTTGGTCATTCATTTTTGTCATGACATCACTTTGATTAGTTGAGTATCTGAGGCTGAGACCACAGGACTGTAAAACATGATAGCTGGGCTTCACTTCTGTATTGAACAGTCATTTAAGATTAGCTAGTAAATAATAATTAGTTAGTGTTGTTCATGAGACTAAAGTCATCGCCTTTGGAGCAGAGGATCGCAAGTTCGATTCCTGCCTGGGGCGTCTGTGTCCAGTAAGGGTCCTAAGGCTAGACCCCCTATGCTAAGCGAGCCTACCGCAGACATGAGCGAGACAGATAAATATGAAGGCATGCCGGCTCGGACGTCGCCCGGATCAACAAGGTCCGCGTCAGGTGTTGAGGAACCAGGGCACCCTGACGAGAAGTGGGCTACTGGAACAAGAAGGCATCGGTGGGCAAGAGACGAAAACAGGGCGTTGTTGGAATGCTACTACGCAAGTAACCCCGGCGGAAGGGGCTACATGAATAGGATGAGGGACCTATGGATTCTTCGATACCCAACATCCACAATGACGGCGAAACAACTAGTAGCTCAGTGTTCCAACATTCGAAAGAAGGGACTGCTCTCACAGCTAGAGATTGACGAGGTACAACATAAATGCTACGGCAAGGAGGAGTCAGGACGCCAGGTCAGGGGGCGATATCATCACCCCCACCCGAGATTGGGTACATAGCCCCAAGTGCGACAGGAGAAGGATCATTGAGTGCGAGAGGAACTGACCTGAAAGATAGGATCATGGCCAAGCTTGAAACCTGGACCCCCCGTAGCCGGTTACCAAGATTACGTGAAGTACCCTCAGAAGGTCTGCTAGAGGATGTTAATGCAGCACTACGGACGATACCTACAGCCACGATTACCGACACTAACAAGCTGATCTACAATACGGCAGCAGTGATCAGTGAGATGCTTGGCTACAAGTTGAACAGCCACAAGGGGCAGTACCCTCCATGGAGAAGGAGGCTAGAGGGCAAGATCAAAGAAGCACGGAGGGAGGTGAGCCAACTAACGGAGTTGCAGAAAGGTGCGACAAAGAAGGTGCATAAGAAATACAGCAAGCTGTCCATACCTGAGGCCTTGGAAACTGCCAAGCAAAGACTCACAGCCTTGGCCAGCCGCTTGAGGAGGTACACCAGAGAGATAGAAGGCAGGAGAATAAACCAGCTGTTCTCCACAGAACCAGCAAAGGTGTACTCTCAGTGGCAAGGGAACAATAATAAGAGAACAGCACCACCAAGGCTGGAGACGGAGCAATACTGGAAGAGCATATGGGAGAAGGACGCAACCCGGCAATGCTCAGTGGCTAGTGGATCTGAGGGCAGACCATAGCGACCTCCCTGAACAGGGTCCAGTAACCATCACAGTGGCAGATATCCAAGAAAGGGTCTCCAGTATGAAGAGTTGGACAGCACCAGGGCCCGACATGGTTCACGCCTACTGGCTGAAGAAGCTGACTGCACTCCACGAGCGTCTGGCAGCACAAATGAACCAGCTGCTAGTTGATGAGAGACACCCGGAATGGCTAACTGAAGGTCGGACGGTCCTGATCCCCAAGGACCCCAAGAAGGGACCAGTCCCCTCCAACTACCGACCAATAACCTGCCTCAGTACTACATGGAAGCTCCTGTCAGGCATCATATCGGCTAAGATGAACAGGCACATGGGTCAATACATGAGCGGGACACAGAAAGGAATTGGCAAGAATACCAGAGGCGCAAAACACCAGCTACTGGTAGACAGAACAGTCAGCCGAGACTGCAAGACCAGACTAACCAACCTGTGCACTGCCTGGATTGATTACAAGAAGGCCTATGACTCAATGCCCCACAGCTGGATACTGGAATGCCTAGAATTGTACAAGATCAATGGGACCCTAAGAGCCTTCATCAGGAACTCAATGGGGATGTGGCGTACAACACTAGAGGCCAACTCCAAGCCCATAGCACGAGTCACCATCAAGTGCGGGATCTACCAGGGAGATGCTCTGTCCCCACTGCTGTTCTGCATAGGCCTGAACCCCCTCAGTGAGATCATTAACAAGACTGGCTACGGATACGACTACGGAACGGAGCAGTTGTCAGCCACCTCCTGTACATGGATGACATCAAGTTGTATGCCAAGAGTGAACGAGACATCGATTCACTGATCCACACTACCAGGCTATACAGCAATGACATTGGAATGTCGTTCGGGCTGGAGAAGTGTAGTCGGATGGTAACAAAGAGAGGGAAGGTAGTCAGAACTGAGGGGATTGAACTACCAGAAGGCAACATTGCAGACATAGAGGACAGTTACAAGTACCTGGGGATCCCGCAGGCAAATGGGAACCATGAAGAGGCCGCTAGGAAAGCTGCAACCACCAAGTACCTGCAGAGGGTCAGGCAAGTCCTGAGGAGTCAGTTGAACGGTAAGAACAAGATCCGGGCCATCAACACGTACGCCCTGCCCGTGATCAGGTACCCTGCTGGGGTAATAGGCTGGCCAAAGGAGGAGATAGAAGCCACTGACATAAAGACAAGAAAGCTCCTTACCATGCATGGAGGGTTTCACCCCAAGTCCAGCACCCTGAGGCTGTACGCTAAGCGGAAGGAAGGGGGTCGGGGACTGGTGAGTGTCAGCACCACAGTCCAGGATGAGACAACGAACATCCAAGAATACATCACGAAGATGGCCCCAACTGACAGCATGCTCAGTGAATACCTCAGGCAGCAGAAACCCAAGAAAGAGGAGGGAGACGAGGAACCATCATGGAAGGACAGGCCCCTGCACGGTATGTACCACCGGCAGATAGAGGAGGTGGCTGATATCCAGAAATCCTACCAGTGGCTGGACAAAGCTGGACTGAAAGATAGCACAGAGGCACTAATCATGGCAGCACAAGAACAAGCTCTGAGTACAAGATCCATAGAGGCTGGGGTCTATCACACCAGGCAAGACCCCAGGTGCAGGCTGTGTAAAGATGCCCCAGAGACAATCCAGCACATAACAGCAGGGTGCAAGATGCTAGCAGGCAAGGCATACATGGAACGCCATAACCAAGTGGCCGGCATAGTGTACAGGAACATCTGTGCCGAGTATAACCTGGAAGTCCCGAGGTCAAAATGGGAAATGCCCCCAAGGGTGGTGGAGAATGACCGAGCTAAGATCCTGTGGGACTTCCAGATACAGACGGACAAAATGGTGGTGGCTAACCAACCGGACATAGTGGTAGTAGACAAACAGAAGAAGACGGCCGTAGTGATCGATGTAGCGGTTCCGAATGACAGCAATATCAGGAAGAAGGAACACGAGAAGCTGGAGAAATACCAAGGGCTCAGAGAAGAGCTCGAGAGGATGTGGAGGGTGAAGGTATCGGTGGTCCCCGTGGTAATCGGAGCACTAGGTGCGGTGACTCCCAAGCTAGGCGAGTGGCTCCAGCAGATCCCGGGAATAACATCGGAGATCTCTGTCCAGAAGAGCGCAGTCCTGGGAACAGCTAAGATACTGCGCAGGACCCTCAAGCTCCCAGGCCTCTGGTAGAGGACCCGAGCTTGAAGGATAAACCGCCCGCAGGGGCGTGCTGGGTGTTTTTTTTTTTTTTTATATAATCTATATCACTGACTTTCAGCTTGTTGTGTTTGTGGATATATGACTGACTTTAATTATCCATAAAATCATCAGATTCTCTGTAAGATTAAGGTCGACTATATGTATATTTAGAAGTAGAGGCTTTAAAACCAAGTTAATGCTGTAAGTACAAACATCACCAGTGTCACATAACTTTGCCGACATGTGGCCAACAGCAATGTTTTAATGTTCTTCGTTATTAAACATTCGCACATGAATAAGTGACGTCATATTCAGTACTTACTTTTGACAGTTCACTCTTCGGCCGCTCCCTTCTGCTGTATTTTGCGGCAAAATTATCCACACCCACCGCCGCGCTATGAATTGTGGGATATATGGGACCACGAAGCGTGCACCGGACCACGCTTGATATTTGGGGAAATCGACGGCACATTTGGAGTATGTATTTCAAGTACACTTCAAATTGGGACAGCCGTCGTCGCGTGGCGGTGACGTAACCGCACTTAAAATGCGTACTTCAAGCGTGCAGACCCTGAAATGGGACACAGCGACATAAAGTGTATGGCAGTCCATTCTCCCTGCAGCACGGACTACACTGCCCATGATGCTACATTCTTTAGAGCTATACCTGTAGCATTCTGCCTATTAGCTTAGCACAACAACAACAAAAAGGCCTCTCTCACCCAGGAAACACGCAGAGAGAGAGTGTCACCCTGTAACCATGGCGACCGTAACGCTGCCACCTGGAACAACAGAACGTAGCTGTCAAACAAAACCCAAACAGTCCTGACCCGCCACAATATGAAACAGGGAAGTACCGCCGTGTAATCCATTTATTTCAACAAAGTAACTGTATTCTAAATACCACCTTTTTCAACGGTAACTGTAACGGAATACAGTTACTCATATTTTGTATTTTAAATACGTAACGGCGGTACATGTATTCCGTTACTCCCCAACACTGCAAATAGTATAGTGTAAAATACTGTGAATAGGCCTACAATGTAGAAATACGAAAGAGGAAACATTTTCCAAGCATGTGACACAAACTTAACAGTATTTTCAGTCTCCAGAACAGTCCACAGACAATACTGTGCTACAGTAATCTACACATTGAGTACAGTGAGATTTCTTACCTATTCTCATTTCAGAAAGTGATGATGGATGCTACTGCTCAAATTTGGCTGTACTCTTTGCCCAGCCTCCCTCATTGTTAGACCATGATTGACCACATGGTCAACCAAAATTGCTGTGATCTCATCTGAGATTACATTCCTTGGCCTTCGTCGTCCTCATCGTCTGCATCCTCCTCCTCTTACTCTCACTCCTCTGGCTCTGCCTCTTTTTTCAACATCGGCATCCATTGACCAAAAACAGAGGAGCTCACCTGCTGCCCTTTTATTTTAAAGCCCTGTGGTTTTAATTGAAATTATGTGTGAAAGGTGTTCACCCATGTAATGAGTTAGTATGCAAAGTTTACAATTTTGAATGGCAGTGTGTTTTTTGTGCAAAGAAGAAATTTTCTTGTTTTGTCTGGGGGTTTCACATTCCTGTGGCGGCCCGTTGCTCAGATTTAAAGTTTAATTTTTCACTGTATAAAGACGTTTTCTTCCCACGGAGCGTGTGCAGTGGATGCTAATGTTTTTGTCACTTTTCACAGAATAAAACTTAAAGTTACATAAGTACATCCACGCTTTAATGGCTGCATGGTCATACTCTCTCCCGCACTCCATAATATCCATTGTTGATTTACACACGTCTGTTGCTTTGTCATGAGACACTCTCACAAACCAAATTACAACAGTTTAGTAACACAGTGTGCTTGGGGGAAAGTAACAGTAACCTAATTACTTTTTTTGCAATAGTAATCCTTACATTAGTCATTACTTGAAAAAAGTAATCGAATTACAGTAACACATTACTTGTAGCGCATTACTGCCCATCTCTGGTGTCTAAGTACCTGAACAGGAGGTTGAGCTGGTGAGGGATGAAGGTTGTAGTGGTGGTTGCTGATTGCTGTGATGACAGAGGACATGGTGGTTGGACTGACCTTTGAAACAACACTCCTGAGCTTCCAGAACTAAAGGGCAATGGCCGGACTGGCTCACTTGAGCCTCCAGCTGGCGTTGAGTAGTGGCGTGGCAGAGCTTCCAAAAGGATGGATGGTCTGTCTTCGTTATACATGTGATGCTTCAGTTTTCAATCATTCATTCATTCATTCATTTACATGTCTTTCCATATGGAGCATCTGCAGTGTTGGGGAGTAACGGAATACATGTACCGCCGTTACGTATTTAAAATACAAAATATGAGTAACTGTATTCCGTTACAGTTACAGTTTAAAAAGGTGGTATTTAGAATACAGTTACTTTGTTGAAATAAATGGATTACACGGCGGTACTTCCCTGTTTCATATTGTGGCGGGTCAGGACTGTTTGGGTTTTGTTTGACAGCTACGTTCTGTTGTTCCAGGCGTCAGCGTTACTGTTGCCATGGTTACGGGGTGCCGCTCTCTCTCTCTCTGCGTGTTTCCTGGGTGAGAGAGGCCTCTTTGTTGTTGTTGTGCTAAGCTAATAGGCAGAATGCTACAGGTATAGCTCTAAAGAATGTAGCATCATAGGCAGTGTAGTCCGTGCTGCAGGGAGAATGGACTGCCATACACTTTATGTGTCTGTGAGCGAGGGAGGGAGAAAAAGGAAAAATACGAGCTGTCATCGAGCAGAAACGGGAGCTGGAAGCATGTAAATATAATAATAACCACTGCAGCCAAGAAGAGAGCCTGACGAGCCCAGCTGTAAGTAAGCTATTAAGACTCGACTGTACACCGTGTTCGTGTTTTCCTCTGAAACAATAAGTTCTGTTGGAGCAGCCTTTCAACGCCTCTCTCTGTCTCTGCTAGCAAAGTTGACCCAGACAACAAAGTAAAGCTAGTTTTCAGCTACGAGCCCGACACGAACCCACCGTATTAGCCAGAGGTCCCTTTACTACGGTTCGGAGCCGCAGACCTTCAGTAACAGTAATAAATCACAGCAATAGTACATTCATGTAGTTGTAAACAGCATGATAATATATTAAGTAATCCAAAGTATTCCGTTACGTTACTCTCATTGAGTAACGTAACGGAATACGTTACAGAATACATTTTGGGGCATGTATTCTGTAATCTGTAATGGAATACATTTTAAAAGTAACCTTCCCAACACTGAGCATCTGTTGCAGTAAAAGTTTATGGAAATAATTTCTCAATCTCTATTGAATACAATCTCTTTATAGCTTCAGAGACAAATCTCTCATATTTATGACCTCTTTTTAACCATTTTTTTATTATTACGAGTAAACTTTTTCTTGTTTCAGCCACAACACAAATCAGATTACACGGAACACAGCTTACCTTTGGAAAAGACAATTAAAAGAGGAAATAAATGCATAAACGTGCAGTCTGCCATGCTGTAAAGGGAGACACGCGGTATTCATATACGCACACTCGTAGCGTGAGGTTTTGCGTGTGTACGTGTGTTTGGTCATGTCTCAGTGCGCTAGTACAGCCCCATCAAGGTTCTACTGGGTTTTCATTGCAAGGCAGTGTGAGCTGCTGTGTAAATCTCTGTTGATACAGACTGATTTTCCCCCCATGGGTTTAATATTTGTTAACTTTTAAATGCTAAACTGTGGCTTTATATTTCAGCAGGAGGAGCCACTCCAGTTATTTTTTATACTGCTATGTTTAATTTTAGTTCCTGGAAGTTGCAAATTGTCCTTAGACACCAGCAGAGATGGGCAGTAACGCGTAATCCGATTACTTTTTTCAAGTAACGAGTAAAGTAAGGGATTACTATTGCAAAAACGGTAATTAGATTACCGTTACTTTCCCGTAGGAACGCTGCGTTACTGCGTTACTAAAACCGTGATTTTCTTGCGAGAATGTCTCATGACAGTGACGTAAGCGAGTGTGACGTTCGTGACAACAGCTGTGTGCAGATCAACAATGGATCATATATCGAGTGCGGGAGAGAGTATGAGCGTGCAGCGTTTAAAGCGTGGAAGTACTGACCTTACTTTGAGTTTGATTCCGTAAAAAGTGACAAAAACATTAGTGTCCGCTGTGCGTGGGAAGAAAACTTCTTTTTACAGCGAAAAAAACCCCTAAACTTCCAAGCAAGCACCGAGTAGCTACGACATAATGAGAAACTCACAGAGAAACTGCGGTATCCTTCCACTGACCGCTGCGGCACACCTGCACCAGGATAAACCTCCGCCTACCCTACTCCTGCTTTACAGGTGAAAATAGAGCAAAAGGACCGCTAGTCTTTGACTTTATTTATTTTCTGCTGTGTTTTACTTGCATCTGAAAGAGTGAGTGTAAGCACAAAAAAAAAAAAAAAAAAAAAAATATATATATATATATATATATATATATATATATATATATATTATGTGCTGGAATGTGCAGAAAATAGGTTTAAATGTTAAACTAATTTATTCCAGTCAGAGAATGGTGCATATAATTAAATTTTTGCTTGATGCATAAAGTTAAAAGATTAAAACGAATAAAACAAGTTTTAAAAAAGAGACTTTTCCATTTGATTACATTTTGTATGATGGATTATGTAGAAAAAGTAGAATTGGGCTGAAAGATCTATCACTTTATCACCTATTCAGGTTGTAAATCGTGTTTTTAAAAAGTAACTAAGTAATTAATTACTTTTGAAAATAAGTAATCAGTAAAGTAATGGGATTACTTTTTTGGGGAAGTAATCAGTAATTAATTACTGATTACTTTTTTCAAGTAACTTGACCAACACTGGACACCAGTGATTACTAAACACCGGGAAGTGTTCAGTAGTCAATGGCGAAGCGCTGTTCATTGGTGAGAACTGTCGGCACTAACTTTATTTTTATTTTGCAACACCTTCTTGTTTTCGTCCCTCAATGCTTGCGCTCGTTTCTGAGCTGCTAATCTACGCTGTTCTTGGCAGGTAATTACTGAAAGGAACTCTGACTGCGTCTTTTTAAATAAACGCACTGTTAGTAGATAATTTAAAGGTAACGCCCACTAGTGAATATTTATAAATGAATCATCATGCTAATTTGCTCTCCAGAGTTTAGTCGCTAAGCTTACAGAGACAGACGTCAAAAAGTGATTTCCGATGTTTACGGGTGTTTTTAATAGTTAATGTCTTTACTTATATAGGCAAATAGACTTTAGTGAATAGGATTTACAAAGAGGTTATATATAAAATGCAAAACTACCTGTTTTTCAAGTATCTTTATGACTCTGTGTTATTGTACCAAAATTATAAGCAATCCAGTCCTTTTTAGATATTTAAAAATATTTTTACAGAACTGTTGTTATATTTGTTGTCTGCTGACCTTTTGGCCAGATCACATTAAAAAAGACATTTTTAATGTCAACAAGATTTTTTTTTAACCGGATAAATAAAGGATATAAAAAGTAACATTGCAAAAAACTGACTGCAGCTTCTAACTTGTAACAGGAATGTCGTGGCTCAAGATGACTTGATATCATTTATGAGGGATAGATCTGATATATTTCACATGTTATAAGGCAACAAATTATTTACAGCAGTTTAAATACAGGCAATCACTTTTTGGCAAAATACTGGAAATCAGTTTTGGCAGACAATCACTTTTAGGCACAACAGGTTCCTAAATCTACTCGTGAGATATCACGATGGCAGCTTTGATCACTAATTTTGTTTTTACTCGTTTTATTCTATGAAATACTTTTGACGTGACTACTGAATTTCAACCAGTTAAGCTCACTGATGTATTTTACTTTCTGTCTTAGGACGACAAAAACAGACGTACCGGCGTGCCACAGCCCCACGTCTCTGCACACACTGACTCCATCATCTCTGTCTTTGTTAGTTCATCAGTTCAGTTTTCCTGGCACGAATTTGCAGGGCTGAACAATAACAGCACGAGTTTAGATTCTGTGGCCACTGCGGTTAATCTGCCATCATTTAGATTATATGACAACAACCTTCAAATCTGAAGTCTCAGAAATCTGCTTCATGTACAAGTTCCTCCAATAATCAGGGCTAATATCATCAAATCGTACATAAACAGACTTTTACATGTTAAATATTTCTCAAATATGGGGAAAAAAACAATATAAAATACTATATTAATAACAAAATAACTTAAAAAAACAGCTACAAATTGCTTGAAACATTTGCAATAAAAAATACAAAGCAGCTTTATTGTCAGTACATGAGGACACAGTTACAGCGACGTTGGAGTGGTCAAAAGACGACAGAGATATGAAGTGGAAATATTGTATACAAATATTAAATAGAAGAAAAAACAAAGTTATAAAAAACGTTAATAATTGAAATCTGCAACAATATTCACATAAAGTGTAAAATACAGAGTTAACTGTTTAATAGGTAAAGTTTAGGTCTTGCAGTCAAACAATGATCCCAAACACAGCAGCAAATCTACAGCAGAATAGCTGAAAATCAAGATCCAGTCAAAGTCCAGACCTCAACCTGACTCTGATGTTGTGGTGGGACATTCAGAGAGCTGTGCATAAATAAATGCCCACAAACCTCAAAGAACTGAAGCAACGTTGTAACGAAGAGTGGGCCAACATTCCTCCACAACAATATGAGAGACTGATAAAGTCAAGCAGAAAACAATCACCTCACATTCGTGCTGCTAGAAGTGTTTCTAGTTATTCACAGGACTGTAGTTTGAATTTAAGGAAATGTGAAAGTGCACTGAAATTAACATAAAGTTATTGCAATTTAAAACAAAAATCAAGAAATCTAAGAGGAACAAACAATGTAAACCACACAAACTCTGTTCCTTATATTCTCCACATAGCAATGCACATAACAGACATAAAATATATGCATTTATCAATAAAAATATACAATTTTTCCATAGTCATAGCCAGGCCCGATTACTGCCAAACCTGTGCTGAATCACTTAAATAGGACCTGTCTGACAAAGTAGAGTAGACCAAAAGATCCTCAAAAACTACACATCATCTGAATTAAATTCAGAAGCAAATAAGAAACAAAGTAACTGAGATCTCTCAGTCTGGAGATGCAACGTCAAGATGAACAGAGTCCAGTTTCTGGCCATCTGTTCACGACCATAAGCTGAAGTGCACTTGATCCAAAGCACACCAACAAGTCCACCTCTAAGCAGCTTAAGTAAAACAAAATAAAGACTTTGGAATGGTTTAGCCAAAGTTCATACATGAATCTGATTGAGGTGCTGAGACCTTAGAAAGGTGGTTCATACTCAAAAACCCTCCAGTGTGGCTGAATTACAACAATTTTGCAAAGATGAGTGGGCAGAAATTCCTCCACCACCTCGTAAAGGACTCATTGCCAGTTATCCCAAACGCTTTATTGCAGTTGTTTCTACTCAGAGTGGCCCAACCAGTTATTAGGTTTAGGGAGCAATCACTTTTTCCACACAGGGCCATAATAATGGCCGCCTTAATAATAAATGCCTTGATTTAAGAACTACTTTTAATGTTTACTTGTGCTATTTTGCAAAAAATTAAATCTCTGCAAAAACATCAAAACTGCTGACCATCTGACCTCAATATGAAATTATTAATCTTTTGACAAAAAACATTTAAATTTGTAAAAATAAAGGAACCATAGAGGAACAAACAATGTGAACCCCACCCATGTTGTTTGCTACATTCTAACATGGCAATCTAAATAACAGTAATGCAAACATATATATTTATCAATAAAAACAGATCGCCTTTTCACTGTTACAAAAGTTAAGTTTATCAATGTTTGTTCAGCTTTCATAATTGTAAGTTTATAAGTACATTTTTTGGTCAAGTCCAACTTCTTTTAATACATGCAACACATTCAGAACATTTGGGACAGAGACAACAAAAGACTGGAAATACTTCTTAAAAATCTGCTGAAACATTTTAAAGCCAGTGGGATTAAATGGGAAGCATAAAAATTATTACTAGACAAAGACCGATTGAATCATGAAGCAAAGAATTAATAACTAAATCACAAGTAGAAAATGTTATGCAGATATTATTGGATAGATTTTGGTGTAGAAGAAAATGACAAGAAATCAAAAATGAAAGTTATCTCGTGTTTTTCTTTAAAGAGTGGCCTACTGCAGAGCAGCAACACTGACAAAGACCATCATCACCAATACTGCAGCTAATACAATGATCCAGGAGGAAACTTGAAAAAGCAGGAAAAATGTGACACTGATCAAAACGAATACATCAGTTATTGATCAAAGAGAAAATGCATACTACCACAATGCATTGTTATTGCATCTCAGTTTCTCACCATCACTGATAATCTGACAGCTGTTGGACCTCAGGAATCGTCACCATCACCTCTCTGTGAGGAGCAGAGAGCACTCGTGCTGCACATCCCACCTGTGTGCTGTGTTTACGTGAACCTGAGAGCACAGCTGTAGTGGTGACAGTGAATGTAGCGTTGGTGTTGGACACACTGACAGTGTTGTACTGTGAGAAGCTGAGGTCTTGTTTTGAGACACTGAGTGTTACAGTGGGAGCAGGTCGACCAGTGGCTGAACAGGAAACAACCCACTCTTCAGTAGAGTTTGAGTCTCTGACATCAACAACAGGTTCATGCAGCTCTGTGAAGGATCAGGAGATATGAAATAAGGAGTATATTGTTAAAGATACATTGACTTCCAACACATGTAACGCATTAAGGTAAAATTTCTTACCATACGGATGAGTGTTACACGATTTATAAACCCCAGTTTGTTAATTATTTGTTCATTATTCATAACTATATACTTAATTATTTTTTAAATTAAGTGTTTTTGGTCAAATGGAATTTCTTTTTGGGTAATTTTTCAACATCTTTTAGCCCTCTTCCAAAATGTTTTAACCTTTCTGTCTCTAACAGTAAAACATCGTTCCTTTATCTTCTGTGTCTGGTGTTTGGTCAGGATTAGCTAGCTTAGCAATAATTTCACATTAAACATCTAAAGTGTGTTACTGTGAGGTGTGTGTTCGTACTGAGTCACAGCTCGAGTTTTCTTGCAGGTGAAGGTGACGGTTTTTCACCTCGTTGTCATTCTTACATAAAAGTGTTTGACCCCTTCAGAAAAAAAAACGAAATTTGGGATTATTTTTTGTTTTGTTCATTGTGTGTATTTGTTTCTACTTTTTCTTTTACTGTGTACAGCACTTTGGTCAACCTGTGTTGTTTTTAGACATGGTTATTTATTGATTGATTGATTGATTGATTGATATTTCTTTGATTAAAATACAGCCTACTCCACATCCTCCAAGTTACAGAGGAGAGGAACCATCTGGGGTGAACTTGTGCACATGGTATTGGCTGTCATGGCCCCTGTGCCTCTCCGGCTCACTCATGTTGGCCACAGGTTTGTTTTGTTTGCTCTCCTGCTTCCCTGGGTGGAGCTCATTGTGGGCTCTCACACTTGGCCCACGCATCTGCGGTGATTTCTACACCTGTTGCTGATCAGGTGGCGTCCCCCTTGCCTATTTAACGCTGCGGCACGGAGTATTCGGCACTGGAACGTTGAACCTCCCATGTTCGTGCTCTCAGCTCTCCTAAGACAAACTCTCTCAGTGTTGTGTGGCGTATTGATCTAATCGGACTCTTTGTGTTTAAATCTCCCTGGAACTGGTGGCGGACCCTGACCTGTGATCCCTGTGTGTGTGTCAACATAAGTGGAAATTGGAGCGAGAGTGGCTGTGGAGAAGCGAGTGTGCGTAAGAAGAGGAGTGGCGGAGTTTGGGCCGAGTGGAGAGTGTGGATTCCTTCCCCTGGAGCCCTGAACTAGTGATGGGATTTCCGGCTCTTTTTAGAGATCCGGCTCTTTCGGCTCGGCTCACTAAAAAGAGCCGGCTCTTTCGGCTCCGAACCGGCTCTTCAGGTTGTTTTGTTGCTTTAATTATTTAATCATTAACAATAATATAAAATTATGCAGAAAAGGAATTACTAATGTAAAAAAAAGTGGTTTTATTTATATATGTTTATATATGGCCCCTAGAGACAAATCACATACAAACTCTAAAGCATATACAAACTCCAAAAAGCACGTACAAACTCCAAAACACATTTCTAGCGTTAACTGAACTTCCAAAACAGAGCTACCTAGATCACTTAAATTACACAATTGAAAGCATGTGTGTATTGTTTGTGTATTTATAGACAAGCACTCATATTTATTCAAATAATTAAAAAAAAAAATTAATTTACCTGTTACAACCACACACCAAATCCGGTTGTTGATACTTCCTGGCTTGTGTAGCCACTAGGTAACAAAAGCTCAACACTGCGCCCTAGCATCCTGGAGCACTTCTGTTGTCTTTTGTACATGATTCTGAGTTTGTACGTGCTTCTGAGTTTTTACGTGTTTTGGAGTTTGTACGTGCTTAGGAGTTTGTACGTGCTTCTGAGTTTTTACGTGTTTTGGAGTTTTTACGTGTGTTGGAGTTTGTACGTGCTTTTTCTCTAAGGGCCACCATAAATATACTTTATTTATTCACTCCACATAAAATGTAATAATTAAATCATATAATACAAAGAACAACTATTTACATTTTAGACTTTTAACTATTTAAATTTTCAGCTTTTTCCTTTTAAATAAATTTAACGTGAAACAACACAAAACACTGCAAACCACAACACAATTAAATATAAATTAAAATATTAAAACAAAAAGAAGATGCACATTCTCTGTCATATGGGCCTGCATGATTTCTGAATCCTTTATCATCTGCAACTGAAAATAGTGGATGATCACTATACCTTTCTAATGTGACGTTGTTGTCCCTCGCTCTCTTTCTCTCTGGCTCTGTTCCTGTGCTACTGCGAGTGTAACTAACGCCCCTCCCCCCTCTGCCCAGCGCAAAGTACAGGCCGCGCGTGCGGAGTTTAGCGGAAAAAAGGGCGAGAGAGAGGGTGAGAGAAAGAAAAAAAAAAAACCTCACGGCTCCCAATAAGGAGCCGGCTCGCGTCGTTCACTTCAAAGAGCCGGCTCTAAGAGCCATTTCGTTCGCGAACGACCCATCACTACCCTGAAGCCCTGCCCCATTCACTGTATATACACATCACTGTGGTTTCCCTTCTGTGTTAATAAATTGTAAACCTTTGCTTACCAGAACGCTGTCTGCATCTGAATCCATCTGTTAGCCCTGACACTGGATACCTGGAAATCAGTGAAGGGACCATTAATGCTTAAACATGTACACAGGTTTGAGAGCAACCACCCAAAAGCTTCTGCTAATAAACACTAGTCTGTGTTTGTGATGCAAATGTTTCTGGCTGTGTTCACAAACATTTAGTAAGGTGAGTGAGGAATATTAATACTTATTATTAGATCATTAGCAAGACTAGAACTTGACTGCACGCCAAGGTGGCAGTTCAGCCATTTGGTTCATGCTGCAGCAGCTCATGAGTGAATGAACATCGTGCAATAAAAGTACTTCTAGAAGTACATTTTTGCAAAAACGTACATTGTGGAGGAATGTAGGGAAGACACGAGAGAGCGCAATATTTTACTCAAACGTTAATCGCTGCATCACACAACTGAACATTCAAAGCGCCAAAACCTAACCCTCTCACTTCCCGTTACACTGGGTATGAGTGGAGCTACCTGGTGGTATGTACTTACATTTATTTAAATTTACTTGAGTAGGGTAGAGTCATGCTAATGACCTAATAATTTTATTCAGGTGTGTTGCAGCAGAGATGCATTTAAAAGCTTCAGGACACTGGCTCTCAAGGCCTGGAGTTCGACACCCCTGCTTTACACAAAGATGGGTTAAATCACAGTGCAAAGAATGAATGAATAAATAAAATATAAAATATAAATAATTATTAAATAGTCTTACACATCAATGCCATTGGTTGACTTTTGAAGTATTTGAATCCTTATTGGGCTCCCTGAGTGACAGAAGGATTAAAACACTTTAAAATCAGTACTGAAAATATGTGCAGACATTACTAGATAGATTTTGGGTTAGCCTCCAAGTAGGGCTGCTCAATTAATCGAATTTTAATCACGATTACGGTCTGGGCTTTCAACGATCATTAAAAATGACTGAGCCGATTATTAGCCCCTCCCTCGTGCTTTACTCTCGCGCTGCTCCGTGTGGCAAATCGAGCGCACCTCTCTGCATTTCGAACACGTGTCACAACAATGAAGAGCAGCGGTCTCCAACCTTTTTTGCGCCACGGACCGGTTTATGCCCGACAATATTTTCACGGACCGGCCTTTAAGGTGTCGCGGATAAATACAACAAAATAAAACTAGTACCGGTACCGAAAAAAAGAACATTTATTCATAACACACGTGAAAAGACCCAGGAAAACCGAGTAAACGATAAAAATGATAACAAAATAACGCTGAAAACCGATAAAACCCCTGAAAACTATACATTTCACACCTGAACCTCAAGTCTCGCGGCCCGGTACCAAACGACTCACGGATCGGTACCGGTCAGAGGCCCGGGACCGCTGATTAAGAGGACCCGAGGGAAGCTCGGAAAGCTAAGCAGAAGTTATTTGGAGAGGAGAGTGACTGCTGTTGGTTGAAAAGAGAGGTAAAAAAAAACTTCAGTGGTGTGGAAACATTACGGGTTCGCGGAATCAGACGTGGATCAAGTAGACACAGTGTGTAAACTTTGCTACAGTGTCGTAGCTGCACCACAGAGCAACACTGCAAAGTTCACTAAACAGATGTTTAGATTTTTCATTTATTTTTTGACAATCAAGTCATTATTCAATACATTGTTATTGTTAAATAAATATCGTCAAATAATCGAGATCTCAATTTCAGTGAAAATAATCGTGATTATCATTTTTGCCACAATCGAGCAGCCCTACCTCCAAGAGTCAATAAATCACTATCATGTTAATAAGATAAGACACATTACAAAACGACATACATTAAGTAGAAAGTGAAAAGGTAACTTTTCTTCAAGCAGCATAGTGGAGCAACAGAAAAAGACAAACCCCAACACCAGCACTACTGCAGCTATTACAGTGATTGAGGAAAAATCTGTGGAAAAAACAGAAAAAAGTGACACTGACCAACAATAATACATCACTCATGGATTGAAGGAAAAGGCAGAAGTACTGAAGTCATTGTTATTAGAGTCCAGTCAAGTATCATCCATCTCTAGTCTAGTCTGTGGTATACAGAAAGAGTTTCTCACCACCAACAGATGTTTTTTGGACCTCAGGAATCGTCACCATCATCTCCCTCTGAGGAGCAGAGAGCACTCGTGCTGCACATCCCACCTGTGTGCTGTGTTTACGTGAACCTGAGAGCACAGCTGTAGTGGTGACAGTGAATGTAGCGTTGGTGTTGGACACACTGACAGTGTTGTACTGTGAGAAGCTGAGGTCTTGTTGTGAGACACTGAGTGTTACAGTGGGAGCAGGTCGACCAGTGGCTGAACAGGAAACAACCCACTCTTCAGTAGAGTTTGACTCTCTGACATCAACAACAGGTTCATGCAGCTCTGTGAAGGATCAGGAGATATTGCAAGGGATATGTTGTTGAAAGGAAATCAGTAGCACATTTAAAGACATTAATGCAAAAGTTCTTACCATAGACTTGGAGGCAGGTTATACCTGTGAAGGCTCCTTCAGGATAAGTGTTAAACAGACAGTGATAGCAGCCTTCATCCTGCTCTGTTACATTCCTGACGACTATGGAGCAGTTCTGCAGTCCAGTGTATTTAAACTTGACTTTATCGTTAAAGCCATCATTCACTCTCTGACCAAACTGCTTGCTGTACGTGGCGACATTTGTCTCCACATCAGGAGAGATTTTCTGCCATGTGACCTGAACAACATCTTTAGTGTCCAAGAGCTGACAGCTGAATTCAGCATCTTCTCCCACTGCTGCCAGCACAGTCTGCTGTGTTTGGATCACTGCTGTTAGAGCTGCATGGAGAATAACATGAGTTAGAGATGTGGAACTGAGAGGTATTGATGGGAGGGATAAAACAATAATTCGGGTCATGGAGTAGTCTGTGTTTTAGGCTCAAACAAATTGACATATGGGGTACCACTTAAATGTGATGTAGACTATAAATATAAACCCGACAGTCATCGTTTCATACTGTATGTTTCAGGTACATTTTCTTTCATCTATAAAAAAAAAAGTAACACAATTCAGTTATCTACCAACTAAACAAAGAAAGTCAGATAGACGTACAGATCATGTCTATATTGGTTCTGTTGGTCCATGACCAATTCTGGAGGTCTGTACTGCATTTGAACTATTTCAACAATTTGGAGGTCCAACCATGATTTAAGCTGGACATCATTATGGCGTTCAACATTAGAACCTTGGACTTGATGTATATTTTTTGGACATCATGTAGATATCTATGACAAGTGCAGGGAATTTACAAGATTAATTGAGGTCTTATTTTTTATTTACAAAATATCAATATTGGGGTTACAAAACAATCCCTTCAGTGGACCAAAAATGAATTATAAAACCCATCACTTCAACATAACCAATACCAGGACTGGTATCGCTCAAAGGCGTAGATTTGGCATGGACAGAAGGGACATGTCCCCACCAATATTCAACGATTATTGAATTGTCCCCACCAATAATTTGATCTCTTCGAGTAAAGAAAATCAAACCCGATAGAAAGAAAAAACGAAAAAACGATCTGTCAGCGTCTCATTCACCCAGCGGTGCAGAAAGAGTTAAATTATGTTCTCTACTGGAGTCCTACATCATGTGACAAATATGGCCAATGTGATTGGCTGTGCCTTTCAGGGAGCTCTGTTTAGTTTTAGCAGCGGCAAGCATGCGCTGTGAGGAGGAGAGGAGGACAGCAGCAAAGAGGAAGAACCTGGATATAAGAAAGTATTTTTCAAAGAAACCTGTAAGTCACTTAAAGTAGTGATGGTGAGATGAAGCCTCATGATGAACTGAAGCTTTCCACCCAATTGGTCGACTCATGGTTCGAAGCATTGTGATGATTCATTTGCTCTACTGCGCCATCAAGTGGACAATTCAAGTGAAGCGGGCTCTGTGATTATAATGATGTGTAAACCTCTAAACTGAATAAATAAATTGTTTTCTTGGTTATTTATCCCGAATATTGTCTCAGTATGTGTGATACAAAAGAGAAAGTGGAAACTATCAGGACAGAGTTTTGGTATGATTGTGTAACTGTTAGCCTCAGACAGTCAGTCAATAGTATAATTCAGATCATAGATTAGTACATTTGCATATTTTTATAACTATAAAAAGAAAGCTGACACTTTCGAGACTTTATCTAATGTGTAAGCATCACAGCAGATGCCTTAGATCAGAATCAGTGAGCTGTCGGCTTTCAGCCCCGACCGTGTCCGTGCTGTCTGGTGAGAAAGGCGACATCTCACTGATTCTGATGCGTCGGCGCTTTGTGTTTACGTCTTTGTGCAGAATTGGTGTACCTGCTCTCATTTACTGTTTTAGCTGTTTGGTGGTGGTTGAAATGTAGTAATATTTATATTAATAATCGATTCAGGATTTTAATGAATCGATATCACGTTATCCAAGCTAGAATCGATTTTAATCGATAATCAAAACCCGCTAGTACCTGTGTAATCATGTTTATGTACATCTGGATAATGACACAAACTAGTATTTGGCGCTTCACTTTTTAATAAACTAAAAGACATAAATCAGATTATAGGATCTGTAGTGTTGTTTATTTATATTATGGTGCTTATCATTTGTGATATTTATTACTGTGTGCATACTTTATTAGGAGAGATAAAATAAAATAAAAAATCTCTTCCTTCCTGGTTCCATCGAAGAAGAAATGCTCAAGTAACTATGTAACACGTACGTAATCCAATTCCATAACACAGTGTGATGGGAAATCAGCTGTGTTTTTCTGCCCATTTTATTTCGAATCTGGCGCGAACCGGTGAACCAGTCCCTGAATCAGTCACGTGGTACGGACTGCCCGCGAGGCCTCGAACGTCACTGCATACGTAATCAAAGCAAGCCTCGATACGCGCTTCACAGACACGCCCCCGAGATTACCCGACACACGATTCGACGCTTCGACACACAGGACACATCACTAACTTAAAGCCAAACTCATAAAATGTGTCCATCATAATAACGTTACAGGCTATGCTAGGCTTTGGCCCACATCAGTCTAAAATTGTATGTAACCACGAATAACGTGTTTTGTAAACTAACTGCACAGCAGGCAGCACTATTAGTTCTCTCAGTCTCAGAGTAGCATTTCTAATTTTGATTGAAACTGTCAGAGAAAACGGCAGCCTCGAGCGAGCCAGGGTATTAGTTTACAGAGGCTGTTAAAATTATATGTCTAACGTTAAAATGTTGGTGACACAATAATTTCATCCTAATGGCACTGACATATTCATAGGGTTAATTTTTGAGACAAAATGTCATCAGGTAGTCATGATTTTGCAAATATCCCACCCTGTAGTGCAGTTTGCACAAATTGTTGTAAAAATGCACTCACCCTACAAACATTACTGACGAGTCAAGATCTGCACAAAGTGACAGAAACACTGAAGCAGCTCCACATTTTATTCTTATTGTCATGTATGTCCTATTTGTCAGGTGATAGAAGAACCAACACAAAGCTCAGAGAGTAATGGTGACACAACATCACAGGTGAAACTGGATGATGACTTGTTGGTTCATGACTGTATTTGAAGCACATGTGTGACTGCATGTATGTTGGATGTCTCACTGTTATTGATCAGGTGACAGAGGCAGCTCTGCCATGTTGTAGCTCGGACAGAGGTGAAGAGGTCACAGGTGACTGACTGATGATTTGGTGCTATAGATTAACTAGTATTTATTATCATGACAATTGTTAGGCTGCTGATGTAAATTGATTCATTAGTGTATATTTGACAAAGAATCTGAATTGACACGTCTCACTTTTTATATGGCACGAATCCATGTGTTATTTTATCAGGTAGCAATATGTCCTAGTGCAGTCAGAGGGGAAGAGCCAGGGCCAAAGGTGAGGCAAAGCAAGCACAGAGTAATACTTTTAATCTGAGGATAAAACACATGTACTGAGGCTGAAAGAAACTTCGGTGCTCTCAGAAGACTAAAAAGATGGCTAAGGTTAACAATGACTCAAATGAGATTAAACAATGCTGCTGTATGTCCACCAGCAGAGACTGGACAGTACAGATGTAAAACAAATGTGCCAGCAGTTTATCTCGGTTAACGAGAGGAGAAGGCATGTGTTTGGCTGCTTCACATAGTGGACATTGAGTTGTTGTGTGGGTCACCAGTAGTCCATGTCTGTTGCTGTAACAGTAGTTCATGTTTAGAATAATGTTAAGTCTTTAAAGTCATATTCTTTTATTGTCATGACCGTATTTGAAGCTATTTTTATTTCAAATTCAAATTCAAATTCAAATTTTTATTTGTCACATACACAGTCATACACAGTATGATATGTAGTGAAATGCTTGGACAACTGCTCGTGACCTAAAGAAAAAAGAAAAGGCTATGAATAAGATAGGAAATAAATAAATATGAAAATAAAAAAGGGTAAATTTAACCAGGAAGGAATAAAATAAAATATAAAAAAATTAAGTTAAGAATGAGATAACTGTACAACACAAATTAGAATGAAGGGTAAATTTAACTGGGAAAGAATAAGATAAAATATATAAATTAAAGTTGAAAATAAGATAACTGTACAACAAAATACAAAGTATAGACATTTATAAGAATGTAAGAGAAATATAAATATATATACACACAATAACAGCAGCTGCAATCCACATTATACAGTGTCTTGTGCAGTGCAAATATGCTTAAAGTGATGAAGTGTAAACAAATGTCCAGAATGTCCAGTGTGTGTGTAAGAACTATATGTGTGGGTCAGTACTGTGTGGTGGTGTGATTGATTTTTGTATGATACCTGATTTATATGGAATATGGCTGAAGTAAACTAAAGCCTAAAATACTTAGTCAGTCATTTGTTTAATAGTAATTTAACATTATATAATTCACATATAAAACTATGAATTGTGATTTTAAATGCTTTAAAAGCATGTAGAATAGCATATGTAGGCAAGTATATTTCTCCTCTTTTTATTAAGAAGCAAAAACAAAAACAGGGCAGAGTTCGGCGGTTGAATCATCCGTCCCCATCAATGCCAAAACCAAATCTACGCCTTTGGTATCGCTACTATCAATATTTGGATCAATCCGGCCACGTCTAACTCGTGCTACTGTAGAAATTCCCATTGATTTTTTCCCAGAGGCCTCCCCTTCTGTGGATTACTGGTATGTTATTTATTAATTTGTGCCTCAATTATTTCAGATCAGTTATTTCACTGGGGAAGCCCTAAATTGCCCACTTCCTAATTTCAGCACTGTTTGATCTTTCTCTTTAGCATGTATGTAACTTTGGTTTGTTGAGATTTTGCTCTCAAAACAGTCTCATTAATCTGAATGATGAACAACTCATGACACAGAAAGTTGATTTTGTTCTTTTTTATTAGGCTGAGTGTTCAGTGGGAGAAACGTTTTGTCACTCATTCAAACAAAATCTAAACTCTTCAGTAATTGTATCTCCCTCTAATTCTGTCTAAAGACAATCTCTTTGTCACTTCAGAGAAAAGTTCTCACATTTTAGGATCAATTTTTAATTATTACAAGTGAAGGTTCTTGTTTTCTTTTTTTTTTTCTCTTGTCACAATAAATAACTTTAAAAAACAAAAACAACCATACGAAACTTACCTTTTGAAAAGGCCATAAAAAGAAAAAACAAACACATAATCCCACAGTCTGACATGGTGCACGTTTCCGTGTCCCCACTGGCTATTGTACCACGTATTGAAACAACGTCGTACAATAGCCAAATTATTGAAAACTCAAATGTCCCCAAAGGAAGAATCTCCCTTCCTCGTGGGACATTCCAAGGTGTGAATGATCAACTGAACCAAGTAAAGTACAAAAACTTCCCAGTGCAGTAGAGTTTCATCAGTGTTTCAATCAGCAAACTCAATAATTATTTTTCTGCATTTTGAAAATTCAGTAAAGCTGTAGGTGTCAACATTTGTCTCCACATCTTGTAAGATTTTCTGTCATGTGACCTGAAGGACGTCTTTAGTCTCCGAGAGCTAACAGCTGAATTCAGCATCTTCTCCCACTGCTGCCAGCACAGTCTGCTGTGTTTGGATCACTGCTGACGGACTATGAGGCTTTCATAGTCCGTGTTTCATGTTTTATTTAAAAAAACCCAACAACTACATAACAGAACTCATTGAGGTACACACTGAACTTACAGGACAGAAACAAACCACCAATCCTATTGCAGTAGTATATCTCCAGTAACAATACCAGCATTGGTATCAATACTATTGATAACTGCATCAATCTGCCCACATCTAACTCGTGCTATTGTAGAAATTCCCTGTGAACTTATACATTTTCTCAGAAGCCTTCCCTCCGTGCATTACTGGTATGTTATTTATTATTTTGTGCTCCGAGTTCAGTTATTTCACTGGGGAAGCCCCGTAATGCCCACTTCTTCATTTCAGTACTGTTTGATCTTTCCCTTTAACATGTATGTAACTTTGGCTTGTTGAGATTTTAGCATTACTTCTGTCACCAACATTTTTAATGTTAATGCTATCTTTACTCTGTCTCAGGCATAACTGACTGAGATTTCTTTGGAAAAGTTCTCACATTTATGACCTTTTTAGGAGCTTCTTGTTTTGTTTTTTTTTCCTGTCACAATAAATAACTTAAAAAACCAAAAAATGACAATATGGAATAAAACTTACCTTTTGAAGAGGCCATTAGAAAAACTAACAAAGGTATAATCCCACGGTCTGACATGGTGCACCATTTGCCATGTCTCTGTCCCCTCACTGGCTATTATACAATGCATAGAAACAAATTAGAGAATTCCACTTAGTCCCTTCCTTGTGGAAATTCCCAGCTGTGAAATATACACAAAGTAAAGTACAAAAACTTCCCAGTGCAGTAGAGTGTCATCTGTGCATTCCTTGCAGGGCTGAAATCTTTTAAACATCCATCTAAATCATTATTTTTCTGCATTTTGAGAATTCAGTAAAGCCTCTTCATCGCTTGGTAATTTTTATTTTTTAATACCTGCTACTCGAATCAGAAGCTAAGTTGCTCTTGGATGAAAAAGTCACATAAATAATATATTTTAAAAACAACAACAAATATATGTATGTAGTTAATTCTCTGCCCCCCTTTTATGGGTCGCCAAAGCAGATCACCTGCCTCAATTTCACCCCATCCATCCTCTGCCACACCAACCCTCATGTCCTTTACTACATCCATGTATCTTCCCTGAGGTCTTCCTCTTTTCCTCCTTCTAGGCAGCTTCAGCTCCAACACATTCACCCTCCCTCCTCTGCTCATGTCAAAAAGAACATAAAGTCACATGTCTGACCACCACCATCAGTTTCAGCTCTCTTCTCTTCTGCTCTTTCACATAGTTACGGATATAGCTGACCTCTCAGGTGGAGGCAATATTCATCCAGAGGAGAGCTGCTTTACTACAAACTAGTGATGGGTCCAGCAACACTGGCGCACCGACGCTTGTATCAAGCTCACGCAGCGACGCCTGTATCGGTGCGTGCGTCGCTTTAAGAAAAAGTCACGTGATCGATACAGCTGCTGTCTCGCTCATTGCCAACGCGCCAAACTGTGTCGCCACCAAAAAACCCACAAAATTACTCTCGCAAAGATTAAAAAAAACAAACAAAACATCTCTCCATAACATAATTGAGCCAGAAAGAAAAAGAAATGTTTCTGTTGTGTGGGATCATTTTGATCTTTTAACTGCAAATAATATAATATAATAGTTTGTCTTTGTTTCAGTGTAATCTATCAGGACAGGAAAATCAGCAATGTGACTTGAAGTGTAAATTATTTATTTCATTTTATGCAGGTTAAATGTCGCATCTGTTCTGCTTTCTTACACAAACAAAAGCACCTCCTCAGTGTTTAGGCATTACAGAGCCAAACATGAAAATAAGACAAACCCACCGAGAATGAACACAGATTGGCCTATATAGACAGTGAACAGCTTTATCGTCATTTTTTTTTTATTAATAAAAGAGTCAAGGGTGAAAATGAAGTTTAGTTTCCAGATTTTTTTCTTGCTGTGTCTCATTATGCCAGCAGGTGGCAGCACGTTAGTCGAGTCGTCTGTGTCGCTGCTCCGTCCATGCGCAGAATCATGTCAGGAAAAGTCGGGAGCCAGAGTCCAATTTGGGATTACTTTGAATATGACTGTGTTTTGGATAAAGCAAGTGTCTTGTAGTGGAAACAGACAAATTATGAGGGACATTTCTAAAGGGAAAAAAATCCCACAAACCTTAAAGTGCACTAGAAAAGCTCACACAAGAAGGCTAACCTAGCTTACCTTGAGAAGGTAAGGGAGCACACTCAACCCTCATCCCCAGAAAACAGAAGCTAACCCCAGGCAAGGCAGCGTGATGCATCCCGAGACAACAGGACGGGGATATCTACACAACTGTGTGAGTCAATTACCTTCAAAAAGTTTATCAATTCACTTGAACCAAAATTACGAACACCCGGTGCTGCGAGAGTTAATAGTCTCATTGGGGCCAAGATATACATTTTATAGTTGCCTGGTATCAATGGTTGTTCATCTGCCTTTATTTATTTATTTAAAGAACCCATAGGTGGGAATGTGAGTTGTCTGTCTCTGCGTGTTAGCCCTGCGACAGACAGGCGACCTGTTCAGGGTGCAGTATGGTAGCTGGAATAGCAACATACCCAAGGATGAGCAGAATGACTGATATGATGAAACTGGGATTTTGTTACACTTAATTATTGCAAACACAACTAAAACTATAACTGAAACTAATCAAAACTAAACTGAAACTAAGGATTTTCAAAAAAATAAAAACTAAACTAAACTAGCAAACAATTGGTAAAAACTAATTAAAACTGATATAAAATTGAAAATCTGAAGTCAAAACTAAATAAAAATGAAAACTAATGAAAATTGCAAAACTATTAAAACCCTGTTCTGGACCAGGCAGTCCTGAATTTTATTATAAAGGACTGCCTACCCCTTAGTATTGTGGAGAGTGTCAGAGAGAAACATTCCACGATCAGAGGATCCTTTAACGTACTGGGGGATGAGGAAGACATCTTATCAGACCCTTATCCACCTGGCTTTACAGTTTTTGTGTACCCCAGCTTCATCTGTGCCTGTGAGTTGTCCAAAGCTGGGAAAATGGTGTAAAAAAACGCAATAGACTGAATGCTAAAACATTGGATAAACTTATTTTTCTGAATAGAAATTTATAATAAACTCTGAGTCAAATGGGTAATATTGCATTCACAATACTTTCATTTTAATTTTCACTTAATGTCATTCACAATATATTTTAAAGATGTCTACAATATTTGCAATGTAAAAGATATAAAATAATTCCATGGAAAGTATAACACCTTACAGTGTATAAGTATGACTAGGTCATTGAATCAGTGTTGTGAGTCTCAAGTAAGTTGCCTGCAATGATATTTAAGGTCCAGCAGGTGTCAGTATGGAGCAAAACAGCAGCACTGTGTCGACACAGTCTCGATGCAGTTTGGGGAATGTGCTGAAACATCTTCATGAGGCCTCATCTACCCATCACTACTACAAACTAATACACCATGTATGTTAGATGGGCAGAAAATGGCATCCAAGAAAGTAATAAGTTCTAATAGTGACCAGCAGAAAACCACCACACACACTGAAAATAAGGTACACAAGATTTATTTTTCCTCCAAAGCAGACTGGTGGCTGAGGACACAGTTCCGGTCTGCAATCCAAGGCCCAAAGCTGCCACGGTTGGAATTATTAGCCTGGTTACAAACAGGAAAAGGTGGTCACTAACAGAGATGGGCAGTAACGCATTACTTGTAACGCGTTACTGTAATCTGATTGCTTTTTTCAGGTAACGAGTAAAGTAAGGGATTACTATTGCAAAAACGGTAATTAGATTACCGTTACTTTCCCGTAGGAACGCTGCGTTACTGCGTTACTAAAACTGTGATTTTTTTGCGAGAATGTCTCATGACAGTGACGTAAGCGAGTGCGACGTTCGTGACAACAGCTGTGTGCAGATCAACAATGGATCATATATCGAGTGCAGGAGAGAGTATGAGCGTGCAGCGTTTAAAGCGTGGAAGTACTGACCTTACTTTGAGTTTGATTCCATAAAAAGTGACAAAAACATTAGTGTCCGTTGTGCGTGGGAAGAAAACTTCTTTTTACAGCGGAAAAAAACCCCTAAACTTCCAAGCAAGCACCGAGTAGCTACCACGTAATGGGAAACTCACAGAGAAACTCGCGGATTCTTCCACTGACCGCTGCGGCACACCTGCACCAGGGTAACCCTCCGCCTACCCCACTCCTGCTTTACAGGTGAAAATAGAGCAACAGGACCGCTAGTCTTTGACTTTATTTATTTTCTGCTGTGTTTTACTTGCATCTATTTGAAAGAGTGAGTGTAAACACACACACACACACACACAAAAATATTATTTTATGTGCTGGAATGTGCAGAAAATAGGTTTAAATGTTAAACAAATTTCTTCCAGTCAGAGAATGTTGTATATAATTAAATTTTTGCTTGATGCATAAAGTTAAAAGATTAAAACTAATAAAACAAGTTTTAAAAAGAGACTTTTCCATCTGATTACATTTTGTATGATGATTATGTAGAAAAAGTAGAATTGGGCTGAAAGATCTATCGCTTTATTACCTATTCAGGTTGTAAATCGTGTTTTTAAAAAGTAACTAAGTAACTAAATAATTAATTACTTTTGAAAATAAGTAATCAGTAAAGTAACAGGATTACTTTTTGGGGGAAGTAATTGGTAATTAATTACTGATTACTTTTTTCAAGTAACTTGACCAACACTGGTCACTAAGAAGAACAAGCAGCCAAGCACATATAAATTTTGCATCTTCCTGAGAAAGGCTTTCCAACCACCTTATCAGGCCTTGTGTTTTTAGAGAATGGGTTTCCACACCAGATCCTGGGAGTTCAACTCTCAAGCTCTTCTTCCTCAAGTCTTGAACTCCTCTCATTGGTTACCTCTGAATTCCAGAATAGGGTGTTGCTCCTTGAACTCAGCACATCAAAAGTTTCCAATCCAGACTTTTTATCACAACAAGTCCACATAAATCCTGATTAAAACGAGTCCTCCCTCCAGTGTCATTTGATTATTTTAAAAGGAAAAGCTTCCAGGCCAGGTTAAAACTATTTTCCTTTGAAATGTTTATTTCTCTAACTGGAGTCTCCAATTTTAACTGGCTTCCCTTCTGCAACTGTGATCTTTCGATCCATCTGTATAAATCTGTAAATAGTCACTGTACCATTCTATTATAAAATTCTTGACAAATATCTGTTGTAATTCTTCTATTCTTCTATAAATGGTAAAGCATTTAATACTTTAAATGCTCTAGCTCTATTATCCCCAACCCACCCAAAACTATTTTTAAAATCTTTTCTCTTCCCCAACAATTCTCAAACCTTTCTTAACAGGATGATTTTTATTATGACCTTTCAAATGTATCCAATTGTTAACTATTAACTTGTCTTCTAATATATAGTGGAATTTCTTCTGATTCTACCTGTAAAGCACACATTGGCATTGTTTTAACTGCCCTTAAGCAAAGTCTCAGTGCTTGAGTTTGGATAACATCCAATTTTTTTAGCCAATTTTTATCCACTGACCCATACCACATGCCCAAAATCTATTCTTGAGCAAATTAACGTGACAGACCCTTTGTCAACCCTGCTAAAAATGTTATATTATATATATAAATACATATATTTAGGGCTGGATCGCATCATCCTGAATCCTCCCTTAGTTATGATGCAATAGATGTAGGCTGCTGGGGGATTCCCATGATGCATTCAGTATTTCCTTTTCAGCCACCTTTCTCACTCAACATGTGTTAATAGTCCTCTCTGCACTGAATCACACTTTTTATTAACCTCTGTCTCTCTTCCACAGCATGTCTTTCATCCTCTCTTCTTTCTCTCACCCCAACCGGTCGCAGCAGATGGCCGCCCCTCCCTGAACCTGGTTCTGCCGGAAGTTTCTTCCTGTTAAAAGGGAGTTTTCCCTTCCCACTCTCGCCAAAGTGCTTGCTCACAGGGGGTCATATGATTGTTGGGTTTGTTTCTCTAAATGTGTTATTGTAGGGTCCACCTTACATTATAAAGTGCCTTGAGGCGACTGCTGTTATGGGGCTATATAAATAAAACTGAATTGAATTGAATTGACATTTCAGATGCTTCTCACACTGTGGCACAGTTGAAGGTTCACGAGAGTTATACAACTTCATCAAAAATGTAAAATTCAGATCAAGGCTACTTCTTTGTTCATTGCATGTAGTTTCACTTCCCCTGTCCCGTCATTAGTCAGTCAGCTGTTTCCTCATGTGTCCTCACTTCCCGTGATCACCTCCTGTGTGCATTTATGTCCACTATATGTCTTTGTGAGGTCGTCTGTTATCTCCACCATAGTCACAGTCAAAGTGTTTCCTAGTTTTCTTAGTTTTTCTAGGTTCCATGTTTTTCACGTGCCATCATCCAAATAAAAGATTGCTTTTTGTTAAAACCTGCAAATCTTCTTCAAACTCTGCTTCTAGGTCCGTTCAACAAAACACACTGGCGTACCTTGCTGTGATGTGATAGTTCAGCTTTTTAATTCACTGAAAAGAGACCTTAGACTGGGTGTCTTTCTTTTTTGTTATAATTTTTTAAGAGTTCGAAATGTATTCCTTACATAAATAAAATTTAATTTTCTCTATAGCACTTCATGGATTTAAGCAACACACTATAGTTGTTTATACAAAGCATAAAGGTAAAAAAAAAACAATGTATAGAGTGTTATCTTCATGTTAGATGTCAACACAGTATTTGCGGCTCCCAGTGTTTTCTTTTCCGTGGAAACCAGATCCAAATGACTCTGTGGGTGTTCAAAGTTGCTGACCCCTCGTCTAGAATAATTATAAAAATACAGAATTTAAAAAAAATAAATAAATAAAAGTGGGAACAGTCTTTATATAATCTTTATTAGTAATTTAGTCCCGATTTGTCTCTAATATTTCTGCATAAGATCTATTGTTTTATTCTGGCTCTTTACAATTTTTTGTTATATTGTGCATTAAAATAAATCATTATGATAGTCCTACTTTGTCAGGCTATATTTCCCTAAGAGGACCTTCACATAAAAGGCAAGAACAGCAATGCTGCACCCCGAACCCAGGAAGTATCTCACACAACACGCACGATTGAAAGGCCCTATTGATAATGTGCAAAAACTACAACATTACATTACATGCTGCACTCCAGTGTGACTTTCACATCAAGACAGGGACACAGATAAACACAAATCCTGTATAAAAAGTACAAATATGAGAAATATGAACATTATAAAAAGAAAATCAACACTGACCACAGCACAGCGCTTAAGTGTAAAATGCTTTAATGTATTCACATCCATAAAATAGAGCCAAAATTATAACCCAGGCTGTTTAGAGTTTTGAGGGTTTGACCTCAAAAAATTGAACTAACAGGAAGAGAAAAAAACGGAGGTTTTCATGTGACTGGAAGTACAAGGCTGTGCTGTCTATGTGGTCATTATGTTTAGAAACAGGAAGTGTAATTGATGTGATTCACACTGAAAGACGGAAGAGGAGGGATGTTATGTGATCACCAGATTTTTTTTTATTATTTAATGAACTAAAGCGAAAAGACACACGTTACAGTGGATGATGTTTTGCTTTTTGAGAGCACCACTTTGGTGATCACATCTTCTAAGATAAAAAGTGCTGTGGGGCGACTGTTGTTGTGATTTGGCGCTATATATATAATACTGAATTGAATTGAATTTCCTATATAATTCATGACCTATTTCAATGGTTTCATCTCTCTATACAATCAAAAATAGTAAAACACTGTTAGACTAGCCTGTGAGGATTTAGCATACACACACAAATGATAGCTGATAGCATCACACAGTTGCTGAAGATTTGTCTGCTCCACACAAAGAATGACAATCTCCTGTTCCAGTACGTCTCACAGCTGCTCTAAAGGACTGAGGTCCTGAATTTGGAGACCTGTGGATTTAAACAGTTTAAAGTCAGCGCTGCAGATATTTACAGATATATGTGGATGTGGACTCTTGGAGTCAATTCATATAATTCTTTTAATAGGAAGAGCCACATAAAAGGCATATATTAAGTCAAAAGAAAAAACGTTACCACTTTTTCTTCAAGCAGGAGTGCAATGAGAGCAGCTACTAAAGCAAAAACTGTCAGTCCTGCTATTGTAGCTATTACAATCACTGAGGTGGAATCTGTGAGAAAAGCAGGAACAATGTTACAATGGACAACGCTAATACATCAATTATAGATCACAGGGAAATGTAGGCCTACTGAAGTCATTGTTAGTAGATGCAAATTCACTCAGATATCATCACTTTATAAATCTGTGACTTTGAAAGAGTTTCTCACCATTATAATCAGCAGTAGAAGCAGCAAACACCTGCTGGACCTCAGGAAGCGTCACCATCACCTCTCTGTGAGGAGCAGAGAGCACTCGTGCTGCACATCCCACCTGTGTGCTGTGTTTACGTGAACCTGAGAGCACAGCTGTAGTGGTGACAGTGAATGTAGCGTTGGTGTTGGACACACTGACAGTGTTGTACTGTGAGAAGCTGAGGTCTTGTTGTGAGACACTGAGTGTTACAGTGGGAGCAGGTCGACCAGTGGCTGAACAGGAAACAACCCACTCTTCAGTAGAGTTTGACTCTCTGACATCAACAACAGGTTCATGCAGCTCTGTGAAGGATCAGGAGATATTGCAAAGACTACATTGTCAAGAAGAAACCAGCTTCTGATGCATTTTATAGTATCTTTATTTGATTGAGTCTAATCTGCTTGAAGAACGTAAAAGTTCTCACCATAGACTTGGAGGCAGGTTCTACCGATGAAGGAGCCTTCAGGGTAAGTGATAAACAGACAGTGATAGCATCCTTCATCCTGCTTCGTCACATTCCTGATGACTATGGAGCAGTTCTGTAGTCCAGTGTATTTAAACCCAAATTTCTCTGTAAAGCCATCATTCACTATCTGACCAAAGCGCTTGTTGTAGGTGGCGACATTTGTCTCCACATCATGTGAGATTTTCTGCCATGTGACCTGAAGGACGTCTTTAGGCTCCAAGAGCTGACAGCTGAATTCAGCATCTTCTCCCACTGCTGCCAGCACAGTCTGCTGTGTTTGGATCACTGCTGTTAGAGCTGCATGGAGAAAATAAATGAACGGTTAGATGTGAGAATGAGGAAATATTAGTCAGTGAAAGAAGCAGCTTTTCTCTTTTAACCCTTATCCTGACATGAAGTCAAATATTAACATGATAAAACAATCAGCATCAAAGAGAAACACTGGTTACTGTTTCCTACCTTTTGGAAGGACTCCACAGACAAAAAGTAGATAGACAAGCACACAAAATGTCATTGCTGTTATAAAGTGTCAAAGTTTGAGATGAACCCGAGAGCTCTGTGGATATAAAAAGATGTCAGGTTTGTATTGAATAAATATATGCATGTACTACACAAAATTTAGTGCAGACATGCAACACAATGACTGGCGAGTTTTAAAAACACAACTTCAATTAAAGAAGTTACTTCTGTTTTCATGGTTTTCTTTCCGCTTTTTCTCAGGGAAAAAAAGTTAAGTATAAAGTTTGAAATCAGAACAGCCAGAAAAAAATGGAAGTGAAAATGTTGCTGTTTGCATTTCTCGCATTCCTCATCTGAATCAGATCCTCAAGACAAGATTACAAATAACAACACCTCCACTTCGCTGGAGTCCTTATTTCAGTGTCTCTGCGAAGTTCAGATCTGGATGGCCTCAAATTTTCTCGTGATCTTCTTGTGATCATCTTTGGACCAAGCTGCAATTCTAGCACCCCAGATCTCGACCTGCGCAGTTTAGCACCTTTTGTTAAACTGCATGCAATAAATTTTGGGGTTATACGAGATAGTAAGTTTACTATCAGAGTTAATAAACAAATTAACTCTGTTGTACAGTCATCCTTTTTTTAAATTGAGGCTCTTATCCAAGGTGAAATCCTTTTTATCTTTTAAAAACCTAGAACAAGCAATTCACGCTTTTATCTTATCTCAACTGGACTACTGTAATTCTCTATATGTAGGTGCTAGCCTGTCTTGTCCAACACGGCTCCAGCTGGTCCAGAATGCTGCAGCTCGTCTCCTGACACGTTCAAAGAGACACGAGCATATTTCCCCAGTGCTCGCCTCACTTCACTGGCTCCCAGTCCGCTTTAGAATTAAATACAACATTTTGTTGTTGACTTACAAAGCGCTGAACGGTCAGGCTCCAGAACATCTGTCTGACTTACTGCAGCCATATATACCCCCTAGAGATCTAAGATCAAGTGATCTCTCGCTCTTGGCCACTTCTAAATCGAGGCTGGTCCACAGAGGTTACTGGGAATTTGTGGTTGTGGCGCCGAAAATGTGGAATGATTTACCTCCACATTAGAAAGGCCCCGACCATCAGGCTTTTCAAATCCCATCTTAAAACACATTTATTCTCACTGGTTTTCGACATCGCATGAGAGTTACCTGTCTGTCCACCTAATCATCTTTTATCAGGTATTTGTTATTGATGTTATTTGTTACTGTGTAATTTTTTCCCTTCTTTGTACAGGTCAACATTTTGTTGTTATTATATGTGCTATAGAAATAAAGTGAAGTAAAAGTAAAACCTCAGTAAATAAGTTTTTAACAGGAATGCATGAAAAATAAGTAAGTATGCATCCCATCAGGTATGAACTGGTTTTATCTGAACTGCACACACTCAGACTCTCAAATGACAAACCTGGTTTTAAAGCCTGAGAAGATGAAATGTATTAATGTAAATCAAAATGCAATTTTTGATTAAGGGAGAGATTAATGGACAGTGTCCGTGTCAATGAATGCCATCGGGGTTTGTCAGAGATAATATTCTCATTTTGTAACTCTGTCACAGCGCATTACCTCCATTAGATAGTTGGAGGATCGAGGGTCTGCAGAATGACACACAGATTGTAAAATCTTCTGTGTATCGTTTCATCCCCTGGGAGGCGCTACAGTTTCATTCCTTCATTAACGCTCAGCTTGTAGTTTTTAACACTCTAATGCATAAGAGTCCTCTGATTGCAGCACATGTATGTAGATGTAACATGTTGCTGTCACTATATTAAAGGAGAGGAAAGTTCAGCAGCTTCAAACTCAGTTTTCCTCTAAAGGTTACTTTGTTCCACATGACTTGTTTAAACCAGCAACATCATCAGTTCAGTTTTCCTGCTACTAACTTACAGGACTAAACAACAACAACAACACTATGAGTTTAGAATCTAATTTGGATTTTGTCTCCACTGCAGTTACATCTGCCATCATTTAGTTCATATGAAAACAATGTTAGTGTTCGATGTTCAAGTCTGAAGTCACAAAAATCTGCTGTTCCAGTTCCTCTGTAAAATGGACTAATATCACTAAATTATCCATTTATGACTGTTACATGCTGTTGTTGTGTGGCCATTGCCTTGAAATACGTGAAATATATTATTATTATATTAATGAAATAATTACGTATTTTAAATAAAGTTGGAAAATGCTTCAAACATTGATAAGAAGAATCCACACAACAAAATAAAATAAACAAACGAACATGTCACAACAAACAATTTGAGACAGGACAGCTTTACTGTCAGTGTGCGAGGACAAAGTTACAGCAAACATCCCTCCTGGAATGAGGCGTGTGATTAGAAAAATATGAAAATACATTATTTATCATCCAACAAAAGGTTTAAGATTTAACACTGTCAATTCTTCCAATATTTGTCTAATACTTCAAAAACAGAGCTGGCAGTAACACGATAACATATGACTTCAGGGAGTGGCATTGCATCTCTCTCTCTCTCTCACACACACACACACTAACAAATCAGCTAAAAACATTAAGATTGGTGGTTTTCATGTGACCATCATGAGGCTTATGCGTAAGTTCACTAAGGAAGCTCTGTAGTCACACGTCTGTCTGCTTCCCAGGTGTTTGGCAGCTAATGTAAGTTTTACATCACTTCCACTTTCCCATGCTTGTCAAGCTGGTTGTTACATCACGGATCTAGTCCAATCAGCACTCAGCCCTCCTTCTTTAGGCCAATCAGCCTTCACTCCATTTACTTAAAATCTCACTGCGCATCTGTGATTCTTCTTTTCAGATGCCTTCATACAGCCCACCTCCTCCCCACCACCACCACCTTTCACTCATCTCTCAGGCGCCATTCAAGCCTCCATCTTCATCTCCACCACCAGCATCTATACTCTGGGGGTCCTGCCCTAATCGCGATCACAGCTGTGATTGTTCTGCTGCGCTGGACCATCGGAGTCTAACCACCAATGCATGAACTAGACGCGTGGTTTCTCTCTCTCTGTCTTTAGCTGTTGGTCACATTTATTTGCAAGTCAGCTGCAGACTGATGATCCTAAACTATTTCAGCCGTCACACGCTGATGTTGAACTACACCCGCTGCATCATATCTGCACCTAAACGGCAACTTGAAACAATACTTAAATCTTCATTTCATACATGTAAAGTGACACAATGCATCATTAATGACATATCAGCATCAAAGATAACTGAATAATAATAATAACCTGTCAATAAACTATTAACATAATCACATCAGTGGTTTATAACACAAAGATGTTTTTAATCTCCAGTCACATCAACAATACATTTGTTCAGCACTGCTCAAAATTCAGTCTTCCTGCTGCTTCTGAGGAGAACATCAGGTTGTTGTTTTGGTGATTTCTCTCAGACGTTCCTTCGTTTCTGACCTCACTGCCCTCTGCTGTGAATAAAGATGCTTCAGTCCTTCAATGAAAATAAGAAATAGTTTTATTTGATCACATGATTAAAGTACTCTGAGAAATAGCCTGGACAGAGGAAAGTGGGCAAAGTGTTTAAGTGTTTGTGGTTAGTGTTAGATTAGGCTTGAAATTAAAATGATAACAGAGGACTATGGACACATATTAGAAGAAATAAAAAATGAAAATAAAAAAGACATTAAAAAATGTCAACAGTGCAGAAAAACGGGATAAAGAGTGACTTACTCCTGACTGTCTCTGATCTTAGTTTCAGCTGTCTTGTTTATCTTGAGATTCCTGTGTGAAAAACTGAAAGATTTTAAAACAGTTAAAGCTGCACAAAGATTTATCAGGAGAAAATGCAACACAGACACGTTTTAATACGATTACCTGTTGTGAGATTTTGTTCTATGATGGGCAAAGATGAGTGCAGCAACACAAATAAAGGCAACCAGCAACACAGAGGACAGAATGACTGAAATCCTGATTGCTTTTGAGAAAACAGAGGAAAGAAGGAAAAATTAATTCAAACATAAAATAAAAAAAGATGGAAAAAAAACTGAACTCAAAAACATACAAATGTGAATTCACCTAAATTTCTGCGTTTAGATCCAAAGTCTTCATCTAGACCTGGAAAAAAGGAAACATTACAATCACAAAGTAATCATCAATTATAAATCAGTGACTTTAAAAGAGTTTCTCACCATCATCATCATCATCACCACCACCACCATCACCACTACTATCATCAGGAATCGTCTCCATCACCTCTCTGTGAGGAGCAGAGAGCACTCGTGCTGCACATCCCACCTGTGTGCTGTGTTTACGTGAACCTGAGAGCACAGCTGTAGTGGTGACAGTGAATGTAGCGTTGGTGTTGGACACACTGACAGTGTTGTACTGTGAGAAGCTGAGGTCTTGTTGTGAGACTCTGAGTGTTACAGTGGGAGCAGGTCGACCAGTGGCTGAACAGGAAACAACCCACTCTTCAGTAGAGTTTGACTCTCTGACATCAACAACAGGTTCATGCAGCTCTGTGAAGGATCAGGAGATATCATCACATCAATCCACTATATTATTTTTAGTCTCCTGTTGTTGGTTAAAGAAGGTTAAAGTTCTCACCATAGACTTGGAGGCAGGTTCTACCTGTGAAGGCTCCTTCAGGATAAGTGTTAAACAGACAGCGATAGCAGCCTTCATCCTGCTCCGTTACATTCCTGATGACTATGGAGCAGTTCTGTAGTCCAGTGTATTTAAACTCAACTTTATCTTTAAAGCCATCATTCACTCTCTGACCAAAGTACTTGTTGTAGGTGGCGACATTTGTCTCCGCATCAGGAGAGATTTTCTGCCATGTGACCTGAAGGACGTCTTTAGTCTCCAAGAGCTGACAGCTGACTTCAGCATCTTCTCCCACTGCTGCCAGCACAGTCTGCTGTGTTTGGATCACTGCTGTTAGAGCTGCACAAACAAATAGACATGTGAGGCATGAGCACCAAGTGTGTGTCTGCTACTTATCAGCTGCAATAACACCTGTAGGTATCTCACTGTAACGTTTTTCATAATCACGTTTCGAGTTTATTTTCAATTTCTTATGTTATATTGGAAGTCTGTTTACTTCTTCTTTGGTTATTATTAGTAAGGAGTTAGTTGAGTTTCAGTCTAGTTGAGGTTTTATCTATGTCCCTGTGTTTGTCAGTCTTTTTCTGTCTTTTGTGTCAGTCTTTCATGTGTTTCTTGTCTGCGTGTTTCAGGTTATCAAGCTTGTCTTCTCGTGTCCAGTCTCTCCAGGTTTCCTGCTTTATTTCGAGGAGTCCAGTGTTTCCATGTTCAGTGTGTTTTGTTTTACTTCCCCTTGTGGCGTAATGTTCATTTGTATCAGCTGTGTCTCCACTTCCCTCGTTACCTTTGTTTGGATTATTTCATAGTTACGTTGGTTGCATGTTCCTGTTCAGTTTCATCGTTTTCATAGATAGTTTTAGTTTTTCCCAGTTTAGGTTTTAGTTTTGTTTCGCCCTAATGTCATCTTGCCTGGTTTTCTGTTTTTTGTGTCAGCAACAATAATTTATTTATTAACCTTTATTTAACCAGGAAAATCCCATTGAGATTAAAAACCTCTTTTTCAAGGGAGACCTGGCCAAGATAGGCAGCAGCAGGTGTCTCACAGTTACAGAAATTACTCAAACACAGGCAGCAACAACACACATGCAACAATAAGTGAAAGAAATAAAGGCTCACTTTTGGTTAAACTTCAGTACATTTCTCCTGTGCCTGCTTTTGAGTCCGTTCCTTAAACACACGCCGCTCAGCTGTGTCAAATGTTAAAAACATTGCCCCTGCAGTGGTGCTCTAGAGGGCCCGGTTCTCCTTCATGCTTGCTTCATAGGGTTTTTTTTAATTAATTTGTGCTTCGTACACAACAACATTGGTACAATTAATGTTAAAAATTCATTTATTCTCTTTAACTCAAACACTATACTAAAATATAACGACAGCATCCATCTTGTCATAAAACGACTAAACAGCTGATACATGAACAAAATAACTCACAAGCTTTCAAATTTGAGCATTTTTATTTCCTTGAAATCAGGTTGCCCTCATGTAAATGTGTTAATTTACATTCATTCAAGTGGCTACCAAGTGTTTTCTTCAAACACCTGACAAACAAAAAATGTCATATTTAACGATATGTTCACATTTAATAATATCCAGAGTACCTTTTAGTTAGAATCACTGCCTTGTGGTAGTTTTGCCTCAGACAAATGGTTAAGGTGTGGTTTACATCCATGTCTGTCCACTTATGGTACAGTATACACATGTAGTCTGTTATAGCCAAACACCTTTGATTACTGAATCAAAGGTGAATTACATTCACTTCATTAATGAAGTGAATGTAATTCACATTTGTCTGAACATTTGTCCGAGATTAACTCTTTGGGGTCTTTACCTTACAATATAACATACTTGACTGTTTAAGTGGTGCCACATGATTAAAACTGAACAGATCTAAAGTAAATGTTCCTGAACTTTGGGTTTATTCGAACAGGATGGATGGATAACCACAGGACTTTTCCCCATATGATAACTAAAACACAAAATAAATTAAGACAGATTACTGTCCCAAACTTAAAGATAAAAGTTCATTTACTGGACTTGTTTGGTCAGTGAGGAGCAAAGTACAATTAGAAGTGCTTGATCTGATGAAAAGTTAAACTGTAAACAGCAGCGTAGTGAATAAGTATCCTCAGCAGTGACAACACTTAAACATCATAGTTCAAAATCCTTAATGCACACCTTTTTCTCCACGGTGTTCAAATGCTCTTAGCTGTTTAAGTAGAGGAAAAAGTCTGACATATTTCATGACCATTAAATGTTAGACAAGACTCTGAAAACGAGGTTACGGTTACAAACAAAAACCTCTGCTTGTGTGCACAGACCCTAAATCACAAATAATTAGACAATAGTAAGACAAATTACTACAAAGTGACACCAGAGGCTGGAGAAGAGCAAGCGTAAAGTGACACATTGTGTGTGCACAATTTCTCTTGTTACCACTCTTCATATACCAGTGTGACAAAGTCCTGAATGCAGCCTGCATGTTAGTCCATCAAGGTCCATCTGAGCTTTAAATGAATCTCAGGCTCAGCCATTGAGACTAGTCGCAGTTTATTCTGAGGAAAAAAAGAGAAACAACATTCGTTACCAACAATGACAGTAAAACCATTGTGTGGCTCCGCCGTCCGCTTGTTTATTTTCCACATAAACCTTTCACAATAAAGCTCAAGTTTCTGTGGAGACTTTTCAAAATAAATTGAAATGATATACATTATTGTCAAACATAAAATTTCAGAATATGCATCAAACAAATGACCTCAAATAAAAACATCAAGTAACTATAAATGGCGCTTACAGTCACCATGCAGATGAAGGCACAGTGAATACCAGCATGGCCAGCAAGGATGAGGCAGAACCAGCTAGCTCCAAACAGAAGGACCAGTCAAAAGAAATCGAGGACCTTATTGTTAAACGAGGGGCTACCTCTGTAGCATGGACATGGTTTGGTTATGAAAAGTCTGACACGGACCAGAAAACTGTACTATGCAAATTATGCCACAAACTGGTCCCCACCACCACTCAAACACGACAAACCTCTTTAACCACCTACACAAGAACCACATGAAAGAGTTTCGAGAGAGTTTACGAATGAAAAGCAAAAAAGAGCCATCAGGTGCTCAAAATAAACCTTAGACTCAAACGTTAGAACAGGCTTTTCTAACGTTTCTAAAAGCTTGATATAGACACAACAGTTTATAATATGCCAGCATCCCCCACAAGGCATATAAATCCCCTGCACACCAGCACTGCGCTTACATTATAGTTCAATCAATAAATAGTTATTATTGATTTATTATTGAATTCATTTCGTAATAATTATTAGTATTTAATCACATTAGCACAGTGGGGTGACAAAAATATTCCACACACTAGAAATGCTGCTCAGCATTTCATAAATTACATTTTCAACAAATGTTGGAGTAAAAACACAGTTACAGGGAAAATGTGTCTGTCTGTAAATATTAACTAAACATTTCTATGTGCTACAAAATAGACATAATTGTAAATGTGCTGAGGTGAAACTATACTTTCAATAATATTACCACTACAGTCTGTTAACCACCAAAATAATCTATGCTGGTCAGCTAGCTAAAAGTATTTACTTTAGCAGCCCAAATCAGAGGCTAACATTAGCATTTGCTAGCGTCAGCCAGGAAGGTCTGAGGCTTAAACTAGGGTTAGTGTAACTTTGCCTGAAACCCTTTAAAGTGTACAGAAGAGCCAACTGTAAAACAGTTGTCCTAGAATAATTTCTAGAACCATGAAGTTCTCACTTTTCCCAGTTATCCACATCCCTGACTTTTGCTAATTAGCTAGTTAGCAGTCACAGCTGTGTAATGGACTATGTGCACGTTAGCATATGCTACTTCCGGTGCGGAAACTCCTGTGGGGACGTTTGTTTCCGGTATCCTATTCGCGCCCTGTTTACGGTCCAAAACAAGTTAAGCAAATAAATAAATAAAGCGGCGATTCACATTTCTATAGATGTCTCGGGCATTTACCCAATATATCTGTAAATGATGTTCATCGACTTGTCGATATTTTCCCCCCACGCCTCAGGGGAAAAGAGAAAATGGATTCAAACGTTATATTTCTCAGCTGTCCGTCGTTTATCGCGGGTGTTATGTTCTAAAAATAACCAGCAATATGTGAAATCAAGTAGCCAATTTTATTTTTTGACGGTGCAAAACGTTTCGTGGACATCGTGGACATACAGCACTGCACTTCAGAGTCACACTGCTAGCGATAGATGCAGCGATTCTGTACTGTACAGGAGAGACGGAGGAGATCGTCTGCAGCGATCAGGACGCAGGACGTAAATAAGCATGCAAACTTGCACTAAAAATCTGCGAAACAGCGAGGTGAAAGGTGAACCGCGTTATAGCGAGGGACCGCTGTAATTTTGAAGGTAAGTCACAACATACCCTTCGTAAATACTAATGTATAGAAACCGTTACCAGCAAGCATTAATTTTTTGTGTGGCTTTTTTTCACGGTTTGTTAACATGCTGTGTAGGTGTGTACTTGACTAGCTGATATCGACATAACGGGGAAAACACCTGGTTTGACTATTGTTCACCTGTAGTTTGAATGCTGAACATTTGCCTGTTTAAATCATAAGACCAGTCACTATACAGAGATGTGCTTCTGAATGTGGACGATGTGTCTTCTGCTGCAGTTCTGCTTGTGTTTAGTGATGTAAACAACCGATCGATCTAAACTCTTTAAACGTCAAAATTGATCATTAGATTTTTATGACACAACAGTGGTGAGTGTTCCCACCTTCTGCTCTTTGTAACTTAACGCGATCGTTCCGTTTTCGAGTTTTGGACATCAATTTTGGAGTATATCTTCGCAGTAGCGATTGACCGCAAAGTAAAGCTACCGGAAATGTACAACCCCACATCCGGTCTCAAACCAGGAAGTTAGCATTTTCTCGTGCACAGGGTCCATACCCAGAGAGACACAGACAGCTAACTGTAATATTTATGAAAACTGGTTCAGCCACTGAAGGGCAAAACTGGTGGTATCACGGTAAAAATTATTTTTTAACATTAACTTAAATTAACATAAATTCATGTTAAACCTAAATAACAATTATTTTAAAAATGAGTCAGCAAAATATTCCTGACTTGTCTGGAGACAGCCGAAACCAGTTAACAAATAAATTAACAATTCTTTCTAAATAAAAATGCGTGGTCTTTTGAAAAATATTCTTTTAATAAAAGAAAACATGAGTTTTAATACTTACCACAGAAATTTTAATGCAGTTTCTCCAACTCCAGAGTTCAAAATCCAGATGAAGCCTGAAAGAAGCCTAATGGCTGCTCTTGCGCTTACTTTTCCCTCCTTTTCGGGTTCTTTTTCCCACAATGCATTGCAGTAGTTGAGACATACAGAAAAATACCTGTAAATGACTAATACGGAAAATTCCTTCACGTTTATAGAGTAGATTGTACTGTATTCTTTTTTTTACAGTGTATAACAATCAAGTGGACCAGTATAGCATAAGGTCCACTTCTGATTACTACAGTTCTGGACAGGACAGGCAGAAAATAATAATAGTAATTCTTAGTTGTAGTATGAAAACGGCCTATCTCATATTTTGCTATCTAACATAAAAAGTGGGAATCAATTAAACATTATGTTTTTACAAAATGAACAATACTCATACTGTACCAAACATCTCCTGACTGCTGAAGATTTTAATGAATACTAGAATGGTGTATTGGGTATACTCCAGTGATAATGTTGTAGAGTAAAAAAAAATATGGGAAGAGAAAATTAATTAATAAACATCTTCACTAAACCAGTATTAAGAACAGTTTTTTCTTCCATGTGGAGCATCAGCTGCAGTAAACGCTTAATGAAAATAATCCATATTCACAGAAATAAAATCTAATGCCTCCACTGTTCATATAGAATCTCTCATGGCTTCAGATAAAAAACAAAAATCATACTTGTGACCTCTTTGAGATCAGTTTCTAATAATTACGAGTGAAACGTTTTTTCTCCTCCCATCCACAAAACACAGCTTTAAAAACAAATCGGAGAATACTGAACACAGCTTACCTTCAGAACAGACCATTAGAAGAGAAAACAAATATATAATCGCACCATCCGCCATGCTGTAAAGAGAGTAAAACGAGCTGTTTCTATAGTGTGCATTTGGTATTTTAAAGACAAAAAAAGAAAATTACATTAAGTGGTTCTTACATATGAGGTGGGGGGATTCCACGCAGTTGTGGAGTTTTTCTGTGTTGTTTTTGCTCACATGTAGTGTTGACTCATTTTTTAGAAACTTTATTTCACCACAGCAGCAAGTTTATTTATTCCGGGTAGATAAAAAATAACCCATATTCAGTCTGTAGTGAACGTTATGATGTATTATTAGGGGCAAATTAAGAAGAAAAAAAATTGATGTTGAGAATAAAGTTCAAATCATGACATGCCTACAACGCCTTGGAATTGTCACGAGGTGTTCTCTGTGAAGAAAAACTCTTCTAAAACCAGAAGATCAGTAGAGGATTCAAGGCAATAGAGAATATAAAAACTAAGTTTCTAAAAAATAAATTATTCCACATGAAAACAACAATAAAATCCCAGCAGGGGCAAGGCTCCGAACTCCGCTATCCTGTGCTCAACGTCTCCTGTCTCGTTGTCTCCCGAGATAGGACGTCCTTCCGTCATTGAACTCCTCACCACCGAGGCTGTTTCTCAAGACTAAATACAAAATCCACAGGAATTATGTACAGATTTATTTCTTTATTATAAATGGTAAATTTGATTCTTTTTACTGAATCGAGTTTTAATGAGTCACTCACCAAAGTAAATCGGGTTTTTTGAGTCATTTGAGTCACTGAGTCAGTTGACCAGAGAGTGCAAAAAATGTACATTTTCACTCAAACTTAATTTGTTTCTCTTTTCATGTAAATCCCACTGCTAAGATGAATGATTCTAAAAGAAAACAACTATTTTATAGAGCAAAAAAGAGCAAAAACTTTTCTAAAATTAAGCAATTTCCTATCAAAATTGCTTAATAAACATTTATTTTATTTTATTTTTCTTAATTGTGTTAAATATATATTTTCTCATCTAAATGTCCACTGAGCTGTGAGCCAGGGGGCGGTAATGGGCCTTAACATTGTTTGCCAACCAAGAAGAAGAAGAAGCTGTGAGCCAGGAGGGAGGGGGTGAGTGAGTCCTGAGTGATTCGCTTACGATTCAGCACAGGAGGGAGGGGTTGAGTAGCTCAAATGTGCTGTTAGCATGTTAGCAGAGCGATGCTACTGTGAACCGAGGAGCTATTTTCTTGATGTGAGCTTCTACTCAGGGTTTTTTCTTCCAGTTCAGAGCAGAATTTTTTTTGTTACGATACTGGATGTTGTGTTTTTCTCCACAATTTTAATTATAAGCTAGATACATTGCTGCTAACAGCAACAGGGATGAGTCACTGAGTCAGTTGGGCTTGTGAATCATGATTCATGAGTCAGTAAAGTGATTCTCGAGTATTGAACGATTCGTTCATGATTCGCGCATCACTAATTCAGACGTTATTCTAAGTTTCGCAAACCGTTACTAAATCCGGCCCCAGATACTACTCTTAGAGCCGACTTTAATTTTCCACTTAAGTTGTAGACTTGCATTTTTTTTTGTTGGCTGACAATACTGGAATATTTCAGTCAGCTGGGGCCCATTATCAGACATCACGCGCACAGAGACTGTGTCATCTCAGGGTTTTTCTCTTTCCTCTGCCACAGGGCTGAGTCTCTCCCTCCCTCTCTCTCTCTCTCTCTCTTTCACACACACACGCGCTATCACTCGTGCTTCGTGGACTTACCCGGAAACTTCCTCTTGCACAGTCTAGTTGCTTAGTTTAGTTTCTCAGAACTAGATTTGCGTGGGCAGCCTGAAACTGATGACTTATTGTGTGGTTGGTTTGCGGTCTGCTTCTTGTTTACATTTTGGCCGGGGCACCCATCTCTGTTTTTTGTTTTTCTTCATCCATTTTTAGTAACTATCGCTAAAAGCTTGTTGAATCTGTCCTTTGGGACATTAAGCAACATCGTACAACAACACGTTCTCCAACACAAGCTGACTCCAGACTGGAAAGATCGAGCACTGATGTCTCCTGACATACGAAAATTTAGGCAGACTGACGGTCAGCTGCTTCTTTCTGTTGTCAAAACGGAGTCAGAGGTTCGATTTAAATCAGACTAGTTTGCTTTTTTTGGCTGGCTGTACTGACATGCTGCAATAGTATTTTAATTTGAGGCTTTCGGTCTCATCCTTGTTGAACGTAAAATTTAAATAACGTCACTCTGAGTCTTTAATAAGCTGCCAATTTGAGAAACTTTACAGCACGTTACTCATTATTATCCCCTATTCACTGTACAGCGGAACATCCCGAAGCACTTCAGGCTTATTAACACTCTGAGCCAGAGTTTAACAAGTTTAATTCTGTGCTGCTGTTTCTGTTGTAGTCCTAAATTTTAGTGTTACAATATAACAGTAGCACCCAACCCAACACCACAACTGAAGGGTGTCATGATCTGGATGTATGACTGGAAAATTTCTAGTGATGGGATTTCCGGCTCTTTTGGCTCCGAACTGGCTTTTGAGGTTGTTTTGTTGCTTTAATTAATTTATTATTAACAACAACATAAAATTATGCACAAAAGGAATTACTAATGTAAAAAAAAACCCTGTGGTTTTATTTATATATGTTTATATATAAATATATGCGGTGGCCCCTTGAGACAAAGCACGTACAAACTCCCAAACACATTTCTAGCTTTAACTGAACTTCCAAAACAGAGCTACCTAGATCACTTAAATTACACAATTGAAAGCATGTGTGTATTGTTTGTGTATTTATACACAAGCACTCATATATATTCAAATAATTTAAAAAATGTTCATTTACCTGTTACTACCACACACTACCACACAACACTGCGCCTAGCATTCTGGAGCACTTCTGTTGTGTTTTGTACGTGCTTCAGAGTTTTTAACTGTTTTGGAGTTTTTACGTGTTTTGTCTGTAGGGGCCACCGTAAATATACTTTTATTTATTCACTCCACATAAAATGTAATAAATAAATCATATAATACAAAAAACAACTATTCACATTTCAACTTTTAACTATTTAAATTTTCAGCTTTTTCCTTTTACAAATTTAAAGTGAAACAACACAAAACACTGCAAACCACAACACATTTAAATATAAATTATAATATGAAAACAAAAAGAAGATGCACATTCTCTGTCATATGGACCTGCATGAATAAACTTTCTTAATCCTTTATCATCGGACATGAAAATAGTTGTGGATGATTACTATACCTTTCTAATGTGACGTTGTTGTCCCTGGCTCTTTCTCTCTCTCTCCCTCCGGCTCTGTTCCTGTGCTACTGCGAGTATAACTACCCTCCCTCCCCCCTCTTCCCAGCGCAAAGCACAAGGCTCGCATGCAGAGTGAAGCGGAAAAAAAGTGCAAGAGAGAGGCTGAGAGAAAGAAAAAAAAATCCACGGCTCCCAATTAGGAACCAGCTCGCGTCGTTCACGTCAAAGACTTGGCAGTATGTTTTGACTAGTGATGGCCAAATGAAGCTTTCTGAAGCACTGAAGCTTGTATTGAAAAACGGTTCATTACTCGAAGCTTTTCAACACAGTCCTCTCTGGTGACATCTGGTGGCCAAAAATATGAGGAGCAGCTTGAATCCACAAAATAAAACCAACTGCTTCATTATGATTGCCCACTCTACAGAGTGGAATTCTGTCTGATATTGGGCCACCGCTGTGTTGCTTTGAACGTGTATTCTTTGGTGGTTAAAAAAATGTGGTTTATTTGTTTAATAAATAATTTTGACCAGTAAACTCTCCTTGTTTAAACATGCACCATGGTTTGGTCTTTCTTTGCTTTTGACTTCTTGATGTTGGTAAATATAATAATTGAAAAATACCACATTACATATAATATACATATAATAAGGTACAGCACATCATGGAGTAGGCTTCTGCTGTGAGGTCCCGCCTCCATGCACTTGTGCAAGTGCTAGACGGGTATATTTATAAATAATATTATATTAGGGGAATTTTCCAAGACATATTTTTGACCTGGGGGTAGAATTGATTGTAAACTGGAAAGGGAAAATGCTTATGAACTTGCAAATTAAAAACATGATGCATTTAAAGTAGCCCTTTTTCATTTTTATTTAATAAGAGAATTTGTTCTAGTGTGCGATGGCTGAACCTGTTCCTTTTCGTGGAGATAATTTCTCCTGCCTTAAAGAAAATCCCTTCACATGGCACAGAAGAGGCTGGAGTGCAGAGAAACTGGCAGAGATGCAGTTATACATTCTACCTGGGCCCCAAAAACCATCAGATAAAGAGAATAAATAAATTCAATTGCTGCACATTTGGCAGACTAACATTTTTAGATTATATAGAATATATTTAGAATATATATTTTATATAACAAGAATATATATTTTTACAACATTACATGTAAAGAGTCAAGTGGAAGTTTTTCAAAAGCTATTTAATGATATTTATATTATGGAAGCAGATTTTTGACATTTTACTTTTTTCCCGTTTTCAGATCAAATAAACACGCACAAAACAAAAGCAAACAGCCAGAACACAAAGCTGGAACACCCACCAGATTGACCAAAATCAACTCAAAATTCTCCCACACAACAGAACCACCACTATTCCTCGCTGGCTCCAAATCTCTCAGTGGAATGATCAGTAGTTTGCTATCTGTCACCATCAAAACACTCCACAAATCCCGAGAATGATTCATTTCCTAACACACTGTGTGCTCTCTGTGACTTTAACACTGTGCTGTGAGAAACGAACGTGTTATTATGGTGACGTTACGGCGGGAAAAGCATTTTTGCAGCTCAGTGTTGAAGCTGCAGTTCACAAGAAAGGTTTGCATGTTTTGGCTGTAACACGTGAAGCTTAGCACAATCCTATATTTGAAAGTGTGTGACATTTGCCAAGTATAAAAGGTGTTTTCTAGCGGGTTTCCCTCGCTTACGGCCATACCACCCTGAACACGCCCGATCTCGTCTGATCTCGGAAGCTAAGCAGGGTCGGGCCTGGTCAGTACTTGGATGGGAGACCGCCTGGGAATACCAGGTGCTGTAAGCTTTTGCACTTCCACACACAAACTGCAGGGGCGCCGCTGCTCACTCAGTGGAGGCAGCTTCAGGAAAAGCTTCATGACAACGCTCCTGATTGCATTTCGCTTTTGTGCAAAATAAAAACAAAAAAACAACAAGAACGAAATATTTAGGAAATACACGAACTTATTTATTCTGTAAATGTAGAAAATGTCTATGGCTAGTCCGTCTGGGCTCAGTAATGAGGAACTTGTTAACCTTGTGCAGCGGGCACAGCGTCAACCTGACACCCATGTGCAACGAGTTTAAACTCTTATTGGCTGCCGACTGCGGCCCCGAAGAATAGTGAATAAATGCGCATCAGTGTGCTACCCTGAGCAGGGAACACGATATCACGGAGTTTCTAACATGGAGCAAGGTGAAGGTGACGCTACTATGCAGGACCGCCCCTGCTTAGCTTCAGAGATCAGATGAGAACAGGCGTGGTATGGCCGTAAGTGAGAGGCTTCCTCGATAACGGGGTTCATGTAGATACTGTAACCCATTTATTGGGATTTAAAAAACAATTTAGAGTGAAGGATATTGATTCGTTTCTACTTTTATTTTTAATAGCTGCACATGACAGCACAGTTATAATGCATACTTAATGCTGCAATATTCACGTCATAAACAATTGTGAGTGTTTGCAGAAAAACATCCACAGGTGCTCTGTGCATGTACAGTGATATTGATGTAACGCTTGAAGAATTTGACATTACTACACCAGTGGAAGAGCTCTTTGCACAAACTCACTAACCATCCTATTAGAAAATGAGCTTAAAGAGTGCCGCCTCAGATCCGTTTCAATATTTAAACTGTCATTTGTGTGTTGAAGTGCAAAAGCTTACAGCACCTGGTATTCCCAGGCGGTCTCCCATCCAAGTACTGACCAGGCCCGACCCTGCTTAGCTTCCGAGATCAGACGAGATCGGGCGTGTTCAGGGTGGTGTGGCCGTAAGCGAGGCACGGCTTCAGAAACAGCCTTTTTGTAAATGCTGTGATGACACAGTCATCCTTACGTTTTGATGTCCTGTATATAAGTTGAATTGTCCAAAGCACAAAAATGTTGGACTTCCAAACACACTGTGTGCTCTCTGTGACTTTAACACTGTGCTGTGAGAAACGAACATGTGTTATTGTGGTGACGTTACGGCGGGAAAAGCATTTTTGCAGCTCAGTGTTGAAGCTGCAGTTGACAAGAAAGGCTTGCATGTTTTGGCTGTAACACGTGAAGCTTAGCACAATCCTATATTTGAAAGTGTGTGACATTTGCCAAGTATAAAAGGTGTTTTCTAGCGGGCTTCTTTCGCTTACGGCCATACCACCCTGAACACGCCCGATCTCGTCTGATCTCGGAAGCTAAGCAGGGTCGGGCCTGGTCAGTACTTGGATGGGAGACCGCCTGGGAATACCAGGTGCTGTAAGCTTTTGCACTTCCACACACAAACTGCAGAGGGCGCTGCTCACTCAGTGAAGGCAGCTTCAGGAAAAGCTTCATGACAACGCTCCTGATTGCATTTCGCTTTTGTGCAAAACAAAACAAAAAAACAACAAGAACGAAATATTTAGGAAATACACAAACTGATTTATTCTGTAAATGTAGAAAATGTCTATGGCTAGTCCGTCTGGGCTCAGTAGTGAGGAACTTGTTAACCTTGTGCAGCGGGCACAGCGTCAACCTGACACCCATGTGCAATGATTTTGAACTCTTATTGGCTGCCGCCTGCGGCCCCGAAGAATACTGAATAAATGCGCATCAGTGTGCTACCCTGAGCAGGGAACACGATATCATGGAGTTTCTAACATGGAGCAAGGTGAAGGTGACGCTACTATGCAGGACCGCCCCTGCTTAGCTTCAGAGATCAGATGAGAACAGGCGTGGTATGGCCGTAAGTGAGAGGCTTCCTCGATAACGGGGTTCATGTAGATACTGTAACCCATTTATTGGGATTTAAAAAACAATTTAGAGTGAAGGATACTGATTAGTTTCTACTTTTATTTTTATTAGCTGCACATGACAACACAGTTATAATGCATACTTAATGCTGCAATATTCACGTCATAAACAATTGTGAGTGTTTGCACAAAAACATCCACAGGTGCTCTGTGCATGTACAGTGATATTGATGTAACGCTTGAAGAATTTGACATTACTACACCAGTGGAAGAGCTCTTTGCACAAGACTCACTAACCATCCTATTAGAAAATGAGCTTAAAGAGTGCCGCCTCAGATCCGTTTCAATATTTAAACGGTCATTTGTGTGTTGAAGTGCAAAAGCTTACAGCACCTGGTATTCCCAGGCGGTCTCCCATCCAAGTACTGACCAGGCCCGACCCTGCTTAGCTTCCGAGATCAGACGAGATCGGGCGTGTTCAGGGTGGTGTGGCCGTAAGCGAGGCACGGCTTCAGAAACAGCCTTTTTGTAAATGCTGTGATGACACAGTCATCCTTACGTTTTGATGTCCTGTATATAAGTTGAATTGTCCAAAGCACAAAAATGTTGGACTTCCAAACACACTGTGTGCTCTCTGTGACTTTAACACTGTGCTGTGAGAAACGAACATGTGTTATTGTGGTGACGTTACGGCGGGAAAAGCATTTTTGCAGCTCAGTGTTGAAGCTGCAGTTGACAAGAAAGGTTTGCATGTTTTGGCTGTAACACGTGAAGCTTAGCACAATCCTATATTTGAAAGTGTGTGACATTTGCCAAGTATAAAAGGTGTTTTCTAGCGGGCTTCCCTCGCTTACGGCTATACCACCCTGAACACGCCCGATCTCGTCTGATCTCGGAAGCTAAGCAGGGTCGGGCCTGGTCAGTACTTGGATGGGAGACCGCCTGGGAATACCAGGTGCTGTAAGCTTTTGCACTTCCACACACAAACTGCAGAGGGCGCTGCTCACTCAGTGGAGGCAGCATCAGGAAAAGCTTCATGACAACGCTCCTGATTGCATTTCGCTTTTGTGCAAAACAAAACAAAAGAAACAACAAGAACGAAATATTTAGGAAATACACGAACTTATTTATTCTGTAAAATGTAGAAAATGTCTATGGCTAGTCCGTCTGGGCTCAGTAGTGAGGAACTTGTTAACCTTGTGCAGCGGGCACAGCGTCAAGCTGACACCCATGTGCAACGAGTTTGAACTCTTATTGGCTGCCGCCTGCGGCCCCGAAGAATACTGAATAAATGCGCATCAGTGTGCTACCCTGAGCTGGGAACACGATTTCATGGAGTTTCTAACATGGAGCAAGGTGAAGGTGACGCTACTATGCAGGACCGCCCCTGCTTAGCCTCAGAGATCAGATGAGAACAGGCGTGGTATGGCCGTAAGTGAGAGGCTTCCTCGATAACGGGGTTCATGTAGATACTGTAACCCATTTATTGGGATTTAAAAAACAATTTAGAGTGAAGGATATTGATTAGTTTCTACTTTTATTTTTATTAGCTGCACATGACAACACAGTTATAATGCATACTTAATGCTGCAATATTCACGTCATAAACAATTGTGAGTGTTTGCAGAAAAACATCCACAGGTGCTCTGTGCATGTACAGTGATATTGATGTAACGCTTGAAGAATTTGACATTACTACACCAGTGGAAGAGCTCTTTGCGCAAACTCACTAACCATCCTATTAGAAAATGAGCTTAAAGAGTGCCGCCTCAGATCCGTTTCAATATTTAAACTGTCATTTGTGTGTTGAAGTGCAAAAGCTTACAGCACCTGGTATTCCCAGGCGGTCTCCCATCCAAGTACTGACCAGGCCCGACCCTGCTTAGCTTCCGAGATCAGACGAGATCGGGCGTGTTCAGGGTGGTGTGGCTGTAAGCGAGGCCCGGCATCAGAAACAGCCTTTTTATACATGCTGTGATGACACAGTCATCCTTACGTTTTGATGTCCTGTATATAAGTTGAATTGTCCAAAGCACAAAAATGTTGGACTTCCAAACACACTGTGTGCTCTCTGTCACTTTAACACTGTGCTGTGAGAAACGAACATGTGTTATTGTCGTGACGTTACGGCGGGAAAAGCATTTTTGCAGCTCAGTGTTGAAGCTGCAGTTGACAAGAAAGGTTTGCATGTTTTGGCTGTAACATGTGAAGCTTAGCACAATCCTATATTTGAAAGTGTGTGACATTTGCCAAGTATAAAAGGTGTTTTCTAGCAGGCTTCCCTCGCTTACGGCCATACCACCCTGAACACGCCCGATCTCGTCTGATCTCGGAAGCTAAGCAGGGTCGGGCCTGGTCAGTACTTGGATGGGAGATCGCCTGGGAATACCAGGTGCTGTAAGCTTTTGCACTTCCACACACAAACTGCAGAGGGCGCTGCTCACTCAGTGGAGGCAGCTTCAGGAAAAGCTTCATGACAACGCTCCTGACTTTTGTGCAAAACAAAACAAAAAAACAATAAGAATGAATGTTATGTTGCGGCAGGGATTTGTCCACCAGGGGGCAACAGTTGTTGGAGAGTTTTCAGTCTGTGGGGCGCATGCCCCGGTTCTCTTAATAAAGAAGTAACTGTGAGTTAAACATGGTCTCCATGGTTCCTTAGTCCTAGGATATTACATATGGCGACGAGGATAAAAGCCAGGTGTTGCTGTGAAGTTACACCGTGATAAGTGACTTATGAAGTGAGGTTGGCAAGTGGTACAGCGCTAGCATCTGTTGGAAGCGGAGCGTAACCCTCGGTGTGGAATAATGGCTACCACTTTGGGCTCGGTGGCACCGTTCGACAGCGAGCTGCAATCCTGGGAGGAATATTGTGAGATTTTGGATTACTTCTTTGTGGCAAATGATATTAAGGAGGAGGAGAAGAAGCGAGCGGTACTGTTGAGTTGCGTGGGCGCACAGACCTATGCCCTGATTAGGAACCTACTCAGTCCGGTCAAGCCAGGGGATCGGTCTTATGCTGAGTTGGTGGGATTGTTGAACAATCATTTTCACCCTAAGCCAAGTGAAATTGTGCAGCGGTGGAAGTTTAACACACGAAATAGAAGGCCGGAGGAAAGTGTGGGCGATTATGTAGCGGAGCTGAGGAAGCTTGCACAGGACTGCAACTTTGGAGACTCCCTGACGGTGATGCTGCGGGATCGTTTAGTATGTGGAATAAGCGACGACAGGATACAGCGCAGATTGTTAGCAGAGGATTCGCTAACATTTGAAAAGGCGCTGAAGTTTGCTCAAGCAATGGAGGCTGCTAACAGAGACATTGTGGATTTGAAAAGCATGACGGAACAGTCGCGATTCACTAAAGGATTAGGAGCGGTGAACAAGATGGAGGACGGCGGCTCGACGTCACAACAGGTTGTCAGGAAGTGCTACAGATGTGGAGGGCTAAATCATGTGACCAAGGACTGCAGGTTTGTTTCAGAAAAATGCCACAACTGTGGAAAGGTGGGACACATAAAAAGGGTCTGCCGAATGAAAATGGAACAAAAAGGAGGGCGTGGCAGACAAGGTAAACAAGCCCATTTCTTGGAAGAGGAGAATGTGGAGAGTGAGGAAGAAGGAGCTGAAATGCACCACATAAAGGCAAGTGTGACTATGTATAATGTGCAGGAGGAGATTAGCATCCCAAGGGAGGAACCATTCAGACAGAAGCTAAAAGTAAATGGACAGAATGTGACATTTGAAGTAGACACAGGCTGTGGCTACACTATCATGTCGAAGGAGTCATTTAAAAAACTTTTTGAAGACAGTAATGCGCCCAAAGTAAGCAAGTGTGGAATCAAACTGAGAACGTATGGAGGCCACAAGGTACCCGTGTGGGGAGCAGCCCAAGTGCAGGTGGAATTCAGAGACAGTAAAAAAAAACTGGATGTGGTGGTGGTTGAAGGGGCTGGAACTAGTTTGATGGGTCGGGGATGGATTAAGGCCCTCCAATTAGATTGGCAATCTGTACATAAGATAGAAGGCAGAGATGATGCCTTACAGCGGATACTGGCCAGACATGAAACAGTGTTTAAGGACGAGTTGGGAACGCTGAAGGGGTTTGCAGCAAAGATACATGTCGCCAGTGATGCCAAACCGTGCTTCTATAAGCCCCGATCAGTTCCGTTTGCTATGAAAAAGAAAGTGGAGCAGGAACTGGAGAGACTGTTGGAGGAGAAGATCATCCAACCAGTGAAATTCTCAGAGTGGGCCGCACCCATCGTACCCGTACTAAAGCCAGACTCCAGCGCCAGAATTTGTGGTGACTACAAACTGACTGTTAACAAGGTGTCGCCTGTAGAACAATACCCCATTCCACAAATGGAGGACATGATAGCGGGGCTGGCGGGAGGAGAAAAATACACCAAGTTAGATATGAGTCACGCATATCAACAGGTTGTACTGGATGAGGAATCTAGAAAGTATGTCACAGTGAACACACACAGGGGTTTGTTTACATACACCAGGTTGCCATTTGGTGTGAGTTCAAGTCCTGCCATTTTTCAGCGCACCATGGAGAGTGTGTTGCAAGGTCTGACCAATGTTGCAGTGTATCTGGATGACATCATCCTGACGGGAAAGAATGACAAAGAACATCTTCAAACACTGGATGGAGTGCTGCAGCGCTTGGAGGAGGCGGGCCTGCGCTTAAAAAGGAGCAAATGTCAATTCATGGAGAAGGAAGTGACATTTTTAGGACATCGGGTGGATAAGACCGGTTTACATCCAGTGCCAGCAAAAGTGAAAGCAGTGCAGGAGGCGCCACCCCCAAAATCAGTGACAGAGCTCAAAGCTTATTTGGGGTTGTTGAACTTCTATAATAAGTTCTTGCCAAACTTGTCCACACTGTTGGCCCCACTGCACAAGCTTCTGAGAAAGGGAGAACCATGGTGTTGGGGACCAGCACAGGAGAAGGTTTTCTGCAAATCAAAGGAAATGTTGCAGTCAAGCAGTGTATTGGTACACTATGAGGTTTTTTCTCGTTTGGCTCTCAGCGGAGGCGGTCGCACTTTTCTCCTCTCCTCCTTACCCTTATCTTCCCTGCTTAGCCTCTCTGTCCTTGTCTGTCTCATGTGCATTACTTTTTCCCTGGAACAGTCTCTCACTGTCGTTCTCTAAAACCTAAAAGAGAATTATGGATTTGATCAACTGGTCTCTGAATGCTATTGACACCCTCTTCTCAACGAGAAGTCTGGGCTCGGGAGAGCCCGAGTGCCCTGGAGGGACTTTGCTGGATACACGATGGACGGGTGGCAGAAATGGAGGCTCATGTGCCTGGCGGGACTGTCGATCGAGGACGCTGAAGATATTTACCTATTCGGAACCATGATAACAGGGTTCTTGCCGATCGGAGCTGGCATGGCCCTGACTTATCGGAGAAATAAGAGAGCGGAACCGGCTATTCAAACCCCCCCAAGGCTGCCCGCTGGAATCGAAGCGACGGGACGAGTCGCGACCTCTCACAACGAACGCAGCATGGTTAACACCTTGGAGACGCTTACAGCTGCTGTGAAGGCTCAAAACAACACCATTGAGCGTATGGTGGGATACATCAGAGAGGGCCCTGCTCAAAATGACAACCTTGAGCGAAAGTTGGATCACATCACAGAACGGATCACTGCAGTTGTGAGGTCTCAGAATCAAAAGAATGATAACACCACGGATCAGAAGTTTGATACCATCATGGGGAGGCTCGCGGCTCTCCAACGGGAGATCGAGAGACCAGCATCAGAGTGTTAAAAATCGGCTTTGAAAATTCTCAATAAATCAACAAATTCGGGATCATAATGCGGACACCACCACGGCGCCAGCTGCACAGGCCCAAGGCTGAAGCCGGACAAACACTCCCTGATAACGACTGTGTGATGACTATTCTCCCCATCCCATGCAAGGCCACCTGGGTTGGCTGGAGGACTGTTTACTTAGCCTGATAGGGCGAAGGACACTGTCTCAGCTGAACTATGGACACGCACACACTTACACTGATAAGCACTCACTCATCTCCCCTTCCCTTTCCAACGCCTTCGATGCTTGTTACCTCCTGGGAACACGAGGCGGGTCTGGGCCCGCGCTGGCGAGTCGGCGCAGTGGCAGGATGTCTGCTGTGTTGCCTGGGATTACTCCTCATCCCCCCACCCAACCCTGTGGCTTGTTATGTCTTCATAATGTTGTGCTGTGAACATTCATGTGCTTTTTTTGTGCAGAGGAGTTTTTTTGTTTCCTGTTCTCATGCTGTCCTACCATGGAAGCACAGCATGAGTAGGGGTCTCTTTTTTTCCTCTTGTACCTTCCCATTGTGTGTACATTTCAGTGTTTTTTTCCGTAACTGCCGATCTCCGACTTGTAACCCCCATGTAATGTCTGTGTTATGTGTGTAAGGTCGGGGGGGGGGGGTGTCTCATTTTACTGCGGGGCAACCTGTATGTGACAAATAAATTCTGATTCTGATGAGCAAAAAGATTTAATTCTTTCTTGCGATGCGTCCCCCTATGGAGTGGGAGCAGTACTAGCTCACCGCATGCCAGATGGTCAGGAAAAACCCATTGGGTTTGCATCACGTACCCTGAATGCAGCAGAAAAGAACTACTCACAGCTGGATAAAGAAGGATTGGCTGTAATATTTGGTGTACAGTATTTTCATAAGTACCTGTATGGCAGGAAGTTCATGATTATCACAGATCATAAGCCATTGATAAGTTTGTTCCATGAGTTGAAGGCTGTCCCTCAGATGGCGTCACAGAGGATCATGCGATGGGCGGTGTTATTAAGAGCCTATGAGTATGTCATTAAATACAGAGAAGGCAAAAATAACAGTAATGCTGATGGTCTGAGTCGTCTCCCTCTTCCAGAGAACCTCCCTAAAGAGGTAGCAGCTGAGGACCAAGTGTTGATGGTAGATCAGGACCAGGAGGGCGTGATGACATCTGAGCAGCTGCAAAGATGGACAACCAAAGATCCCATACTCTCCAGAGTGCGTGAGTATGCTTTGAGAGGATGGCCCACTACGCAGCATCCTAATTTTCAGCCCTACAGACAGAGACAACAGGAGCTGAGTGTGCAGGATGGGTGTGTGCTGTGGGGGGCGAGGGTGGTGATACCAGAACGAGGTCGACGCCCCCTTTTGGAACAGCTACATCAGTCACACCCAGGAATGAGCCGCATGAAGGGCCTGGCCAGAAGCTACATGTGGTGGCCGCATATGGAGAATGACATTGAAGACAAGGTGAGGTCCTGCAGTACATGTCAAGAACATAGACACAGGCCGCAAGAGGCACCGCTACACCCCTGGGAGTGGCCAGAAAAGCCCTGGAGAAGGATACATATCGATTATGCTGGCCCGTTTTTGGGTAAAATGTTCTTAGTAATAGTGGACACCCACTCCAAATGGTTAGATGTGTATCCAGTTCCATCCGCTACAGCAGCTGCAACCATAGACTGCCTGAGAAACTGTTTTAGCACGCACGGCCTTCCTGAGATGGTGGTCTCAGACAATGCCCAGTGTTTTGTAAGTGCACAAACTAAAGAGTTCATGGCAAAGAACGGAATCACTCACGTCACCTCCGCTCCATATCACCTAGCATCCAATGGGTTAGCAGAAAGAGCAGTGCAAACGTTCAAAGAACTCATGAAAAAGAGTACTGGAGACACACTGGCAACCAAGTTAAACAGGGCTCTGTTTAGTTACAGAATCACACCGCAGTCCACAACAGGGAAGTCTCCCGCTGAGTTGATGATGGGCCGGAAGATGAGGTGTACTCTTGATCTCATACACCCTGATTTGAAACAGAAAGTGACAGCAAAACAAGACACCCAAAGACTGTATCATGATAGACATGCCAAGGAGCGCATGTTTGTTATTGGAGACACAGTATATACCAGAAACTATGGCAGAGGACCCAAATGGATACCAGGACTTATACAGGAGATGACGGGGCCTGTTTCCTACTTGGTGATGCTGGGCAATGGGACAGTGGTGAGGCGTCACGTAGATCAGCTGTTTGCCCGCCTGGAGCCGTGCCTGGCAGCAGGAATGCCTGAAGGCCACCCAGGTGAGCCTCCAAAGGCAGCCCCAAACATCGGCGCTGAGACAGGAGACGAGGATGAGAGACACATGGAGGTGCAAGTTACACCAGTGGTGAAGCCACATATGGAGAGTAGTGATTCACAGGAATCACCTGCCACTGGGTTACGGCGGTTGCAAAGAACCAAGAGACCGCCGGAGCACCTGAGAGACTTTGTGCCGTGATTACAATAATAAGAAGGAGATTACGGTGAACTGTTATAGGTTAACCTAAGACTGTTGGACTAAAGGTTCATTATTACAGAGTGAAATTTCAATAAAGGCTGGGGACGGGGTTGTTGCAATTTTATAAAGGTGAAGTTTTTGTTTATGGGTATTTTATGTTATGATTAAAACTACAGAGCAGTTTCAGTTTAAGGGGGGAGGAATGTTATGTTGCGGCAGGGATTTGTCCACCAGGGGGCAACAGTTGTTGGAGAGTTTTCAGTCTGTGGGGCGCATGCCCCGGTTCTCTTAATAAAGAAGTAACTGTGAGTTAAACATGGTCTCCGTGGTTCCTTAGTCCTAGGATATTACAATGAAATATAAAGGAAATACACAAATTTATTTATTCTGTAAATGTAGAAAATGTCTATGGCTAGTCCGTCTGGGCTCAGTAGTGAGGAACTTGTTAACCTTGTGCAGCGGGCACAGCGTCAACCTGACACCCATGTGCAACGAGTTTGAACTCTTATTGGCTGCCGACTGCGGCCCCGAAGAATACTGAATAAATGCGCATCAGTGTGCTACCCTGAGCAGGGAACACGATATCATGGAGTTTCTAACATGGAGCAAGGTGAAGGTGACGCTACTATGCAGGACCGCCCCTGCTTAGCTTCAGAGATCAGATGAGAACAGGCGTGGTATGGCCGTAAGTGAGAGGCTTCCTCGCGAACGGGGTTCATGTAGATACTGTAACCCATTTATTGGGATTTAAAAAACAATTTAGAGTGAAGGATATTGATTAGTTTCTACTTTTATTTTTAATACCTGCACATGACAGCACAGTTATAATGCATACTTAATGCTGCAATATTCACGTCATAAACAATTGTGAGTGTTTGCACAAAAACATCTACAGGTGCTCTGTGCATGTACAGTGATATTGATGTAACGCTTGAAGAATATGACATTACTACATCAGTGGAAGAGCTCTTTTCGCAAACTCACAAACCATCCTATTAGAAAATGAGCTTAAAGAGTGCCTCAGATCCGTTTCAATATTTAAACTGTCATTTGTGTGTGGAAGTGCAAAAGCTTACGGCACCTGGTATTCCCAGGCGGTCTCCCATCCAAGTACTGACCAGGCCCGAACCTGCTTAGCTTCCGAGATCAGACGAGATCGGGCGTGTTCAGGGTGGTGTGGCCGTAAGCGAGGCACGGCTTCAGAAACAGCCTTTTTATACATGCTGTGATGACACAGTCATGCTTACGTTTTGATGTCCTGTATATAAGTTGAATTGTCCAAAGCACAAAAATGTTGGACTTCCAAACACACTGTGTGCTCTCTGTGACTTTAACACTGTGCTGTGAGAAACGAACGTGTTATTATGGTGACGTTACGGCGGGAAAAGCATTTTTGCAGCTCAGTGTTGAAGCTGCAGTTGACAAGAAAGGTTTGCATGTTTTGGCTGTAACACGTGAAGCTTAGCACAATCCCATATTTGAAAGTGTGTGACATTTGCCAAGTATAAAAGGTGTTTTCTAGCGGGCTTCCCTCGCTTACGGCCATACCACCCTGAACACGCCCGATCTCGTCTGATCTCGGAAGCTAAGCAGGGGCAGGCCTGGTCAGTACTTGGATGGGAGACCGCCTGGGAATACCAGGTGCTGTAAGCTTTTGCACTTCCACACACAAACTGCAGAGGGCGCTGCTCACTCAATGGAGGCAGCTTCAGGAAAAGCTTCATGACAACGCTCCTGACTTTTGTGCAAAACAAAACAAAACAACAACAAGAACGAAATATTTAGGAAATACACGAAATTATTTATTCTGTGAATGTAGAAAATGTCTATGGCTAGTCCGTCTGGGCTCAGTGGAGAGGAACTTGTTAACCTTGTGCATCGGGCACTGAAATTAAGAGCAATTGAAAATCAATTTCTTTCTTTTCTTTGATTATAATGTGCAAAGACTAGCCATAAGAGGAGTCTTATAGGTTGTCCTGATGAGACGATGTAATTGTTTTACTTTTCTACTGGTAAAATCTGAAGGATTATTCATGCCATGACACTGTCATTTACAGACAGGCAAGAAATTAAAGGCATGCCCTGAACTCTTGACCCCTACACAGAGAGACATTGTTGCACTTTGCTGCCATGTTAGTGTTCACTTGTCAAAGGTAAAAGAGTTGTACACTCATTACAAAGTTGCTATGAGAGATTATGTTTGTCCTGTGACAAATAGACTGAATAGTTGATTATGAAAATGGCGTGATCATACACTATGGCTTTCACAGTCACCTGATGTCAACCAAGATTATCTGGGGAAATTTGACTCACATAACAGATAACAGCTCTGTTAGTGTTTCCTAATCAATTCCAGGAAACACTGAAGTTGTTGCAGAGGCATGTGTTGTACAAATACTTCCAAAACTTGTCTTTGCCTGCTTGTACACATTGCTTCTTTGGTTCAGGTCTGTTATGTGTTTCTACATAGTTGTGTCTTCTAAACCTATTGGCAGAGAATAACTTAATAATAAAAAAAAATACAAAACACATGTCTAAGGTAGATTAAAGCCCAACTTGGGCATTCATTAAGTAAATCCACAACTCACAGTTACTGTAACACAGGACACTTTATTAAAGGGGATGAAACAGGAATACAGGAAAACAGCACTGCAGGATAGTCAATCAGTGAACTGAACTACAAAAAGTCAAAAGTGTCTATCAGGTAGGCTGGAATCATACACGTTACCATCAACAATATCATTGTGAATGTTACACATACTTAAAGAAAGTTTACAACGAGCGGGATGTACTGACAATAGCCAAACACGGGTAAATGTGTAGTAAATGGCAGTGCGGTAAATGTGCCTAGTATGATATTAAATACACTTACTACGTCATATATCTCAGATCGTTTGTAACGAGCCACGGAAAGCAGTTGTAGCCACTGAAAAGACTAGAAATGGGCGTAATACATTAGATGTCGGCTAGCGCGCGGCTAACATTTACCACAAAGAAAAAGGGTTAAACGCGTCGTGTAATTTCCGCTAAATCTAGACTCTGGAACTTAACGTAAACACAGAAGAAATGCCAGTTTCCATTAAAAAAATAGCGGAGTTGCCGGCTTCTTCGCTCTTCCGCTGCGTGTTGTTGTTGTTTTGGTGACGCAACTTCCGCCGAACAGACGATTGGTCGTCTACAGTGGGATTCGGCGCTCCTATTGGCCCGAGTCTACAGTGTCTACGCTCATCGTAGACTCCGGCCAATGAAAAGACGTAACGGTCTACACACAGCGTAGACTTTGCAGACTTGACTTTGGCTACAACTGTAGCTGCCTCCACCAGTGTGTGAATGTGAGAGTGAATGGATAGTGGCATTGTAAAGCACTTTGAGGGGTCCCGAAAAGCGCTATATAAATTCAATCTATTATTATTATTATTATTATTATTATTATTATTATTATTAGTTTATTAAATATTACACATTCTGAATTTTCAAAGATTTCCCATAGATCAACTAAAACTGACTGGGCATTTTGGATTGCAAATTATAATATTGGTCTTGAAAGCGATCGTAATGATTCAACAGCATAACTTTGTAATGGAATGAAAATGACCTTTTGAAAAGACCGCCAGTAAACAAGCAAAACATAAAAAATTGTCATCCTGAAAAATTCACATAAGGTGCCAATAAATACTTTTACTTGATAACAGATGGGAACCACTCAAGTTCTAAAACATAATTTAGTAGTCAAGAACGGGAAATAATCTCTGCTACAATGGGCATATAAAAATGGAGGGATAAAATAATTCAGTGTCCCACAGGGATAAAATACAAAGTCCAAAGCCAGGGCTAGCTATGCCACAAATCACACTTCACAGGTTGATAACTTCTCCTGGTAACAATAGTTTTCAAGATCCACCATGTGCGTAGCAGGCTGGCAATTATACGGGCCTCAGCGAGGTATTGTAGGCCGTGGCACATAGACAGAAAATATCGCAGCGGCGTTTGCAGTGTGGGCTGTAAGAAGAGTATGAATGTAATCAAACAAGCAATACCACCTCCAGACGAAAGCACAGAAATATGGAGGTGAATTAATATGCAGGTGATTCCAGGGAAACTCAGGAAAAATGCACACGCAATAAGCATTTCCAAAAAATATCCACACTTTAAAACCCGACGGCAACCTTTTATCCACAAAAGAGGGTTTTGTTCTGGCACAAAACATTAGTTTGTCCGGCCCGTGGACATATATAATTATCTGATTTGGTTACATTTGTGTTTGTTAATAAATGTAGTGATACTCTATCATATCAACAGGGGCAATTTTCTTCTCTATAATGAGAGAAAGGCTGTGCACATGTTAGCACAGACATAACAGCAGGACATAAACTCTTGAGAAATTAATAATAAAAAAATCACAGATATTATAGAAAGGAAATAATTTCTGTGATCCATTGTCACCTTGCTGAGGAGAATCAGCCATTTCCACAGAAATGGTTCAAATATAACAGCTCGATCAGATTCCAAAATACATGTGAAACAAACTGTTAGAAATAAGTCAACTTCTGATTTACACTACACCTGACAAGCGATTTAACTGTTAAAGTCAACATAAACTGGTGCTTCACGCCACAATGAAGCACCAGTCTGCACAAGTCTGTTGCAGTTTCATCTCTGTATGTGTAAAGCTGGAAAAGGAGCACCCTAGAAAAGGGCGGAAACAGTTTATTCCTCTCAAAGGACGTGTTTAGACCGCACTAGCTGAATTCAGCATCTTCTCTCAGCACAGTCTGCTGAGTTTGTCTCTGACAGAAATTTACAGATGTGATGACTGAACTAATCTCTACAAAACAACAGGGAGGGGAAAAGGCTTCAGATCAATGTGCATTTAATCATTCACTATTTTGGTTATGGACTAAAATATATTTTTGTTTGGTGGTTTGACAGAAGGGGAAAGAGATTCAAGTCAAACTAAATTAACGAGACAAGCGGTTATAATCTTGAATGTAAAGCGCCATCTCGTGGCCATTTTTAATGAAATAGCAGGTGAAAATCCGCATCACACACTTTTTTCACATTTGTGAATATGGCATCTATTATTTACCAAAGTTATTTAAATAGCTGTGCAAAGACGTCTCATGCTGCTTCTTGTCTGATCTCACTCATAATTATTGAATTATAACTGCGTGGTTAAAGTACTCAGAGTGCAGTAAAAGGACTGAAAGTGAGCAAAGTATCTGAGTTTGTGGTACACTGGATTGGACCTAACAACAGAAGGATAAAAAGCACAACAGAGACAAGTCAGAAAATTTGCATTGTTTATTTATTTATTTTGGACAGTTACGTGCAGTAACACAGGCCACAACCACAGATGCGATTATTAATATCTTAAGAAAAAGACGGAGAAAGATGTAATAAATTCAAGCACTATAAAGGTAAAACAGACTGAACAGGAATTTATAAATATGTGAAAGCAAACATACTAAACTCTCTGGTGATAGATCCAGATTTTTCATCCAAACCTAGAAAAAGAAACCCAAACATTAAGATTGCTGTGTGATCGTTTATCATAATCAATGATTTTAAAAGAATTTCTCATGATCATCTTCTTCATCTTCAGGAATCGTCACCATCACCTCTCTGTGAGGAGCAGAGAGCACTCGTGCTGCACATCCCACCTGTGTGCTGTGTTCACATGAACCTGAGAGCACAGCTGTAGTGGTGACAGTGAATGTAGCGTTGGTGTTGGACACACTGACAGTGTTGTACTGTGAGAAGCTGAGGTCTTGTTGTGAGACACTGAGTGCTGAACTGCTGTTGTTAATGTGAATTCATCCCCACATAAATGAATAATTGTATAATAATGAAATTAAAATGTTAAAAGTGCTTCAACCATTACAATAAAAACCTACACTAAACAAATATGTGACAACACACAATTCAAGATTCAACAGCTTCATTGTCAATGTAAAAATAGAAAGTTACAGTAATGCAGTTTTTAGTGTGGTGTTCAAAAGAAGATAACAAAAATATTAAAAAGTGCTAATAAAAATGTAGTCCAATAGTGTTCATTTAAGGTGCAAAATACTTGAAAAAAAAAAAAGAATTAAAAGTTTACATAAAGTTCTTGCAGCAGCATAACAATCCCGAGCACAGCAGCAAATCTCAGCAAAATGCCAGAAAAAGAAAAGAAGCAAATTTGCAACGAGCAAAGTCCAAAACTCATCCTGATAAAAATGCTGCAGCACTCGTTTTAACGAGCAACAGCTCTCTACTGTTACAACATGTTGTTGCTGTTAATCATTAATATAATCATTTTCAATACAATTTAATACAGTTGTGCTTCAAATAGAATAAAAAATGTGACATGACAAATAATTAGGTCACACAAAAGGCTCTTACACTCAAACAGATATACGTGTGTTTGCTACCATATATCAGCAAGAGAAGATACGACCTCTCCTAGGAGGTGTGTGATCTATGCCAGAACCCTCTGTAGAGGAGTGAACGCACCCCCTCTTCCTGCTACACAGAGCTGTTACAGACCTCCTAGGATGAGACATTCTTTCAATCTACAAATGATTACATACTTCTCAGCATATATGAGTAAATATTTATTTACAGCTCAAGTTTTCTTGCTGCTCCTGATGGTGGTTTTAGGGGATCATTTGTTGGGCTCTTGTTATTTGGTGATCGTTGTCTTATCTTCTCGCTCTCCATCTTGATTAAAGGTGTTTGGTGCCTTTAGATAAAAACAAAATATGAGATCATTACTACTTTCAATAACGCCACCATATTTCTAAAGCATCTGAATTCTGTTTGTCGTGTAAAAACAATATACAACAATTTAAAAATACATTTAAAATGTATATTTAAATAAAATGGTACAAAGACAAAAAAAAAAGAAATATTAAAACTGAGACATTTTAATTATATGGAAAAAAAAAATTGAATTTGATGCCAGGAACACATTTCAGAACATTTGGGACAGAGACAAAAAAGACTGAAGATATTATGCAATGCATACAAATATCTGGTGAAGTATGTTATAATCAATGAGATAAACTGGCAACAGGTAACAGAAATGATATATAATGATATGATATAATAAAATATAAAAAGAGCCCCAGAGGTAGCTGAGTCTTTGGAAGTGTGGTCAGGCAAAAGCCTCTGTTCTCTGAAATGCCCCAGGTTTACACATGAATGTGAACAAACAACAACACTTCTGGAACAATCTTTGTCCAAACATTGTAGGGTTTCCATCATCTGCTCTATTTAAAGAGAATCTGGAGATCTCTCTGCACACACTGAGTGATCATCATCTTTGGACTCTCGGGCTACACTGAAAACACTGTGACAGTGAACAGAAAACCAAACTAGATCCAGGAATGACACCACCCTCTCTGGGACCGTGGGACTGACACAAAGTCCAAAACTGTTGTGTGGTCTGACCGATCACCACCTGAAATTCATCTTAGAAATCATGGACCACATCCTCAAAGTTACAGAGGAGAGGGACCATCTGGGGTGGACTCGTGCACATGGTATTGGCTACCTGGCCATCGGTGAAGAGACCATCAATGCTGAAACATGTAGACAGGTTTGGGAGCAACCACCTGGAAAACATCTGCTAATACTAGTCTACTTCTACTAGTGTATGTGCAGCAGATGTTTGTGGCTGGGTGTTCAAAAACATTTAGTAAACTTAAGCTCCTAAGACCCGAAATCTTCCACGGCATGCATTTTTAATTTGGCCCGATGAATATTATGAATATTGAGGCCCAATGAATGTAAAAACAACACCCACATATGAGGATATTGATTTAAAATTTTGATAGGACAGTAGAAGCATAATGTCCTCGTAAGTGGATATCAGGTCCTTGTAGAGCAAAATTTAGTATTTTGGTCTAAATAACCCAAAATGTGATGTCCACATATGTGGATGCCAGGTCCTAGCAGGTTAAATGATATTCCAATGAATTAATGAAAAAATAACAAAAAGAATTTGAATAATTATCAAACAGTCTTACCCATCCATCTTATTGGTTGACTTCTGTGGTGTTTTGCTCTTCTCATGGTCCCTGAGTGACAGAGGGATTTAAGTTTAAAGTCAGTACTACAAATATCTGCAGATATTACTGGATAGATGTGGGTTTAGGCTCTTAGAGTCATAAATCATTATTATATTAACATATCCAGGAATGACACCATATATTATCATATTAACAAGAAGACACATATTAAACCACATGTGAAAGTTACCTCTGCTTGTCTTTTTCTTTAAGATGAACAGTGACGAGCAGAATTACACAACCAAGGACCAACATCGCTACTACAGCTGATACAATCATCACGGTGGAATCTGAGAGAAAAGCCAGAAAAATGTGACTCTGAACAACATGGATACATTAATCATGGATAAAAAGGAAATGCAGAAATACTAAGTTCATTGATATTAGGTCTCAGTCGAACTAACCCAGATACCATCGATCTATAAATCTGTGACTGAAAGAGTTTCTCACCATATTCATGATCAGACGTCTGTTGGACCTCAGGAATCGTCTCCATCACCTCTCTGTGAGGAGCAGAGAGCACTCGTGCTGCACATCCCACCTGTGTGCTGTGTTTACGTGAACCTGAGAGCACAGCTGTAGTGGTGACAGTGAATGTAGCGTTGGTGTTGGACACACTGACAGTGTTGTACTGTGAGAAGCTGAGGTCTTGTTGTGAGACACTGAGTGTTACAGTGGGAGCAGGTCGACCAGTGGCTGAACAGGAAACAACCCACTCTTCAGTAGAGTTTGACTCTCTGACATCAACAACAGGTTCATGCAGCTCTGTGAAGGATCAGGAAAAATCATCAATATGTTCTTACAAACACACCAGCTGCAAACACATTTATGTCCAGTATGTTTGTTTGAGGTAAAAGTTCTTACCATAAACTCGGAGGCAGGGTTTCCCTGTCAGAGAGCCGTCAGGATAAGTGTTAAACAGACAGTGATAGGAGGCTTCATCCTCATATGTCACATTCCTGATGACTATGGAGCAGTTTTGTAGTCCAGTATATGTAAAGTTAAATTTATCTTTAAAGCCATCATTCACTCTCTGACCAAAGTACTTGCTGTAGGTGGCGACATTTGTCTCCACATCAGGAGAGATTTTCTGCCATGTGACCTGAAGGACGTCTTTAGTGTCCAAGAGCTGACAGCTGAATTCAGCATCTTCTCCCACTGCTGCCAGCACAGTCTGCTGTGTTTGGATCACTGCTGTTAGAGCTGCATGGAGAAAAACAGTTAAAGATGAACTGAGTGGTCTTGATGGGAGGACTGAAACAATAATTCGGGCTAAGGATTAGACTGAGTTAAATTTATGGCACTAAATAATAACAATGTATCAGGTTTCAGATATGTGAATAAAATAATGTACTTCATTGATATTATTGATGTCTAATATGGAATTTAATAAACAAAAACAGTGCTACCAGTAAGATGTGTGTTATGTTTCTTTTTGGCAAATCAATTAAATTCACAATATTAATAAAGACGTGCAGAAGTATTATGTAGTATCTACATGTGTTCAAAAGACAAACACTTGGCTCTCTAATTATCCTCTATGTTTGTCATTCAGAACTCATCCAAATTACAAATGATAAATAAAGACATTAAAAAAGGTGCATCTCCTTGATGCTCTCTCTTTCACCTCCACGTTTCCTCTTACAGTTGTTTATGCCAGGAACTCTTCTGACATTACATCTTTGTGTTTGACATTTAGCAACAATGATCCTGCTTTTGATCAGCATTTTAATCAATAAAAAGGAGGAAGAAATGGTTAATATAATATCTGAGTATTTATTAATAGTTATCTGCATCTTATAACTGCTGAAATCAAGCCGTGACAAACTAGTTTGAATCATTTATCTACACTGCAGAGTTTTCAATATAATGCTGGAAGTTTTACTATGTGATACCGATCAGTGTCTAACAATGCCACCTGTGAAATCTGACATGAAGAACAGGTCCATGAAGCTCTGCAAAGGATGAAGGTTTCAAAATATAACATGTGTGACAGTTTTTACAAGCAAGTCAACTTTTGGCTCACATGCTGGTACACCTGGTTGGAAACAATAAGATTTGTGACAAGTGACTTAACCATTAAAGTGAATATAAATTGTGACTAATTATTGTTAATCAATTACTGTTCACCAGTCACTGCTCAACATAGTTGTCATTTTAATAGACTGATTACCAATAGACTATGTTCAGACTTTAAATATAATACATTCAGCCCAATGAGACGTGTTACATTGGAAAATAAAAAAAACAAACAAACAATTACCTAATCTGCCTTTCTAAATTATAATTATTACTGTTGGTACTGGTATTGTCAACACCAGCTCCGTATTAACTTGCTATTGGCTCATTACCAAAAATTAGAGTATTGAGTATTAAAGTATTAAACACAGAATTGATTGACTGATTGCTACCCGGTGTGAGAGCTTAACTTGCATCCAATTGTTCTCTGCAGTCCCTCATCAACTAAACGCCTACTGTAAAAGCTGCGTCCGTTAAAACAGACCCTTAAAACGTTTAAATATCACCGTTTTATGGCATTATGTCTGTATGGGTTTGTGTAGGACAGCTTCTGGGTCGCGGTCTACCTGTTAGTGACATCTGGCGTTTCTTTTTTTGTCAGACTTGATGTAAATGCAGCTTTTATGTTCCAACCGTGAAAATGAAAGTTAGTCGAGATCACGCTTCATCAATTTTAATTTAAGCTGATGACTTTCTTTAGTAACACTTTCTTAACTCTAACTTTATAGTCGTTCTATATATGTTAGAGTGATTTCTTCTGTCTATCGCCCAGAAACACAGGAACCATCCGTCAGATCACTTTAGAGCAGAATGACTACAGCAGATCAAATCCATATAAATAAATTCATAAATGAAACAGTGTATCTCACTCACCGTTTGAAAAAACCGCCAGCAAACTAAAGACAAACGTGATCGCGCGTCCTGCCATGTTGTCTGTTTACCGCTAAATTTCAAAACTTCAAACTGCAAGAGACGCTCGGCCAGTCCATGTCACAGGGTGTGTAGTGAGAACGACAAAGCAAAACATGATCCCTCTCATTGATCACAGCTACATAAAATACAAAGCATTCATTGGGAAATCGAATAAGTCACTGTTTTGATAAACATTTTACTATTTTGGAAAACCTCTCGGCCATCTGACATCACACTTATTCCTCGTTGTCCCCTCTTCAGTGGAACAGACCAACAACTTACTTTCACTTTCGTTTTAAACGCACAGCCAGACTGACAAACGTAAGATGAAACTCTTCAAACACCTCAGATTAAGTTGTGAAACATGTCTAATGTATTTAGACGAGCACTTGCAGTCTATGCAACTGTAAACAAAACATGAGCTCTTTCCACATAAGCAGGACTGACTGAATCTCACTGCTGCTCAAATTTGCAGTGTTCATATTTAATCTGCACTTGTGGGGTCACTGACTTCAACACAAAAAGAAAGAACACCACACACTTCACATCTTATTTTACTGTATTACACTCCATGTTACAAAATAAAATAAAAAAATCTAATTAATTGTTTTTAACAATATGATACTAAGATTTGCCCATGAAACAGAAGTAGAAGCTATTATTTATCAGAGTTACAGACATTATGAAGTGGTGCAAAGCTCCATTAGCTAGTAAAACAGCTTTGTGAAGTATCAAGAAATGTAAGGAGTATTTAATACATGAAAGACCAGGAAAAGGAGTACTTTTTCTTGGCACGGACAGCAAAAAGACTAAAGAGAGGAGGGAGAAAATCCCAGAGAAGACCCAGACTCCTAGTGCAGAGACAGAGGCTCACTGTCAGTCCTTTCAGAGAGGCAATGAACCACATAGCTCTTGTAGTGGTGAAAGTAATGTTTCAGTCATGACTAATAGAGAATTTTGAGCATTATTTAATGTGTGTTTAAAGTGTTTTTGGTGGCTATAGCTATTACTTCAGCAGACTGATTTGTCCGTTGTTGCAATGGATTTAAGAATTTGACGATTCATAAAAACATGTGGCCACCAGGGGGCATCAGTTAAACTGTAGCTCCTTTTTTTAAATTAAGTGGAAAGAACACCTGTGCTCCTGTTTCTGTACATGTTTGTAGTTTGATTGGGTTCGTTTTAGGGCATACTTACATTTCAGTTTCAAAATCCATGACAGTCTGAAAGGTGTATTTTACTGTGTTAACTAATTACTGTGGAAAATAAAAGTAATTGAAATGTGTTTAGAATTTACAAATTACAATTGATTGATTCCTCTGGGGTGGGGTTTGTTTCTGTGTATATATATATATATATGGAGAGAGGGAGAGAGAGAGAGAGAGATGGACCCAAAACAAAAAATGCTATTATAAAGATTCTGGGGCATACTCAGGGAGCATAGAGCAGCTCTCCAGTTTTTAGAAGCACAATAATTAGTTACTCATCAGCTATTTGGAAATCAAACTGAAAGCACTAGTTTTATTATTTCTTTTCATTTCATTCCCCCTTCATCTGCATTGTAGATTTTGCAATATAATGGATAAATTGCATTTATATTATGTATTGCATTAATTGTGAATGTCTAACAATGCTACATTAGCACTGCCAGTGAATAAACATATGCAGTCATTTGTGTAATTTTAAGTACTAAAAATAAATTCAGCCACCCAACAGGAGGACCCTCTGACATAAAGAGCAGGATTCAAAGTATGAAGGTTTAAAATGTTGTGTGGGAAAATTTCCACAAACAACTCAGCTTTTAACTTACAAGTGCTGGATACACCTCACTTGAATACAGTAATTTTTTTGACAAGTGATTTAACTGTTTAAGGGTGATCGTGGCTCAAGAGTTGGCAGTTCATCTTGTAATCAGAAGATTGCCGGTTCGAGCCCCGGCTTGGACAATCTCGGTCGCTGTGTCCTTGGGCAAGACACTTCACCTACTGGTGATGGCCAGAGGGGCCGATGGTGCGATATGGCAGCCTCGCTCCTGTCAGTCTGCCCCAGGGCAGCTGTGGCTGCAACTGTAGCTGCCTCCACCAGTGTGTGAGTGAATGAATAGTGGAATTGTAAAGCGCTTCGAGGGTCTCAAAAAGTGCTATATAAATGGAATCCATTATTATTATTATTTCTCTTCATCAGTGTCGTGATCTACCCTTATTCATGCTGTGTGTTCTGTCTGCTTGCCTGAGTTTATTTTTATATTTTAAAGTTTGTTACTTTGAGTTCAGCACTAAAGCTGTTTGTTGAGTCCACGTTTTGTCTCCGGAGTCTGCACTGTGGGTCCTCCATACCTGCACACAGCCTAAACACAACATGAACTGAGCGTCTCCTCCCACTGCTGCCAGCAGTCTGCTGTGTTTGGATTACAGCTGATAGACCTAAACAGGAAGTAGCATGAGTTACAGATGTGCGTCTTAAACTGTTGGTGCCTGAAAATTGATCACCACTAAACAACAGTAAACTATTAAGTTACATGGGTAAAACATTTAATAAAAACTAAACTAAGTCATTTTAACTGAAACTGTCAAAACAATTCTGTCAACGCTAAAGCTGAACAGCTAATAACATTAAACCTTAAACTCAAAACACATAATAGCATGAATAAATAAACTGTATATTTTTCTCACCTTTAAAAATGACTCCCAACACAGACAAAAGCAGAAAATAAAACTCAGTTTTTAAATGTCTGCAAAACAACTGTGGACTTTAACAGCTGGCGTAGCCACGGTTAAGTATTCTCTAGGTGTACCGACAAAATGACTAATGTGAAAACACGATCTTCAAAAGATTAAAACTTATATAACTGAGACAAAGGGGCTCATATTAATATCCAATAAAACCTTTCTAAGTACACATTATTTGTGTCAGTATTAGTATTGGTATTGTCAAATCTTTGCCTGTATTTACCTTGGTAAATTACACTTTCGCACAGGTTGCCAAATGAAACGTACAGACTTGTTTTGCTGAGTGGCATAGTGTGATAGCTTAACTCATGAACTCGCATTCAAATGTTATCTGCGGTTCATCCAGGAGAAAGCTTTTAAACTCTATTTGTGTTAAGTCAGGTTTAACTGGATGTTCAGTACATGGAGCTTTTATGTTCCACTGAACATGAAAATCAATGTTTATTAAGATTATGTTTTATCAATTTCAATTTAAGCCGATGGCTTTCTTTAGTAACACTTTCCTAATTCTACCTTTTATACAGCTTAGAGGATTTCTTCTCTCTTTCGCCCCGTTACACTGGAACCATCTGTCAAATCATTTTAGACTCTTACCACAGAGCAAAGTGAGAGCAAGTCATTTTAAAATCATTAAAAATAATAAAGAAAACAGTGTCTCTCTCATCTTTTGAAAAGACTGCCAGCAATAAAAGGACAATTGTGACTGGGTGCTGCCATTTTTTCTGCACATTACCAAATTTAAAAAGCTAACAAACAAACGCCCAATATTGAACTTATGTTCGGCCGGTCCACAATGTCACTGGGAGTGGAGTGAAAAACAGCAAAGTAAAAGTCATCCTTCTTCCTAATAACTGCTACACAACATTTCATGGTGTTTGATGTGATAGCTAATAAGTCACTGACTTGATAAACATTTTTCCTTTTTGTAAAACCTCTCTGCTATTTTACAGCTCGTTGTCCCCTCTTCAGTGTGCAGTGGAACAGACCAACAACTTACTTCTACTTTCGTTTTGAACTCACGCACAGACAGACTGACAAATGTAAGATGAAACGCTTCAAATACCTCAGATTAAGTTGTGAAACATGTCTAATCTGTTTAGACAAGCACTTGGAGTCTATGCAACTTTTTAAAGAACATGAGCTCATAAGCAGGAGAAAATAGGAGATACAAATCGATTTATTTAGAGTTTTGCCATAAGATAAAAACATTATACTTATATAATAATAACTAACCAGAAACACCGTTATCATTTGATTTTCTTAGAGTAATGTTTAAAGACATGGTCTTTTGACAGTTGCAAAACTTCCTCAGTTAGTTTGAACCAACAGTGCCATCATGTGCTCATTCTGTGTATATCAGATGCAAATCTGCAGCACACACTGAGTTACATTTGGAAATAAATCACATCTCTGCAGAAACTGAGTGAATCTCACTGCTGCTGAATCTGCAGTCCTCATTTAATCTGCAGAAAGAACTTAACACACTTCACAGCTTATTTTACTCAGTTACAATCCATGTTACAAAATATCAAAACTTTATAACCAATTACATTTTAACAGTATGATATAACAAACAAATGTATATGAAGCAGAATAACTATTATTTATTAGTTGTACATGTTATTGATTCAGCCCACCTCCTCCCTGTCTCCACCTCACAGACAGCTCAGTCAGAGCTCCATCCAAGCCTCCGCTCTGACATGACGGGTCATCAGAGTCTAATCACCAAGTACATTAAATTCTCTATTTCAATAAATCATCTTCATTTCTTCAAATGATCTCTATTCATTGAATTCTTATTAGTGTTGTCTAGAAATATCAGGTAGGAATCTTTGTTGTTGACACAGTCCTCTTTGTTTAATCAGCCAGTGATGCAGTTTGTTCATCTCGTTAAGTTTAGATTGATTGATCTTCTCCAAACAGTCTTTTTGCTGCTGAAGGTGAAACTTTCCTGCTGATGTTTTTTGGAGTTTTCTTTGTAGACGTCCGCTGCCTGAGCTGCTCGTTCTCGTGCTCTATTAAAGGTGTTTTGTTCCTTCAGACAGAAACAAGACATGAGTTCATTTCCACTCACACTATTACAGTATGCAACATATTTATATGAGCAAATGATGACTGTGTATATACATGAAGATTAAAGTTCATGAACAATGCATACATGAAGGAGATGAAAAGATTAAGTGTGATTAACTTAAGTGTGTGATTCACTGAAACACTTCAGTTTCATCAGGATGAAGTTAAGCTGACAGACAAGAAAATGGAAAAAACTGACAAAGAAAAAATGCTGTAAAATATGAATAATTGTGACATTTACTTACTCATCAATGTCTTGCTTTGATTTTAGTGGTGTGTTGGTCTTCTCTGGGTCCCTGAGTGATGAAAACATTTAAAGGATTTAAATTATATACTGCAAAAACATAGAAATGGTATTTACTGAATTTCTTCTGAAAAGATTTATAGGTGTTCATGTGAAGTTTCTTAATGTCAGTAAATCATTACTATATTAACAGTGACAAACTTACATTACGAGGAGACTATATTAACCCTTAAGAGCCCAGACCTATTTCTACTTTCATGAAAATTACGGGGGTCTTATATCAAATGAATCATATATAACCAAGTCTCTAAGTGTAAAGAGGCAGTGACACCAGTGTCACTGTGGGTCCTTAAGGGTTAAAGTGAAAATTACCCAGTCTTGTTTTGTTGTTTGAAATGAGCAGTGAAGAAAGCCGAGATCCAATCGCGATAAACCACATACAACATCACCACTGACACTGCAACCACCGACACCACAGCTAATACAATGATCCAGGTGAAATCTGGGAGAAAAGAGGAAAACTGTGACTTGGAGCACCATTCATAAAGCAGTTACAAATTACACACATGGAAAGACAAACTTACTTGATTCACTGCTATGGGATGAAATCTTCTCATAAGAGCCTAAAAACAGGAACCCAAATATTAGAGTGGCAGTCATCAATCTATAAATCTGTGAATTTGAATGTTTCTCACCATCCTCAGTAGCATCAGGTGTCTTTTGGACCTCGTAAATCATCACCGTCACCTCTCTGTGAGGAGCAGAGAGCACTCGTGCTGCACATCCCACCTGTGTGCTGTGTTTAAGTGAACCTGAGAGCACAGCTGTAGTGGTGACAGTGAATGTAGCGTTGGTGTTGGACACACTGACAGTGTTGTACTGTGAGAAGCTGAGGTCTTGTTGTGAGACACTGAGTGTTACAGTGGGAGCAGGTCGACCAGTGGCTGAACAGGAAACAACCCACTCTTCAGCAGAGTTTGACTCTCTGACATCAACGACAGGTTCATGCAGCTCTGCGAAGAAAATATATTTAAGAAAATTCACCATTAAATGTGGAAATAAAAATCCAAATAAGCCTGTGTGTGTTGCTGATTTGTATGCTATAGCTGTGCAGTGTTTTAGGCAATTCTCTATATAAATAGATTTACTGTGAAAAGTGGTGTAAAAACTTCTACAAAATGATTTAACATTGGGGACAGGAAACAAAATATTATTCTTTTAATAAAATATTTTATTTCTAAACAGAGTATTTGTGAATAAAGTATGAAATACCAATTTTAACAGTCTCTTTCCTTACCTGTCTTTTGAAACCCTGCATACTAAGCACTAAGGATGGAGGAAAACCCGATACAGAAGAGTATTTCAATATTTTGCATGGTGATATTATATCATTACAGGGACACCAAATATCAAAATGTTATTGAATAAATTACAAAACAAATGTCTGGGAATACTCATCTCATGCACTACTGTGCAAAATTACGTTAAATCAACTCAACCAAAAAAAAAAAATCAACGCACCTATCTTAACAAAGCTATCTCCTAATAAAAAGACACTTTTGAGTTTTTATCAATAAGCAAAACTAATGGGGACTCAACTGCCAGGATGTATTCTAGTTATATTCATATCCTCCTAGGACCTGGCGTCCACATATGTGGACATCACATTTTGGGTTATTTAGACCAAAATACTACATTTTGCTCTACAAGGGCCTGATATCCACTTACGAGGACATTATACTGCCACTGTTCTATCAAAACTTTAAACAAATATCCTCATATGTGACTTTTATTTTTCTTAGAAACAAAAATGAGGTAAAAAAAAAAAATCTGGTAATTCTTTGTTTTTACATTCATCGGGCCCCAATATGCCAAAATATCAAAGAGAAATTAAAAATGCATGCCGTGGAAGAGTTTGGGTCTTAGGAGGATATAGAAGAGGAAGGTTTTTCAGTATATTGTAAAATGTTAGGAATCGCAATAATATTAATTCGTGAGTGTAGTATTGTGATATATTGTATCGAGGTAAAACTGGTACTTCCCAACTGTACTGAGCAATTCCTATTTTTAATATTGTGGCATGAATAAGGCACGGCGGGTCCAGGGATCAGTGTTCTGAGCCATTTTTATTTGACATCTGCATCACACCACACACCTGAGTCCCGCGTGATTGCGGATGCCGTGCAGGTGCGTCCGCCCGCCCTGCACGCCACCGCAGACCACGCCCCACCACAAATATATTTTGTATTTTTTTCACATTTGTTTTGTTTTCAATATTATTGCCATTAACAGTAAACACCACAAGCACTGTGGGTGTAGATGAGGTAGAGATTTAGTTTTAGCTGTGGATAGTTTTCCTCTATAACTCTAGACCACGTGTCCTTACCGTAGACTTGGAGGCAGGTTCTACCTGTGAAGGCTCCTTCAGGATAAGTGTTAAACAGACAGCGATAGCAGCCTTCATCCTGCTGCGTCACATTCCTGATGACTATGGTGCAGTTCTGTAGTGCAGGATTTTTAAACTCCACTTTCTTTGTAAACTCAGAATTCACTCTCGGGCCAAAGTACTTGTTGTAGGTGGCCATATTTTTTTCTGAACTTCCTGAGATCATCTGCCATGTGACTTGAAGGACGTCTTTAGAAAGCATGAGCTCACAGTTCAAGCAGGCCTTATCTCCCACTGCTGCCAGCACAGTGTGCTGTGTTTGTATCCCAGATGTATGACCTGCACAGAGAAAACGACACGAAAAGTATGAATGGCTTGAGCAGCATATGAACCACAGGCTGATGGTTATCCCTGCTGATGCCACAGAAACATTTAAGTCACCACATGGGCCACCTTTACCCTGTCATGATCATACATGTCCTCTCCAAGGTTCTTCTGTTTCTAGCTAGAACTACAGAACAGGATTTAGCATAAATGGAGAAACTTTTTGAAGTGGCAGACAAATTCAAAATAAAGACAAATATGCTGTTCTGACTGCTCAGCACCTTAAACTTTACAAAATGGAAATTTAAAGGTTACATGTAATCTCTTAAATCAACTTAGATGTTTGTAACCAGACAGCAGATCTGTACGTGACGTGCTGCTGAAGTTATCTAATTATGTCATATTGTGGAATATCTTTCAAAGTAAATCACATGATAATAATTTCATGATATAAAAAGGCTAAAATGGATGTTCAGTGCCGACTAAGCTTTGTGTTTTGCACTATTGTGGTATAGTTCACAGTGACAGCCTGCAGCATCAGTGACTGTTGCTAGGTCAGGTCCTGGGCAACAACAGAGACATACGAGAGATGTGGTACCAGGCACAGTGCCCAGATTTGGATGGGCCAGAGTGTAATTTGGGCTGGATCTTTTAAATAATCTTATAAATTAACAAAACAGTGGATTGCATTGTAAAGATCTATATAGGCTTCATCTTTATCTTCTTGTTATTATTATAATTATTGTTATTATTTCTGTTACTCTATTGATTTTCCTTTGTCTCATTTACTTTACCCGCCTCCTCTTCTTGATGTCCAAAGTCACCCTACAGACGACCCTGTGATGCTTCCCCTGACATCACCTTGCAGTCTCCTGCCTCTTTTAGATTGCACCTTTGAATGAGATGGACTCCACCTTCCTCCACTCTTATGTTACTCCAGCTGGTAACTCTTCCCTAACACCCAGAACCTGAATGCTGTACAGAATTCTTCCTTCTTCAGCTTCTACCAATGGAGGATGTTCATTCACTCAAACACCAAGATCCGAAATATAAATAATAAATAAACTATCTTATGAATGAAAGAGAAAGAAAAGCTCTCACTCCTGTTTTGCCTCTTATTTTCTAGGTTTTTATACTTTTGTTATAAGCTGTATTTGCTGCATAAAGTGACTTTATTGTCACTCTAACCTCTTTACTAGTTGGCTATTAAAAACTGATGCAACAGCCTATTTGTGCTGTAAAAACAAAGAATAAAAAAAAACTTTGTAAAAGCCTAAATAAAATGCAAGAATACACAAATGACCTATTAGTTAATAATACAAACAATAAATGAGCTCCTCAGATTTGAGAGGTATTCGTCAGTGTAAAATGGCCGGTAATGATTGGTCAGAATTCACCTGTGGTAACTTCATAAATGCTTTTACTTTTGTAGAACAGAGAGCACATTTGAAAAACTGAAAATAAAACCAAAGAAATCACTTCTGATTGGCAGCCAGGATGGGGCTGTTGTTAGGCCCCTTAGTCCCTCCCACCTGTAGGATGAAGTGAGGGGATTTTCAAACAGCAAACATGCTGGTTGTTATACTTCCAGGAATAAATTTAATAAAGCTTTATGTGCAAAGTCTGCAAATTTTTAAGTGTTTTATTATTTTTTCCATCAAATTTGACTTGATGTTATTACTTCGCCTGAAATATCCCCCAGTGTGCCTGCTCACTAACAGCATTTGCTTATAAAAGGAGTCAGCGACTTGAATTTAAGCTGATGATGTTCATAGAGTCAAATTCCATCTTATCTACTAACCACATCTGGTACTGTATAAAAAACTACCTGTCAAACCAACTTTAACTCCTGTCTGCAGTGAAATGCACTTCACTTTATAAGCTCCCCATAGAGCAAACTGACCTCTACAAAGCAACTCACATTAAAGTCATAACAAAACAGAGTATCTCGCTCACCTTTTGAAAAGATCGCCAGTAAAGAAAAGATCAGTGTGATTTCACGCGCTGCCATGTTGTCTGTATGCCGCCAAATGAAAAACAAAAATTTGAATCTCACTGTTTGATCAATTCGTACCATCTCTGGGTGTGAAGTGGGAAACAACATAATAAACGATCATCCCGTTTTATTAATAACAGCTACATGTCATATGATTATGTTTACTTGGATATCTAACAAGTCACTGATCTGATAATATTTACTGTTTTGGAAACCCTGTCTGCCGTTTTACAGCACATTTATTCCCCATTGTCCCCTCTTCACAGTGCAGTGGAACAGACTTACTTTCACTTTCGTCTTGAACTCGTGCAAAAAGAAATATGCCTTTAGCTGTGTCCCAATTCAGTGACCGCACGCTTCGGAGTACCCGCCCTTCGCGGACTACGGGCGGGTACTCCGAAGTGCGAGATGGGCAGAAGTGAGAGGCTTGTGAAATGGGACGGACTGGCCTTCGTGGTGCTGCTCAGGTTGCCTAGCAACCAGTGGCGGTCCTAGCCTGTTTGGCGCCCTGGGCACACACACACACAAAACATATTAAGGATTGTACATTAACATAAAACTGTTGTACACACACATGAAAAGAGAGAGAGTATGCATAGTATGCAAACGGCTACCTAACTGCCATCATAATTCGTCATACAATGAGAACAGGACAAATCAACAATTGACAATGACTAATTAATATTCAAATCTGTAACATAATGTATTGTTTGGAGTTTAGTCTGTTACTGTTGCTATTTTTACCATTTCTTCTTGGAGCAACTGTAACCCACAGAATTTCCTTAGTGATTAATAAAGTTTTCTGATTCTGATTGTTTCAGGATGACCTGCCATCATCCAATCACACACCTGCTTACCTGCATCTTTTGTTCGTTTCTCTTCCTCTTCTTTTCTCTTTTTTCTAAACTGATCACCTGATGGCTTTGAACTTTTCTTGTCCATCTTCCATTGGTTTTAATTTTGCACTCCAGTATGAACACAAATCCCCCAAATCGAGGATCACCACAACATAACCTAACACACACCTTAGTTCACAGATTTGCTTTGTCTAAGGTTTATTTCTGAGATTTCACACAACCCAGGATTCAAATCATGAATACATAATGGGCTTGGATTTACAACATTATAAATTAAATGTGCTCTATCTGGAAGCAGCAGCCCCCCCTCCCCCCCCCCTTTCGACGGGTTGTGTATGAGACTTTAAATCATCAAACTGTAAATTTTAAATTGTTATTGATCCCTTTACCCCGAGTCCTAAAGTGTATATTTATTTTCTTACCCTTCTTATATTTATTGTTTGTTTACTTGCACTGCTGTAACTGGAGCCTCGTTGTCTCGTTTCTGTATATACTGGACTGTAGCGAAGATGACAATAAAGTTTACTTTGACTTCAGCAGCGAGCAGGCACACCGAGGGCTCTGTTTTCATGTACAGAATTTCGAAAAAACATCGGTGCAAATTATAAGTCTGTATCATGATGTCTGGTCTTTTCGTGTTTGTTGGTTTGTTTTCATTTTGTTTTATTTTGCGAGTTGGTTATTAGACGCTGCTCTAGCCAGCCAGAGAATCCCCCGCCGCCCCGCCCTCTCCTCTCTGTGCCGCAAGCAGCAGGCGCACCTCTCAAACGGAGGGCGCCCTTACTCCCAGCAAATGGGCGATAGAAAACCGATCGGTGCCTATGCCATTCCCTGGCTGACGTCGGGGCAGCATGAGTACGAGCATTTTTTTTTTTTTTTTTGCCGATGCCTGTGATGCCGCCCCCACCACGATGCCGCCCCGGGCAACCGCCCGTGTCGCCCGTATCTAAAACCGCTACTGCTAGCAACCATGATATGACCGATGGAAACGTTCCATACTGAATTGTTTGACAGAAATTGAGGAAATAAAATGTTTTTTGTTCGTTTGTTTTCTTTTATGAGATGTTTTGATTTGTTGAGTATCTGAGGCTGAGACCACGGGACTGTAGAAACATGATTGTTGGCCTTCATTTCTGTATCCAACTGTAATTTTAAGATTAGCTATTAAATAACAATTAGCTAATGTTACACATGAGACAGGTGCCATCTCACTTTGGTAATGTAAATACAATATGGCCAATATTATATTTATTATTATCCATCCATCCATTCGCTTCCGCTTATCCTTTTCAGGGTCGCGGGGGGCGCTGGAGCCTATCCCAGCTGTCATAGGGCGAGAGGCGGGGTACACCCTGGACAGGTCGCCAGTCTGTCGCAGGGCTAACACACAGGGACAGACAACCATTCGCACATTCATACCTAGTGGTAATTTGGATTATCCAATTAACCTATCCCCACAAGCTGCATGTCTTTGGACGGTGGGAGGAAGCCGGAGTACCCGGAGAGAACCCACGCAAACACGGGGAGAACATGCAAACTCCACACAGAAAGACCCCAGCCTGATGTTGGAATTGAACTCAGGACCTTCTTGCTGTGCGGCAACAGTGCTAACCACCGTGCCTATTTATTATTATATTAATTGTAATTTATTACAGCAGTGAGCTTGAACTCTGTTTCAAATACTGAGCTTCAGGAAAGATTCAAGTTGCATTTATTTATATTTCCTATCACTTTATATCTTCACTCAAAGACAAGCATCTTTTACAGTGATGTATTATACATAAGAGACAAATATTGTTCTTTTAATATGTTGGCATTACTAAATCTGTCTGAATGCTTACATATATGTGTAAAAAGAAAATTTATGAGCTGGGATAACTGTTGCTGATCAAATGAAGAGCAGACTGATATATTAAATATTCCTTTATTGGGTGAGAAAATCAGACCATGTCATAACTGCTTTAAGTCATACAGAATAGATATCAGAGCCTTAAACAGGCTGACTTCTGCTAAATGGGTCAAACTGGGCAGAAAGTCTACAAACACATAACATCCTTATAGAATATGATGTAACACTATAGATCAACTTACCTCAGAATATATAAAGCATATAAACAATTACAGCAATATGATGCAACAAACACAGCAGTGCTACTGATCCAAAATACTCAAAGCTTCATAGAACTGAAACAAACATTTATTTTTAGCTCCATTCTGCTGCTGATACATACTTTAGGTTTCTGAACATTAAACTTGTTGCTGCCTTTCATAGTGTGTAACTTGAAGGCCCTGAGTACTTTCTCCCACACTGCAAACACTGGGATGATCAAATTATTTGAACATTACCTAATAAGACTGATTCAGGACAGACAATTAGTTATGTTAAACTTTCCTAGCAGTCCTTCACAAACAGGGAACAGTCTGTCTATTCTCTCCATCTGTCAGCTGCTGCTGGCTCTTCCTCCTCCTCTTCCTCACACACTGCTGAGTTTGTCCTGGTGGATCATCAGGGGTGCAAAGCCTCACAGATGATGTGCAGCAGTGGGTCCCTCAGTCTGTCCTCACTCTGGACACTTGCAGTTGTCACACATGGAAATCAAATGTGTGATAAGCTGCAGGATTCAAACACAAGTGTAACTTATAAATACATGTTCATACTTTTATTATACAATCAGAGAGAAAGAAACAGAGAGAGAGTGCAGGACACACAGGTGACAGTCTCAGGTGTATACACTGCTACAAACAGGAGGATTTAGTGTTTGTGTTATTACGAGAAACAAGAAGAGTTCCCAGATGGTAAAGTGGACACATGTGTGACTGCTGTGATTAAAGCATCTTTCTTTCAGCTTAACATTATTAAGTGACATTATATTCAGTACTTACTGACTTACTTAAGTTTACTCTTCGGCCGCCCCGCTTCAGCCATCCACCGTTTTTCTCCGAAAAAAATATCCACACCCACCGCTGCGCTATGAATCCTGGGATATATGGGGCCACGAAGTCTACACCGGACCCAGCCTTCAAATTTGGGGAAATGAAGGGCGCATTTGTCGACCGCATTTGGAGTACACTTCGAATTGGGACAGCCTTCGTCGCGTCGCTGTGACGTAATCGGTCTACAAATGCGCACTACGAAGTGTGCGGTCGCTGGATTGGGACACAGCTTTTGTTTCTCTAAAAGGACACGCAGCACCGCAGACTGTGGTGTGAAACACGCTTAATCTCTTACATGTGCTCACTGATCACATTTTGTCTATTTCATTCAACAAAACAGGAGCAGGTGAAGCTCGCTGAGTAATATTGGGGAATCTCAAAGCAGCTTGAACCAGCTGAAGTTTTCATTCAATTCAATTCAATTTTATTTATATAGCGCCAAATCACAACAAAAGTCGCCTCAAGGCGCTTCATAGATACAGAGAAAAGCCCAACAATCATATGACCCCCTATGAGCAAGCACTTTGGCGACAGTGGGAAGGAAAAACTCCCTTTTAACAGGAAGAAACCTCCGGCAGAACCAGGCTCAGGGAGGGGCGGGGCCATCTGCTGCGACCGGTTGGGGTGAGAGAAGGAAGACAGGATAAAGACATGCTGTGGAAGAGAGACAGAGATTAGTAACAGATATGATTCAATACAGAGAGGTCTATTAACACATAGTGAGTGAGAAAGGTGACTGGAAAGGAAAAATTCAATGCATCATGGGAATCCCCCGGCAGCCTACATCTATTGCAGCATAACTAAGGGAGGATTCAGGGTCACCTGGTCCAGCCCTAACTATATGCTTTAGCAAAAAGGAAAGTTTTAAGCCTAATCTTAAAAGTAGAGATAGTGTCTGTCTCCCGAATCCAAACTGGAAGCTGGTTCCACAGAAGAGGGGCCTGAAAGCTGAAGGCTCTCCCTCCCATTCTACTTTTAAATACTCTAGGAACAACAAGTAGGCCTGCAGAGCGAGAGCGAAGTGCTCTAATAGGGTGATATGGTACTACAAGGTCATTAAGATAAGATGGGGCCTGATTATTTAAGACCTTGTATGTGAGGAGCAGGATTTTGAATTCAATTCTGGATTTAACAGGAAGCCAATGAAGGGAAGCCAAAACAGGAGAAATATGTTCTCTCTTTCTAGTCCCTGTCAGTACTCTTGCTGCAGCATTTTGGATTAACTGAAGGCTTTTCAGTGAGTTTTTTGGACATCCTGATAATAATGAATTACAGTCGTCCAGCCTGGAAGTAATAAATGCATGAACTAGTTTTTCAGCGTCACTCTGAGACAGGATATTTCTAATTTTAGAGATGTTGCGCAAATGGAAGAACGCAGTCTTACATATTTGTTTAATATGTGCATTGAAAGACATATCCTGGTCAAAAATGACTCCAAGGTTCCTCACAGTGTTACTGGAGGCCAAGGTAATGCCATCCAGAGTAAGAATCTGGTTAGATACCATATTTCTAAGCTTTTCAGCGCCGAGTACAATGACCTCAGTTTTATCTGAGTTAAGAAGCAGAAAGTTAGTGGCCATCCAAGTCTTTATGTCTTTAAGACATTCCTGCAGTTTAACTAATTGGTGTGTGTTATCTGGCTTCATGGACAGATAGAGCTGGGTGTCATCTGCATAGCAGTGAAAATGTATGCTATGTCTTCTAATGATGCTGCCTAGGGGAAGCATGTATAATGTAAACAGAATTGGTCCTAGCACTGAACCCTGTGGAACTCCATAATTAACCTCAGTGTGTGAAGAGGACTCTCCATTTACATGCACAAATTGGAGTCTATTAGATAGATATGATACAAACCACTGCAGTGCAGTACCTGTAATACCTACAGCATGTTCTAATCGCTCTAATAGGATATTAAATCAGTCAGTGTACCATTCAGAGTACACTGATGAGATCATTTACTTCCAGACAAGACAAAGCAGCATTGCTCAGCTTATTAACGGTTCAAACTGTTAACTGTTATTAACATCGAAATAAAATAATTTTATTATTAATAAAATAATAATAAGATCAACATAAAGGAAGAAAGAAAGATGGGTTCCCACTTCCCCGTATTCACCAAAAACGAACAACCTCACAAAGTGCTTTCAGTTTGTTACAACTTCATGTACACGTTGGAGTATACATCCGATTACATTAATTCTATAACATTTTAGCAAAAAATAAATATTTTTCATAAGCAGCAGTGTTGTTTGTGTGTTTATCAAATAAACATAACATCAACAATATCTGATGGTTTGATGGATTTTCATTCCTAGACAGAAGCAACATTCCTGGATTAAGTGAAAACTTAAACCATATATATATGCGGTATATTTTTATACAGATGCTGACAAACTGAGTTGTAAAAATCTGCAAATTTCGCCACAAACAGAACTTCAATTTCAAAAATGACTAAAGTGAAAGTTTCATGTTAATAAGTAACTACATGTGAAAATATCCAACAATTTTTTTAAATCCTTTTTTATTACTAACCTTTAATGTTATTTAATAATTTACATATTAAAAAAAAACTTTAAAAATGTAGAAAAAATTTGCACAAAGAGCTGACATAAAAATTGCGGCATAAACACCAACAAATACTTTCTAAATGCTTCAGTGGAACAGGTTTTTGTGTTTTGTGTTTGTCAGACTACCATTTTTCCCCCCAGAAATTGTACACTTCATTAAATGGTCAAGATCAGATCTTCATGCTGATAAAGACGTGAGCCCCGGCTTGTCGTTTGACTGGTCTCTATCACAATGCTTGTGTTTTCTGAGCAGATTGTCACCTCGTCTAACTAAAATGAGAAGATAAAGAGTGACTTACATCATTGATCTCATTTGTCTCGAGCTTGCTATGTGACAAAAAACAACTAAAATTACAGACACATTTAGCAGCTGAATTAAAAGAAAAGACAGCAACAGTATGTAAGAAAGAGTACCTGCTCTGACTTTTCTTTTTAAGCCAGACAGCGATGAGTGCAGTAACACAGGCCAACAACAATGCAAAGGATATAATGACTAAAATCCTTCCTTTGAGAAAAACAGAGAAAAAATGGGCATAAACATTGAAATATCTACTAAATAACAATAGACTAAACAGAAAAAGTGGGTGTAAAAAATTGACATGTTAACGTACCAAAATTTCTGTGATTAGATCCAAATTTCTCAATCAGACCTGATAAAAGGAACCTCAACATTAAAATTGTGAAACAATCACCAATTTATAAATCAATGACATTGAAGAAGTTTCTAACCATCATCATGAAAATCATGATAATCATAATAATCATCATCATACTCCTCCTGGACCACATGAATCGTCTCCATCACCTCTCTGTGAGGAGCAGAGAGCACTCGTGCTGCACATCCCACCTGTGTGCTGTGTTTACGTGAACCTGAGAGCACAGCTGTAGTGGTGACAGTGAATGTAGCGTTGGTGTTGGACACACTGACAGTGTTGTACTGTGAGAAGTTGAGGTCTTGTTGTGAGACACTGAGTGTTACAGTGGGAGCAGGTCGACCAGTGGCTGAACAGGAAACAACCCACTCTTCAGTAGAGTTTGACTCTCTGACATCAACGACAGGTTCATGCAGCTCTGTGAAGGATCAGGAGATATCATCAACATGTTCTTACAAACACACCAGCTGCTAACACATTTATGTCCAGTATGTTTGTTTGAAGCACTTGTTGTTGGCTAAAGAAGGTAAAAGTTCTTACCATAGACTTGGAGGCAGGTTCTACCTGTGAAGGAGCCTTCAGGATAAGTGTTAAACAGACAGTGATAGCAGCCTTCATCCTGCTGCATCACATTCCTGATGATTATGGAGCAGTCCTGCAGTCCAGTGTTTTTAAACTTAAATTTATCTGTAAAGCCATCATTCACTCTCGGACCAAACTGCTTGCTGTAGGTGGCAACATTTGTCTCCACATTATTTGAGATTTTCTGCCATGTGACCTGAAGGACGTCTTTAGTCTCCAAGAGCTGACAGCTGAATTCAGCATCTTCTCCCACTGCTGCCAGCACAGTCTGCTGTGTTTGGATCACTGCTGTTAGAGCTGCATGGACATATAGATCAAGGTGTGAGGAATACTGAGTATCCTGTTTGAGTTCAACTTACTGGCAAAGTGTAGTCCAGTGTCGCCAGCTCTCACCATCATTCTCCCATTGTGTCAAGGTCCCCGGTCATTTGGCCCAGCATTTTGAGTTTGTTTTTCTTTGTCCTCAGTTAAGAATTTACTTATATATAATCGTTTATAATCGTGTAGTTATGTTTTTTGGATTATATGTTTGAGCTTTTACTTTCTTAGGAGGCTATAATTATTTCCTTGAATTTTCAGTTTATCCTGCCCCACCTGTTTCCTGTATCTTGTTACATCACACGGTCTCCGTCTGTTAGACGTGTTCTCAGGTTTTAGTAATTTCCTGTTTATTGTTTTATTTTTATCACTTTTCTGTGTGCATATATACACAATCAATACTAGCATTATGAGCATTGACAGATGAGGTGAATAACTACAAATATCCATTAATCATGTGCATCAGTAGCTGCTCTTGTAACAACTACTCTATTCTGCATTTGACACAAGTCAGGATTAAATGTGTGGTGCATAACTCTGTCTGCTTAAACAGACTCAGATTACAAACGTTCACACAATTTTACCAGGAACGCTTGGGAAACCATAGGTTTGTGCACATTTCAGCTCAGTCACCACTTAAATCACCCTGCCTAATCTTTAACCCTCTGATGCATGAATTATGAAAGCCTTGGTCAAGATTTTTTTCTTAAGTGCTTTTATTCTTCTCAGGACATGAAAAAAAATGTTCAACTCTTTTTTTTCCAAAAATATGTTTTTTTATAAAGTTATAAACTTGTCCACTCCAGTGGACTATATGCGCCGAGCACTTAGCATGAAATGCTGTGAATTTACTGTAAAAATGAATTACCTTGTGTTCTATTGTAAATATACAAACACTTGTTTGCTTGTATCCTTTGAAAAACACCTCAGCAATTTTTTGGAACTTTCAAGTCATATAACCCCAATGTTTAGACGTAAATAACAAAACCAATCAACAGTCCTAGCTGTGACTCCTACACCTGAATATGGCAAACTATCTCCAACAAGAGAAACATTTTTGAGTCTACACAGTTCTATAACGATGCAGGACAGTATTACCAAGCCCTTATTAGCATGCTGGAAGAAAACACAAACTGACATCTTAGTCTCTGCATCTCCGAACACTTCTATGTTCATCACACCTAGGCTGTGCGAAAGTTTGCAAAGCATCCAGGGCACAATGGCACACAGGTATATACCACCTCTTGTTTCGACGTCTGTGGGGGTACAATGCCAGACATTGGTCAACAAGATCAACCCCACCCATGTGTTGATTAAAAAGGGCCACAGAGAAAGGCTTTTGGATCATCGTCATCTTTTTTTCCTTCTTGACCCATCTGTTGGCAACATCTTCAGGGGATTGGCCAGCACAGGACGAGATCATGTGGATGACAGAACTGTCGGACCATATAGCCTGTCATATAGCCTAAGGTTCCTGCTCTCACCCATACCTTCAGTCCCCAGGGTTTGGGCTTTTTTGGTATGTATTGCTTGATGGACAGTAGGCCTTTGAAAGGAATTATCTGCTCATCGACTGACTGAAATTCCTCAGGGTCTGCTGCTGCCTTGAATGTCTCCTGAAGAGCACATAGGATTGGTCTTATTTTGAAGAGCCTGTCTGTGTTTGGTGGCTGGTAAGTCAAGTTATCCCCAAAGTGCAGGTATCTCAGGATTCGCTCATATCTGCTTACAGACATGGCATTTGAGATTATTCCAAGACGAAGACCGTCCTCACTAGACCAGTACATTCGTGCCCTAGGATACCGAATGTACCCCATGATCAGGTTGATCCCTAAAAAAACCTGCATCTCTTCTCCTGTTACTGACAGTTCTTTCCCTTTTTGTAGAGCATACAAGTTGGTGTTGTATGTTATATTATCAATTAGATCTGCTGGAAACAGATGTCTGAAGAAATCTATGAGATCCTTCCCCTACACATTCAATTTCCACTCTCCTAGAAAAGGAGGCCAGTCTCCATCAAAGTCATTGTCTTGGACTTTCCAAATATTTTTGCGGGCTTGAGTATGGTCAGGTGCCATGTAGCCATCTCCCACAGCTCCCTGATCATGCTGACCTTCCTCTTCATCCTGCCCCTCATCGTTCTCACTTTCTGCATCCTGACTGCCTGTGTCTTCATCATCCGTAGCTCCTATGTCTCTGTTCTGCTCTGGCAGCCATTCATCATCACTGGACTTATCACTGAACTCATCATCACTGCACTCATCAATGAAATCAACATCACTGGAGCTGGATGGAATTTCCTGGACTATTCTGTATGCTGCCTTATTCTTTGCTGCATTTGAAGTCTACAAAATATGATAAAATAATTATTATAGTAACTCAAACTACAGCTGATCTGCACAGAAATATATATTTTAAATGAGTAGCTTAATAAATGTAACAATTATACGCTTACTTATAACCAAAACAGTACCAAAAAACAGTGAGACAATTTATGACTTATGTTAAAAAAAATATAGTAGGTAATGCATGATGTCCACTTCATTGGACACATGGTTAATCGTAGTTTTTTACATATTAGACATAACAATTTCTTATTCCAAACAGATAATATCCTTCCCTAGATGTTACTGCATATCATCATATTTTTTTTACCTGTTGGGCTCTTTTAGCATAGAAGGATTGACAGGATATGCCAGCAGTGGTCGGCAGGGGTGACAGTTTGTCTGCCATCTTTGATTCAGAGTAAATTTACTTGCAGTTGCACTAACTGAACACTGAATTGACCTCAATGGAGCATGGCAGCAGAGAGCACTCTAGAGGCTAATATGCAGTTCCACCATAGAAACCAATGCATTAAAGAGATATGTACGTTTTAGTAGCTGTCCACTCCAGTGACCACTATGCATCAGAGGGTTCTGTATAATAACATGACTGTTTATAACTTTAAGAAAACCATTAAGAGTTAGCGTTTGTGTATCAAACAATAACAACATTAAATGTAAAACAGGCAACAAAACAAAAACATCACAAATTTATAATTACATACCTTCAAAACATAACATTAAATCTGTTGCTGATATTGAGTGTGAAGCCACTGACAATTTTGTTCCAGTCAAAAGCTCTTATTCTGTTGGCTACAGAGCCAAAAAATTTTAATAATGTATGTATTACTTATTTAATGATTTTATAATTATAGTATTTCAATATTAAAAATGTAATAATTAACCACACAAAATTATTAGGAGGTACTGAGGTGATGCTATTTTTCTTCCACTAACCGCTACAGCACCCATAAGATCCTTTCTGGCACAGCCATGTGTGAGAATATGAATGTCTCGTCTCCAAAGCCAGAGAGCAAATGCACTTATCCACACGGGACAACAACCATGATTTGTTTTCGATGGTTTGCTTTCTGGCAGTTGGAAAACTGGGTGTAGTAGTCACTCCTGTCCGACTTGAATTGTGTCAGATGAGAAAAACGCACAGTTAAAGACAGACTCACACACTCACTGTCTGATGACAAAATAAATCATTCTGACACTTTTATTAAAGTCAAATTATATTTTTTTTCTGCTTATACTCCAAGTATTTGCAGTAGTGATTATTACCTCAGTACTGTGTGTGGATGTTTTACCTTAACTATGCTGTGAGAATTAGATGTTCTTTAAAGGTTCAATGATCTTTATTTTTATCAAATGCTAAAAAAAACTAGTCAAAATTACAAGTGTGATGATAAGCTTGGTATCAATAGAGACACTGAGATATGTTAATAGGACTGGAGTATATTAATTATTCCCAGTATATCATGAGTGTGTATTTGCTTTAATTTGCAATTTAAATAAAACTACAATACAGTTAAATGATGTAGTGAGCTGCTGAGCTGGATAGTTTACCATTACACAATAGTATAATTGTGAGTGTTCAGGAAACCAGGAATAAACTAATCAAATAATTTTGTGATCTAGACAGAAAGCCTATTTTGACTGATAATCTCAGAGTTTAATACATTATACTCCATACTTCCACCACTACAGTATTCAAAAATAGTTCATCTTAATGATCCATCCCACCACCACAACTGAAAGGAGTTATGAAAGGCTACTTAACTAAAAATGTAAAGAAATGATCTTTCACTGTATTTTAAGGGCTAGCTCATACACTGTTATTAATATCCAGTTTCCTCTCACCTTTGTCAAAGAGCCCAAAAATAAAAACAGCAGCAACATAATGTAAAACTCCAACGTTTGCCATTTCATTTGAATGAAATGATCTGAAAGGTTGGCCAGGAAAACCATGTGTGACTCGTTTTCCTTCTGTTACAATGCTCCACTCAGGATGAAACTGAATTTCAAGTGTAACCAGTTTTATCTTTAATCTCTTCTCACAGCCTAATTCAAATGGCAGAGACATTAAACGTAAAACTTCAAATGTTTACAGATTATTTTCAAAAGTATTGTATCTCTGTGTTCATTTGTTATATTTTTATGTATTTGCAACTACAATGCATGTTGATGACGTGGATCCTAACCAAGTGTTTAAACTATGATGTTGAACTAAGCAAACTTCATCCCACTTGTCATGTTTCGGCTGTGTGCAGGCAAGAGAAGGACCCAAACGCAAAACTCACCACGCAGGAATAAAACTCAAAAAGCTGCTTTATTGCAGAACGGCACAAAAATATAACAAAACTAAACTGGGGCATAGATAAACTAGAGCATGTACAAACTGATATTAATCTTTAGTAGGGCTGTCAAAATTGAGAGCAAACAAAACAACTGCTGTATAATGCCCTCTGCTATCTTTGTTTAATTGGTCACATGACTGCATCACATGACTAAAATGCGTCATCGTTTTCGAAAGTCTGCATTTTCGGGTGTCCACGCTGCAACGGGACAGCTCCGTTTTGAAATGTATGAGTTTTCGTTTTCAAAACGCTGTGTTTTTCCTTGGGGAAAACGGCATCTCAGTGTGAACGGGAGGCCAAAATGGAGAGAAAACGATGTGATACATTGAAATACAACGATTTACAAACGAAAACGCAATACTGTGGACGTAGCCTTTGATCAAGGAGTGAAGCTAGACAAATATTCTGTTAAATTCAACACTTACTGAAACAAAAAGTTCAGTGTTACTCTCACAGGTCTGGCGTGACACACATTTTCACCTTCGCCTCAGTTATTCTCCCACCGTCCTTGAGCCTGAGCTTGTACCTCTCGAAAAACGAAAGAAAGGAGTCTTTACTGTTTAAAAAGTCCTAAATCATATAACATACAGTTTTATCTCACCTTTGTCAAAAATCCCAATAATAAAAATTGCAGCAACATAACGTAAAACTTCAACTGCTGCCATTTGATTCAGTGTTAGGTGAACTGTAAGGATGCAGAGGAATCGTATGTGTGACTTTGTTTTATCGTATGTGTGACTTGTTTGGCCATTATACCATATACTGAATGAACCAACCAATCAAAATTTGTGTTACTCCTGTCAGAGCTAAGAAAAAATGGGTTCTTTGTTTGTTTTCTGGTTTAACCAGTTGTTTAACTCTTTCTAAGAGCCACTAAGTCTCTACAGGTTCCACTTGTCAGAGAACCTTAAGTGTTAAACAAACAGTGATAGATGGCCTCCTCCTGCTCCGTCACATTCCTGATTATTATGGAGCAGTTCTGTAGTGCAGCATATTTAAACTCAACTTCATAGTAAGGTCATTGCTCTTAGAGGTGCATGAGCTATAGTTCAAAGTCCAACACAGAGGAAAGACTTGCTAAAATCTGTTCTTAGGGAAAACAGCCTGCTCAAATCCCCCCCCCCCCCCCCCCCCCCCCCCCCACTTAAGAATATTAAGGACATTGTGTTTGAACATAACGTCCTTAATATCAGACAATTTATGGGAAAATTCTCGTTTGAATTAGATCAGATCAGGCATGCTGTTCCTCCCAATCACACCCCTCCAGGTCTCACTGTCATTGCACACATGAGTGTTGAAGTGTTCCAGTAGGATGACAAAGTCTACGGCTGGAGCACTCTTGAACATCCCACCCAAGGACTCCAAGAAGGTCAGCTATTCTGAACTGTTGTTTGAATGGTAAGTTAGACAATAATCAGGACCCGTTCTCCGACCTGAAGGTGCAGGGAGCAAACCCTCTTGTCCAATGGGAAAAACTCTGTGCAACTCGGCACAAAGTCTAGCCTTTCTCCAGGGGACTGCTTCTAGAACTTAAGTCATGCATTAAGGCTATCTAGTAGTTCTCAACCTCATGTACTAGCTCAAGCAACCTTCCCCACAAGAAAGGTGACGTTCCATGTCCCAGTCGTTTATCCCAGTAGCCAGAGATCAGTCTGGCAGGATCTCCGCCCTTTGCCACCACCCGACACACACTGCACCTGACCCCTACGGCGCTCCCTGTAGGTGGCGGGTCAGTGCATGTCTCCTCTTCATGCTGTGCCCGGCCAGGCCCCATGGGCAACAGGCATTCTTCCTCGAGCACCCTCCCTGCTCCAGTTCCCTGGTAATCCTCTTCCCAGCAGGGTTGTAGAGAACACAGTTTTAACTGTTGTAATTATATATATCAGTGTGTCAGTGTCTGTGTAGGTTCTCAGTCATCAAGGTCATGATATCATGGTAGCAACTGGACTTCTTTCAGCTCTCATCTGGTGAACTGAAGAAGCCTCTAAGATGAGAGGTGAAACATCTTCAAGAGACTTAAGATGTCCAGTCGCTTTCTGTCCAAGCTTCTTGGACTACAAAGGGCATTATATATATTTTATATGCATATTAGCATTTTACTCTGGGAGTTCCCCTACAGTCTACTTAAAACACATTTGCATTCTTATGTCTTTAAAATCAAAAGAAAGCAAAAAGTTTTACACGTACTTAACAAATGCTAAGTCTTTTTAGTAATAAACTTCAAATCTGTTCAAATCTTCTAAACTCCTCAGCATTTTTATCATGTATGAACAGACACCCTCAGAGGTCATGTTATTCAAATTTACCTGAAAATCTGTTGGGAATTATTTTCATTTGGTTGCTGGTATAAATATCAATTCCAGCAACAAAAGAAAAGATATCAGTCAGCCAAGTTACTGAAAAATATCTCATGTTAGCCATTCCTGCTGACTTTCAATTAATTAAAGTGAGTCAAATTTAAAATATAAATTTCTGTAACATGACAACAGAACATCACTTTTTATAGTCAATTTTTTATTGCCTTGCATTTTCATTTTTTTCAAATACTTTAAGAACAGTGTAAAGATTAAATAGCACCAAATACATGAAAATGGAAATCTACAGGACAATAATATTACTTAACAGTTTACAAATGTTTCAGTGCAACACATTTTAGTGCTTGTTAAACTTTTGAACTGTTCTGTTAAGGAACAACATGGTCACATTATTCCAAATGTAAAAAGGAATAACAACATTTAAAACTGTTGAAAAATAAAATAAAATAAAAATACATGTGCTATAAATATACAGTGCAGAAGATATTATAAAAAATACAATTGTAACTATTTTAACTGTCAATGTAAATGTAACAATTGATATTTTCTTTAGTACAACTTTAATGCAGTTATTTGTCAAATTTTAGCACCATTGTTTTAGGTAATACACTCTTCTTGAAAAAAAAAAGTAAACAAAAAAAAGTAATTTTTTTTTCATTATGTAGTTTTGTTGCTGTTGAAGGACCCAGATCATCATGTGGTGTCAGCAGGTGCCCACTTGTCATGTTGTTTAGCTGAAGGTGTTGGAGTCCTTTAAATTAAAAAAAAAAGACAAGCATTATATCACTGCTCTGTCAATAATACAGAATGTAAATAATCTAAACAAAGTAATAGCTTAGTGGAAAAACGCATCAGTTTGGTTGACATGCAGTTTACATTAGATTGTAAAAGAATAAAAAGCAGCTCTGGAGGTAAGTCAGAGAACTCCAAATGTCACAACATATTTTTAATTCTTACTTTCCATTGCATGTTTCACTACATTATAATTATTCACAATTTTAAAAGTCAACCTTTAATTAGTTGTAAAATGTTCCTCCAGCTATTTCTTACATGTTAAACTTATGGTGTCCTGTGGCAACATTTTTCAGATGCATTCAGACAAACCGAATCAAAACAAGCTAAATATTTTCATGAAATTATTTCTAGTATTTTCACACAATAATAAAATGTCACATTTTATTACTTCATTACATTTGATATGCTTACTATATTCTGTTGTTGTTAAATGATAGGTTCATGAGCTTTTTCTAATTATTGAAATATGTTTTAATTTATATTTAACAGTAATCCAACTTTTTCACAACTGGGGTTGTAACTTCATGGGTCCAGAATGACGGATCAAGAGTGACTTACCCCTTTATTTCTCATCGTAGATTCAGGTAAGTATAAGATTCATCTCAACCTGCCTGTGAAACTGACTGAAATATTCAAGAACAGTTAAATATTTATTAACTGAAAAAAGAACAATCAACAACACTGTTCAAAACGAGTACCTGCTCTGAGATTTCTTTCTATACCAGACAAAAATGAGTGCAGTAACACAGGCCACCAACAACATCACAGACAACAGAATGGCTGAAATTCTGATTCCTTTGAGACAAACATGAGAAAGAAGAATATAATAATTTGAGCAACTATCAAAAGACAGTAAACTCAACAGGACAAAAACTACATTTAAAACATACAAATGTTAACACACCTAAATTCCTGGGATCAGATCCTGATTTCTCATCTAGCTCTGGTAGAAGAAACATAAAAGTTACAATCACAAAGTAGTCATCAATTTATAAATCACTGAGTTCAGTTTCTCACCGTTATCATCAGGAATCGTCACCATCACCTCTCTGTGAGGAGCAGAGAGCACTCGTGCTGCACATCCCACCTGTGTGCTGTGTTTACGTGAACCTGAGAGCACAGCTGTAGTGGTGACAGTGAATGTAGCGTTGGTGTTGGACACACTGACAGTGTTGTACTGTGAGAAGCTGAGGTCTTGTTGTGAGACACTGAGTGTTACAGTGGGAGCAGGTCGACCAGTGGCTGAACAGGAAACAACCCACTCTTCAGTAGAGTTTGACTCTCTGACATCAACAACAGGTTCATGCAGCTCTGTGAAGGATCAGGAGATATTATAAGGACTATGTTGTCAAGAAGAAACAAGCTTCTAAAGTATTTTACAGCATCATGGTTTCTTTCAGTCTAATCCGGTTAAAGAACATATAAGTTCTTACCATAGACTTGGAGGCAGGGTCTACCTGTCAGAGAGCCTTCAGGATAAGTGTTAAACAGACAGTGATAGCATCCTTCATCCTGCTGCATCACATTCCTGATAACTATGGAGCAGTTCTGTAGTTCAGTATGTTTATTTATTTATTTTTTTTATAAATTTTATTTTCAGTCACAGCAGCATGTTAATAACAAAACATTGAACATAAAGTAGTTTGCTGTTCAGTATTTACAATACCCCAAAAGATAACAGAAATAGAAAGGGAAAAACAAACAAACCAAAGAAACCCCTACAAAACAACAAAAAACAAACAACAACAAACAAATATAAAAATAAAATGTATAAGGGACATTCAGTGTACAGTTAACTATGATAGTGATATAGAGATATGGCATCTGGTCATGATAAGGTGGTCATTTTAAACGTTTCCATGTACATCAGGAACGGCTGCCATGCCTTAAGAAATTTGGTGGTTGAACCTGCCAGTGTATATCTCATCTTTTCTAAATGTAAAAACCTCATGAGCTCTGCAAGCCACTGTTCATGTGTGGGAGGAGCTTCCTGCTTCCATCTTAAAAGTATAAGGCGCCTTGCGATAAGTGAAGCAAAGGCAATAGAATTCGAATAGTATTTTGGCAAAGTGATGTCTTGAGGTATCACCCCAAAGATAGCCGTTAGAACAGAGGGGTCATATTTAACGTTATACATCTCTGACAGAGTGTTAAATATAGACACCCAATAGTTATGAAGATTGGGGCATGTCCAAAAGGTATGAAGGAGCGAACCTGTTTCTGCTTTACATCTGTTACACAGAGGGTCAGCCCCTGGATAGAACTTGGCTAACTTTTCCTTGGAGATATGTAATCGGTGTAGGACCTTGAATTGAAGGAGCCCATGCCTGGCACATATCGAAGAAGAGTGTACCCTCCGGAGAAAAGATTGCCAGAGTTCATCTGTTATAGTCATCCCAAGGTCTTTCTCCCACTGTGCTTTAAGGATGGAGAGAGAAGGAGATTGAAGATCTAATAATATAGCATAAATTTCTTTAATCGCCCCTCTCTTATGAACGTTTATATTAATAATTTTATCCAAAGAAGTTTCCTCAGGTAGTTCCGGAAACGAAGGAAATCGACTCTTTACAAAGTGGCGAATTTGTAGATAGCGGAAAAAATGTTGCCGAGGAACATTAAACTGCTTCAGGAGCTGCGTGAATGAGGCAAAAATCCCATCTACAAAAAGGTCTTTGATATTTCTAAGGCCATTACTTTCCCATATTTTAAAGGCAGAATCCATCATGGAGGGTGGGAACATATGATTTGAGCAGATAGGTGCTTTAATTGACATTAAGTGTAACCCCAACCTTTTCCTACATTGCACCCAGATTCTGAGCGAGTCATACAACAAAGGATTACGTTTATGGGTGTATAGTTCTAATGGGAGAGCTGAACTCAACAACGCTGATAGGCAAATTTTGCCACAATTGGATGACTCAATTTGGAGCCAAGCTGGAGTCTCTGTAGTAAAATTACTCATCCAGTACAGCATATTTCGAATATTTGCTGCCCAATAATAAGACTGAAAGTTCGGCAAGGCTAATCCACCCATTGGTCTAGTCCTCTGCATGAAATCTTTGCGAATTCGTGGACTTTTGCCATTCCAAATAAATGCAGAGATATGCTTATTCAGTGTTATAAAATACTTATTGGGTAAGTAGCATGGGATACATTGAAATAAATAAAGGAACTTGGGTAGTATGTTCATTTTGATAGAATTGATGCGGCCAATTAATGACAGTGGTAAATTGTTCCATCTCTGAAGATCTGTCTCAGTATTCTTAAGCAGCGGGACAAAGTTTCTTTCATAAAGACCTTTGTATGAGTGGGTAACCTTAACCCCCAGATAGGTCACATACCCTGATTTAACGTTAAATTGAAAATCTGAAAATGAAATCTTCCTGGCTATAGAGTTGACACAGAGAAGTTCACTTTTATGTAGGTTCAACTTGTAACCCGAAATATTACCAAAACATTCAAGAATGGCAAGAGCACGGGGAAGAGAGCATAAAGGCTCTGACATATACAGCAGGAGGTCGTCAGCATATAAGGATATTTTGTGCTCCTGGTCACCTCTGAAGATGCCCTTAATGCAACTGTTAGCCCGCAGTTTAATCGCCAATGGTTCAATTGATAATGCAAAAAGAAGAGGGGATAAGGGACAACCTTGTCTCGTACCACGGAGAAGTGGGAAATAAGAAGAGAATAACGAATTTGTTCTAACACGTGCCATAGGTGAGGAGTAAAGTAACCGAATCCATGAAATGAAATTAGGGCCGAATCCAAATTTATGTAGAGTATAAAACAGATAATCCCACTCCACCCGGTCAAATGCCTTCTCAGCATCGAGTAATAAGGCAATTTCAGGGGTCGTAGTTGACTTGGTGTGTAATATGTTTAAAAACCTGCGCAGGTTGAAAAAACCATGCCTACCCTTCACAAAACCTGTCTGATCTGGAGAAACTAACAATGGTAGATATTGCTCTAGCCTGAGAGCAAGTGTTTTTGACAGTATTTTTAAATCTACATTTAAGAGTGATATAGGACGATATGATGAACACTCTGATGGATCCTTATTTGGCTTCAATAGGAGTGAGATGGTTGCTTGTCGAAGCGTTAGGGGAAGACATTTTGAAACCAATGACTCAATGAACATGTCCCGTAATAGAGGTGATAAACTGTCTTTAAAGGTCTTGAAAAATTCAACCGGATACCCATCCGGACCCGGGGATTTGCCATTCTGCATTGAGCTAATCGCCAATTTAATTTCTTCCACTGTAATTTGCTCTTCCAATTGGTCTCTGAATGCCGAGGTCAAAGTCGGAACTGTCATTCCATCAAAAAAAGCCTCAAACAATTCAGGCGCGTTTAAAGATTCAGAATCATAGAGACTGGAATAGAATATTCTGAAACTCTCATTTATTTTTTGTGGAGTAGTGGTGACATGTCCAGATTTAGTCCTAATTTCAGGGATTATACGAGTTGCTTCTGATTTACGAAGCTGATGTGCTAAAATTTTAGATGCTTTTTCTCCGTGTTCATACCATCTTCCTCTAGATTTAAGAATCATAGACTCTGACTGCCGGGTTGAGATTAAATTAAATTCAGTTTGTAACGTTAGTCTTTGTTTATACAGTTCTGGAGAGGGGGTTGTAGAGTGTTGCTCATCCAATTGCGAAATAAGGTGTATCAATTCAGAAAGACGTTTCTTTTTCTGTTTTCTAGTATATGAACAGTATGATATAATATGGCCCCGTAAGAATGCTTTTAAGCTTTCCCAAATCGTACTATAGGCCATGCCAGGCGTAATGTTTGTTCTTAAAAAGACATCAATTTGTTGGGAAAGATATTCCACAAACTCCTTATCTGACAAAGAAAGAGGATTGAGTCTCCAGGAGTACACAAAGGGTTCATCCGGGAAGCTGAGTTCCAAAACAAGTGGACTGTGATCAGATATTACTATGCTACTGTATTTACAAGTCTTGATATTGGGAAGCAATTTTTTGTCAACAAAAAAGTAGTCTATACGAGAATACGTTTGATGCACTGCAGAAAAAAAGGAATATTGTTTAGTGGAGGGGTAGAGAAATCGCCACGCATCAACAGCCCCATAGGTTTGTAAATATGACTGTAACACTAATGAGGATTTAGGGAGTGGAAGTCTTTTATCTGAGGAGCGATCTAGTACTGGATCCATAACAGTATTCATGTCCCCTCCAAGGATCAATTGGTGTGTATTGATCTGTGGAAGGGAATTAAGAAAGTCATTGAAAAAAGTTGAGTCATTCCAATTCGGAGCATATACGTTTGCTAAAATAAGTGAAGTATTAAACAGGGACCCTGTCACCACTACATAGCGACCATTTGGGTCAGCTATTGTGTGAGAGACTATAAATGGAGTATTCTTATTAATCAAAATTGCTGCACCTCTGGCTTTACCATTGAATTTGGAATGAAAAATTTGTCCAACCCAATTTCGTCTTAATCTGGCATGATCTGTATTCTTAAGGTGTGTTTCTTGAAGAAACGCTACATGTACTTTAAGATAAAGAAGATGAGAGAGTACCTTATTTCGTTTCACTGGGTGGTTCAATCCCTTCACATTCCAACTAATAAAGTTAACATGGCAGCCATTACTCACAGCAGTTGAAGTGTCATCAACAGAAGTCATCACCATATAAGTACATGATGAAAAAGGTGGTTCCAAACGCAAATACCAATTCTATCATGGGTGTACACTGAAATGTTGTTGTTAACAATAATCTGAGCAAATAATATACAACAAAAAAAGAAAAAAACAACAGCAGGAAAAAAGAATAGATAAGTCCCTCCCACCCACCTCCCCGTGTTCAGTGTTGTCCCCAAACGACACACACCAATTTCCCAAAGCTCCCCTGCTTCTATTAAGAGTCCCATTCACCTTATTCATAACCACAGCCCCACATAAGCAGAAACATCTGAACTATGAATCACACATGTAGTCCAAAATATATTCAAATTAGAAAGTCACAAAGTCCAACATAATAGAGTAAAATAATTAAGAGAAGGAAAGAGAAAAACTCCCACGTCAAATTTACCTGTAACCGAAAAACGGACCTGTTTCACTTCTCATCAAAGCTGACCCCGGAGTCCCTTTTAAGTGACAAGTACTGGAATATAGTTAACCTCCCAGGAAACAAGGGCAAGCTCACCAACATCTGAGATTTCTAAATGAACATCGAACATGAAACTAAGCTAAACCAGAGATCGTCCGTTTATTGATTGACAAAAATATAGTCACGATGGTATGAAAGTCCCGGTGGTTCTTATGAAATGTCATTCGGGAGACGACTCAAACTTGGAGTCAATGAAATCTTTCACTGCTTTAGGAGAGTCGAATACCTGTGTTTCTCCATTAAACGAGATCCGAAGCCGGGCAGGATAAAGAAGGCCGTAGCGAACTCCGTCTTTTTTCCGTAGTAGTCCCTTTACCTCGCTGAAAGCAGCCCGGCGTCTGGCCAGGTCGGCGCTGTAGTCAGGAAAGATGAATATCTGCTTCCCTTGAAACTCCAGCCGGCCTTTCTGTCTGGCTAAGCGCTGTATCCGCTCCTTCTCCTGGTAGTAATGAATGCGAACAATGAACGGCCGCGGTCGCCCTCCCTCCGTGGGCAGCGCAACCGCCGCCCGGTGAGCTCTGTCCAGGATCGGAGCCTGCTCCAAACCGCCGGGACCACCCAGTACAACGTGCAACAGATCAGCCACAAATTTAGTGGGATTCCCTTGTTCGGCTCCCTCCGGCACTCCTAATATACGCAAGTTGCATCGTCTTCCCCGATTCTCCAAGTCGTCCGTTTTCAGCAGCAACTTCTTGTATTGGTTACTCAGATCTGCGAAACATGTCTCCATAACTTCCAGCCGCTTGTCCAGATTATTCAAGCCTTCTTCGTGTTCGCCCAACTTCTCAGTACATTCGTCAAGAGCGGTTTGGATGGGCGAAATGGCTCGTTTAATTTCGTCCCGTAGGTTGTCATTTTCCTCTTGAATCACTTCTTTGACAATGTCGCGGAAAGCTAGCAGTGTCGCTGGATCAACGGTAGTTTTGCTAGCGGTCTCTGAGCAGCTAGCCTGCGCTCCTTTAGCAGAATGCTTGGGAGGCATTTCACTTCGAGACAAGCCAAAAAGACGGAAAGAAAAACAGCTAAAACAATGCTGACTTTCTTAATAGAGCTTAAGAAATCTCTGAATTGGGCCACAATAGGTGAACCATAAAGTAATTTAACAGATAAATGGGAGCTCGTGGTTTGCGCGTCTACTCCATAACACGCCCCCTAGCGGAAATGATTTTTTTTCTGTAGTTCAGTATGTTTAAACTTAAATTTATCTTTAAAGCCATCATTCACTCTCTGACCAAAGTACTTGTTGTAGGTGGCAACATTTGTCTCAACATCTTGTGAGATTTTCTGCCATGTGACCTGAACGACATCTTTAGTCTCCAAGAGCTGACAGCTGAATTCAGCATCTTCTCCCACTGCTGCCAGCACAGTCTGCTGTGTTTGTATCACTGCTGTTAAAGCTGTAGATAAAGGTGTCAAGCAAGACAAACACTCTGTTCAAATTCAACACTTACTGAAACAGAAAGTCCAGCGTTACTCCCACAGCTCTGACATGACACACATTTTCACCTTCACCTTACTAATAATTCTCCCACCACCACAAGTAAAATCCTTTGAAACCTGAGCCTGTACCTGTGGGAAAAAGAATGAAATGAGTCTTTACTGTTAAAATTCTCTTAGATCTCATATTGTAATTAACATACAGTTTATCTCACCTTTGTCAAAGTTCCCAAAAATAAAAAAGACAGCAACATAAAACTCGTAAAGTAAAACTCCAATGTTTGCCATTTCATTCAATGCGAGGTGAACTGTAAGGCTGCACAGGAAAAACATGTGTGACTTGTTTGACCACATAAAGGGAAAGTCAAGAGTTTGAAACTTCTGTCCAGTAATTTACATCCATTATAGCATGTACTGAATGAACCAACCAATCAAATTTGTGTTACTCATATCAGCACTAAGAAAATGGGCTCTTTGTTTGCTTTCTGGTTTAACCAGTTGTTTAACTTCTCCTAAGGTTTTTCTGACCGTGCAGAAAAGAGAGAGATTAAAAGTTTCTGTAAAAAGTCAAACGTTTTCAGATTATTTTTGAACTAGAAATGTTACATCTCTGTGTTGTGTGGTTATGTTTTTATGTAGTTGCAACTAAATTGCACGTTGATGATGTGGATCAAACTAATGTTTAAGCTATGATGTTTAACTGAACAAGCACCATCCCACAATGTAAAGTAACAGATCTTTGCAACCTAACTGAGGCTCCCCAAGATAAGAAAATCCTGCATGTTCGTTTATTTACATCTTAATGTCATAATTGCAAACAAAAACACTGTACACAAGTGAAATTACAAACACCATTTACCATAATTAATTAGCTGGAACTGAAAATATGTGGAACATGAGACAATAAATTGTTACATATACATACACATGTATAATTTTTCAGGGAACACTGTAGAAAAACTATGAACACAAAAATAACACTTTGTGACTAAAAGTGTTGCAATAATAGAATCTGCAGTCACAACAACCTAAAAAGACCAAACAGCAAAAAACACTGAGAAAGGAAACACATTTTTTATCAGTGAAAAAATATGTGTCTCTACTTCACCTTGTTATATGATATGCTACAAAGAAGAAAGGTTCAGAGAGTTCCATCCACAACACAACACAGAGTATTGAATGAAAAGAACAATCAACATTTGTGTTACAGGTTGGTGGCTGGTGACACCTTGTTATCCAGCATATTTGTTCCACTTGTCAGAGAACAACAAACAGTGATAGAAGGCCTCATCCTGCTCTGTCACATTCCTATTATTATGGAGCAGTTCTGTACAGTAGGTTTAAACTTGAGCAAAGCCATGGTTCACTCTCTGAACAAAGTACTTGTTGTAGGTGGCAACATTTGTCTCCCCATCATGGGAGAATGGTAGATGTCCTTCAAGTGATGTCATGTGATCTAAAGAATGTCCTTCAAAGCCAAGGATTTCTGTTCAAGTTCAAGTCCAACACAAAGGACAGACCTGTAAAAAAAAACTGTCCTTTGGGGAAAACAGCCAGCTCAGTCCCTCCCCTCAGTGGCCAGAACATACAGACAGAGATCTGATGACAAAATCAATCATCAGTCTATGGCCGGAGGCTTCCTGGTTCCACATGCACTTAAGGACATTTTGTTTGCAAGCGGTATTTGTTATGGACAAATTGTCATTTAAATCAGATCAGATCAGACATGCTGTTCCTCCCAGTCACACCCTTCCAGGTCTCACGGTCATTGCCCACATGAGTGTTGAAGTCTTCCAGTAGGATGACAAAGTTTCCAGCTGGAGCACCCTTGAGCACCCCACCCTGGGACTCCAAGGAGGCTGGGTATTCTGAACTGCCTTTTAGCGGGTAAGCTAGACAACAGTCAGGACCTGTTCCCTGGCCCAGAGGTGCAGGGAACAAACCCTCTAACGGGAAAAACTCCAACTTACAGGCAGCAAGCCAGTGGGTACCAAGATACCTGGGGCCCACCACCTCTCACCAACAGCAACTCCAGACTGGGACATAATCCAGCCTTACTCCAGGGGACTGCTTCCAGAACTTAAGCCTTGCATTAAGGTGAGCCTGGCTATATCTAGACAGAAGCTCTCCACCTCATGTACTAGTTTAGGCACCTTCCCCACAAGTGAGGTGACGTTCCATGTCCCAGTCATTTGTCCCAGTAGCCAGAAATCGGTTTGCCAGGGTCTCCGCCCTTTGCCACCACGTGGCACACACTGCACCTGACCCTTACGGCGCTCCTTGTGGGTGGTGGGTCTACAGGAGGTCAAGCCAATGTCTCCTCTTCATGCTCTGCCTGGCCAGGCCCCATGGGGTAAGGCCAGGTCAACAGGTGTTCTCCCTCAAGCACCCTCCCTGCTACAGGTCCCTGGTAATCCTGTTCCAGGCAAGGTTGTAGAGAACACAGTTTTACAACATTTTAACTGTTGTAATTATATATGTCAATGTCTGTGTAGGTTCTCAGTCATCAAGGTCATGCTATCATGGTAGCAACTGGGCTTCTTTAAGTTTCGTAAAGAGGTTTCACCTCTCACCTAGTGAACTAAAGAAGCCTCTAAGATGAGAGGTGAAACATCTTCAAGAAACTTAAAGAAGCCCAGTCGCTTTCTTTCCAAGCTCCTTGGAGTATATATATATACTCCAAGGAGCTTGGAAAGAAAGCACATGGCAATTTAATGTCATGTGCTTCAATGTTATTTAATGCTCTATAGAGCATTAAATTTATTCTATATGCATATTAGCATTTTACGCTGGGTGTTGCCCTACAGTCTACTTAAAACACATTTGGATTTTTATGTCTTTTATTCAAACAAAAAACAAAAGAAATCCAAAAGTTTTACACTGACTTAACAAATGCTTAGTCCTTTTAATAATAAACTTCAAATCTGTTCTCCTCAACACCTCAACATTTTTATCATGAATAAAAAGGCACCCTCAGGCGCCATGTTATTCAATTTTAGCTGAAAATCTGTTGGGAATTATTTAAATTTGGTTGTTGGTATCAATCATATCAATTCCAGCAACAAAAGAAAAGATATCAATCAGCCAAAGGTACTGAAAAATGCTTCATGTTAGTCACTGACTTACATTTAAAGTCATTTAAAGTAAGTCAAATTGAAAATATAAATATCTGTAAAATGACAACAAAACATTACTTTTTATAGTACATTTTTATTTTCTTGCATTTTCAATTTTTCTTTCAAATATTTAAAAAACAGTGTAAAAAATAAACAGCACCAAGTACAAGAAAATTGAAATGTACAGGACAATAATATTATTTAACGGTTTGCAAATGTTTCAGTGCAACACATTTTAGTGCTTTGCAATCAGAACGTTTTGTTAAGGGACAACATGGTCTCGTGTTTCCAAATATAAAAAGGTATAACAACACTAAAAACTGGTGAAAAAATAAATAAAATAAATATGCTATAAATATATAGCACAAAGTGATGATATAAAAACTGCAGTTTACCTGTAACTATTACCATTTTCCTTAGTGCAACATTAGTGCAGTTATTTGTCAAATTAGCACCATTGTTTTAGAAAATACACAAAATCTGTCAAACTGCAGTTTTGATGCTATTGCAAATGAATTTCCAAAAGTTGATTCTGTTCATCTGGACGTAGTGTTTTGTGGGAGAAACATTTCATCACTCAAAGGCCCCCAGATCATCATGTGGTGTCAGCAGGCATTCGCTTTTTGCGCGGACTATCACGTTGTTTACCTGAAGATGTTTTAGTCCTGAAAATAAAATAAAAATAACATTATATCATTGCTCTGTCAATATTACAGAATCTAAGTATTCTAAATAAATTAATAGCTTAGTGGAAAGATATATGCATCAGTTTGGTTGACATCAGTTTACATTAGTTTACAAAGGAAGTAAAAGAATAAAAAGGAGCTCTGGAGGTAAGTCAGAAAATTCCAAATGTCACAACATATTTTTAATTTTAACTTTCCATTGCATGTTTTATTACATTATTCTCCAAGTTCACAATCTTAAAAGTCAACATTTGGCCATTTTCTGACAAACCCTGTCTCTTTAAAATCCTCATTTTATACTACTAGCATTTTGACAGTTAATCTAGTTAGTTGTAAAATGTTCTTCCAGTTGTTTCTTTCATTTTGAACTTTTGGTGTCCTGTGGCAACATTTTTGAGATGCGTTTAGAGACACCAAATCCAAAATAAGCTAAAAGTTTCATTATTTCATTAGATTTACATTTCATCAATTTGATATACTTTCAACATTCTATTGTGATAGGTTTATAAAATGTTCTATTTACTGCATTATAATTTTATTCATATTTAACAGCATTCCAAATTTTTCATAGCTGGGTTTATAACTTTGTAGATGCAGAATGATGCATCAAGCCTGACTTACTCCTGAGTATCTCTCACTGTAGCTTCAGGTAGCCATGTCATTCATCTCAACCGGCCGATGTGACTGACTGTAAGATTCAAGAACAGTTACATCTGCACAAATATTTATCAGCTGAACAAAAAGACAAAAAGCAACGCTGTTTAAGAGGATTACCTGCTCTGAGATTTCTTTCTAAGCCAGACAGAGATGAGTGCAGAAACACAGGCAAACAACAACGCAGCAGAGGATAGAATGACTAAAGTCCTGGATCCTATGGACAAAGAGGGGGTATTACATTTTAAATATCAACAGATAGAAAAGAAAAACTGGCTTTAAAAAGTGTAAATTTTGACATACCGGAATTTATGTGATTAGATTTCTCATCCAAACCTGGAAGAAGGAACCCAAACATTTGAATCACAGGGTAATCATTAATTTATAAATCAATGACTGAAAGAGTTTCTCACCATCATCATCATCATCTGGAGTCGTCACCATCACCGCTCTGTGAGGAGCAGAGAGCACTCGTGCTGCACATCCCACCTGTGTGCTGTGTTTACATGAACCTGAGAGCACAGCTGTAGTGGTGACAGTGAATGTAGCGTTGGTGTTGGACACACTGACAGTGTTGTACTGTGAGAAGCTGAGGTCTTGTTGTGAGACACTGAGTGTTACAGTGGGAGCAGGTCGACCAGTGGCTGAACAGGAAACAACCCACTCTTCAGCAGAGTTTGACTCTCTGACATCAACAACAGGTTCATGCAGCTCTGTGAAGAATCAGGAGATATCATCAACATGTTCTTACAAACACACCAGCTACGAAAGCATTTATGTCCACTGTTTGAAGAACTTGTTATTGGTTAAAGAAGGTAAAAGTCCTCACCATAGACTTGGAGGCAGGGTTTACCTGTGAAGGAGCCTTCAGGATAAGTGTTAAACAAACAGTGATAGCAGCCTTCATCCTGCTCCGTCACATTCCTGATGACTATGGAGCAGTTCTGCAGTCCAGTATGTTTAAATTCAACTTTATTTGTAAAGCCATCATTCACTCTCTCACCATAGTACTTGCTGTAGGTGGCAACATTTGTCTCCACATCATGTGAGATTTTCTGCCATGTGACCTGAACGACGTCTTTAGTGTCCAAGAGCTGACAGCTGAATTCAGCATCTTCTCCCACTGCTGCCAGCACAGTCTGCTGTGTTTGGATCACTGCTGTTAGAGCTGTAGGAGATAAAGATCAAGGCGTGAGCCACTTTAAATATTCTATTCAAGTTCAAGTGCAATCCTTACTGACACAAGTCTAGTACCGTTAGCTATCATTATTCCTGCAATTAACAACATTTTTTTGCCTCCACACTCACATTTGCATTCTGCTCAAACAAATACAATATCAAATTAAAGAAAGGATCAAAGCCAGCACCTTATGAAAAAGCTGCAATCTGCAATCAGCATTCACATCAGCATTGGTCCATATGCATCAGATAATACAAAAAAAACCCAAAACAGTTTATATGCTTGATTTGCCAAACGCACTGACAGGCTGAAAATCGGGTGCTATTGGAATGCTACTGCTGCAAGGAAGAGCCAGGATGACAGGTCAGGGAGGAGATATCATCACCCCCACCCGAGATTGGGTACCAAGCCCCAAGTGTGAGAGGAACTGACCTGAAACATAGGATCATGATGAAACTTGAAACCTGGATCCTCCATAGCTGGTTACCATGACTACTTGAAGTACCCTATGAGGATCGACTTGATGATGTGAATGCATTACTATGGAAAATGCCCACTGTGACTATTACCAAAACTAACCAGCTGATCTACACTATAGTAGCAGTGATCAGTGAGATGCTTGGCTACAAGCTGAACAACCACAAGGAGCAGTACCCTCCATGAAGGAGGCTAGAAGCCAAAATCAAGGTAGTGCAGAGGGAGATAAGCCAACTATCAGAGTGTCAGAAAGGTCAAATGAAGAAAGTGCCTAAAAAGTACAGCAAACTGTCCATACCTGAGGCCTTGGAAACTGCCAAGCAAAGAATCACAGCCTTGGCCAGCCGTTTGAAGAAGTATACCCAAGAGATCGAAGGCAGGAGAATAAACCAGCTGTTTGCCACAGAACCATCCAAGTTGTACTCTCAGTGGTAGGAGGAACAATATGAGAACAGCACCACCAAGGCTTGAGATGGAGCAATACTGGAAGAGCATATAGGAGACGGACGCAACCCATAATGGCAATGCTCAGTGGCTAGTGGATCTGAGGGCAGACCACAGCAACCTTCATGAACAGAGTCCAGTAACCATCGCAGTGGCAGATATCCAAGAAAGGGTCTTCAGTATGAAAAGAGCACGGTTCACGCCTACTGGCTGAAGAAGCTGACTGCACTTCACGAGCATCTGGCAGCATAAATGAACCAGCTACTAGTCTACGAGAGACACCCAGTATGGTTTACTGAAGGCCGGACAGCCCTAAATCCCAAAGACCCCCAGAAGGGACAGTCCCATCTAACTACTGGCCAATAATCTGTACCACACAGAAGCCCCTGTCAGGCATCATAGCGGCTAAGATGAACAGGCACATGGCTCAAAACTTGAGCGGGGCACAGAAAGGCAGGAATACCAGAGGAGCGAAACACCAACCCCTGGTAGACAGAGCAGTCTCCCAACTGACCAGCCTGTGCACTGCCTGGATTGACTACAAGAAGGCCTAAGACTCGATGCCACACACATGGATCCTGGAATGCTTATAAATTATATAAGATCAACAGGATCCTAAGAGCCTTCATCGGGAGCTCACTGGGGATGTGGCGCACAACACTACTTTAAGCCCATAGCACAAGCACAGGGTTGTAACAAATGCTGTTGTTGTTGTTGTTGTCTAATTGTTGTAACAATTAGACAAAAGAAACAAAAAAACAGAGCCCACACCAGAGGACATGCTTCAAAGAGTGGTTTATTGCAGCGGTCCCAAACCCCCGGGCCATGTTTGGTACTGGGCCACGAGAGTTGAGGCCCAGGTGTGAAATTTATGGTTTTCAAGGTTTTTATCATTAACTCTGTTTCCCTGGGTCTTTTCCTGTGTTGTAGTTGTGTGTCTTATTTTGAAAGAAATACCAGAGACCATTAAAGGGCAGAGAGGAGGATGTTGCTCTCAATGTTGTTGGCACATTTCAGGAGGACGCTACTAATAAAGTAATTTAAAAAATACCACAGTTTTAGTCTTGGTCGTATCATTTTATTTTGTTGTATTTATCCGCAACACCTTAAAGGCCGGTCAGTGAAAATATTGTCTGCCATTAAACCAGTCCATGGTGCAAAAAAGGTTGGGGACTGCTGGTTTGTTGGAATAAAAGAACTCTCTTTGTGACTAAACAAAACCCAAATGCACTCTGCTGTGAGTGGGTGTGTAAATTAGCTTAAGAGAACAAACACAAATACTCAATAAACAGTTCAGTGACAGGTACAAACAGGTACAATGCACCTGTCCGAAAAAGATATAGGTCTTTGTGGTTGGGTGTGTTCTGCGGCATGGCTGCAGGGGATGAGTGGACCAGCAGGTTCAGGGTGTGATTTGGTGTGTTGTTAAAGCTCAACACCACACATACACAATGTTGTTGTATATTATCTGTCTCAAAAAAACCAATGGCAGTGTGCATGTATATTCTTAATCAGATTCACAATGTTGACAGATGAATGTTGGTAGCTCTGGAGTGCAGGCTTGGTGGGCCCAAAGACTGCACAGGGTAAATGTTACCCAAACTTCTTTTGCCTTTGAGTTACCAAATGGCTTTATACAGTCAGTGCAAAGGTTTTCGTCATTCATTGTCTCAGAATCTTCAGCGTTATTTTTCAAAAAAATTTTGGGCAGATTTCACTTTCTTTTTCCTTCTGCTTGCATTTATTTTTCCTAAGATATTCTTTTTCCATGTTTGCTTTTTTCTGTTATTCTTCCATAAGCTTTTGCAATGACTTGGAGTCTGCTCAGTGTTACATGGAAGATCTGACTGACTCACCCTTCGTTGAGACCCCATCAGATGCCTTTTTCTTTTTTAAAAATATTAGCAGGCATACCTTGATCAGTTTTTCTTTTCCACTATCTAGACATGCTGTAAAAGTATATGTGTTAGCATATTTAAAATCAATAATCTATTCATACTTTGGGGAAGGGGATTGTTGTAACACATTGAAAGCATATGTTGCAACTCACCCCACCCTTGTCGGTCATTGTTTAACTAACTTTATTAGCATAGTGGCTTAAAATTAGCAGGGGGCAAATGCATTACAGCTTGCCTATTTAATATACTGTTAGTCATATTATTTGGTCTGCAGCTGTTTAACTCCTAACAAAGCTTAGTGCTGGTCAAAATAATTAATTTTATATGATCAAAATCAAAATCAAAATCAGTTTTCTTCAAAACAATCTACATGCAGTTGCTTCCAGCCATGATAACCACCATGTGAAATAATAATAATGGATTGCATTTATATAGCACATTTCAGGGCCCTCAAAGCACTGTACAATTCCACTATTCATTCACTCTCACACACTGGTGGAGACAAGCTACAGTTGTAGCCACAGCTGCCCCAGCCTGGGGCAGACTGACAGAAGCGAGGGTGCCACATAGTGCCATCGGCCCCTCTGACCACCACCAGTAGGTGGTAGGGGAAGTGTCTTGCCCAAGGACACAACGACCGAGACTGTCTGAGTCAGGGCTCGAACTGGCAACCTTCCGGTTACAAGACGAACTGCCAACTCTTTGAGCCACGATTGCCCCATCGCCCCAAATCAGGGATGGAAGTGTCTAAACACTGAAGTGATCATGGGATGAGATAGGAGTCATATGATCAATTCAGTGATCCCAATGTTACAACTATACCAGGTCTCTCCTATGTGGTGCTATGGGGTCACCTGACATTGCAGTGAGGTTATTTTTCTATAAACCCCACAAATACAAGCATAGTAGCACACACTTGTGTACAGATCACTACCCTGTTTGCAACAATTGCCTTTCTGTGTTGGAAAAAAGGCAAGTATTAACTCACAGGGCATATTAGAGTCATAAGATTCAGAACTGTCTGTATAAACAGGCTTTCACTGAATTATGCCAGAGAATGCAGGAGAAACAAAGACAGGTTTGTGTTGACCCATCACCATCATTTCCATGAACGTTAAGTACGTTAGAAAATGTCAGAGTTTGTAGAATCAAATTTCAGAATGTGTCTTCTTAGTCTGTAATTTGTTCTATAGATGGAAAGAAAATGACTGACCACTGGGGCGGCTGTTGGGGCTGAGTCTAAAGACACTGATGATTTTACTGCAGTCTGTGATTACAGCCACGAATGGAGGGCAGTGGATCAAGCTGTGCACGTCTATAAATCCCTCTTTAAATCATTGCAGGGTGGAGAAATAGGAACTCCTGAGTGATGAGGACTGTTGTTTTGTCCTTAACAGTGAGCCTGGTAGCTTTTTATACTCTTTGAGTTCCCAGCAATTGATGTTTCTTGAGTAAAAAGTGATTACAAAGTAGCTAAAGTCAGAACCCTGGAATCGTAAGTGCAGAGAAAAAAAAACTAAATTTTACTTTTTTTATGTTCATCTAAAATATATTTTTAATAATGTAGTTATTATATTTTTCAAACTATAAATTATTGTATTTGCTCATTTAAATGAGAATTGATATGAATAATTCACAGAACAATAGCTGAAGTGCCTTTCCTGCATACAGCTAGATCATCCACACACCCCTGATGATAGTAACGACTAAATACTCAGGTACACCCACAGAAAACACTCTTTTATGCTGCCTGTGGTTGTACCTGTATCACAACATTATCAAAATGGTTACTTCACCTTAGCGACCTCTCCCACCACCACAACTGAAACGAGTCATTTTCTTATGAGGGAACAAAATAAACTACTTTTTACTGTATAAAAAGGTCAAACTCATATATTATAAGCATTAACATGCAGTCTCTTCTCACCCTTTTCAAAGGCTCCAGAAATAAAAACAGCAACAACATAAAGCAAAACTCCAAAAAAGGACATTTTATATAAACTTAATTCATTCAGGCTGACTCTTTGTCTGGCTTCGGGCTAGGCTACTACAGTTACGGGTAAACAGTCAGCTGGTCTGATGCATATAAACGTTTAACAGGTTAGCTAAAAAGAATCATAAAATAATACATGTGAACATGATCATATAGTGAGACAAATAACAAAAAATAATCGAGAATTATCACTTTAAAGTGCGATGTAAAGGCACGTGTCGCCATTTTGCCCCCCTTTTATTATAATGGTACAGTCGATAGATGACACCAATCTGGCAGATCGCAGAAAACTGCCGCATGCGCTGTAGCCACTCCCCACACAGCTAAATCTCCAGTGTTAAATTAACACTAGAGAATATCTACATGGGTTCACTCCACTGAGTGTTAAATGAACACTTTTGACAGTGTTATATTTTTAAAGGTAACCTAGTCAGTTTTGAAGATAAATAATGACCAACGGTTCTGATTTTCTAACACTGGAAAATAACTCAAAATGTTAGAAATATTCCAGTGTCAGAAAATCAGCACTGCTCAGTATTAGTCATTGTTAATGTTCAAAACTGACTAGGTTACCTTTAAAAATATAACACTGTCAAAAGTGTTCATTTAACACTCAACAGTGTTATATTTAACACTCAGAGGAGTGGACCCATATAGACACTCTCTAGTGTTAATTTAACGCGGGAGATTTTGCTGTGCATGGATCACCGAACATCTGCAAATTACTTACATGTCGATCTAAATCTGATGAGGTTGAATGAAACTGGCTTCATACCGGAGTCCACAGTAAACGCCTTCACTGGACTTCAGTTAGTTTACATCTTCATGTTACAGCACTGTACACAAGTGAAACCCTGCATTATCATCCATCCATCGGCTTCCCATTTTCCAGTTCATAGTCGCAGTCGTAACCCAGCTGACATAAAGCGAAAGGCGAAAAACATACTTTCTCCACTAAATCACAGAGCAGTGTTGCAAGTTTTCCTCAAACACAGCGAGCAAGTTCTGGCGATAAGTGGAAACAAGGAAATGTCCTGTGCACTGACGCTGTAGTGCCATCTAGTGGGCTCACTCGGCAAGAAAGAGCCAAACCCACACGAATGCAATGGTTTCAACCTAATATCAAGAATCACAGAGAAATCATCATTTTATAAATCAGTGAAAGAGTTCCTCATTATCAACATCATCAGGAATCATCACCATCACCTCTCTCTGAGGAGCAGAGAGCACTCGTGCTGCACATCCCACCTGTGTGCTGTGTTCACGTGAACCTGAGAGCACAGCTGTAGTGGTGACAGTGCATATGTACATGTGTGAACTGTTTAAATGATTTTCATTCTTGTGTTCCAATTCTTTACAATCAGATAATCAAAAACTTCCATCCGATCACGTTTTCTAAAAAATTTGTGGTGGAAATCTGATATTAACCAAGACGCAAATCTTCAGGACTACATGGAAACTTTCTTTCAGAAGGTTCAGTATGACACAGAGAACTTACAAAATCTTAAAAGTTTTATAGACTTTCAGGTGAAAAGCTGATGACATTTACTACACACATCTTTAATAAGGAGCACAGTGTTGATTGCACATTTACCATGAGAATAAACCGTCATACCCACAATACTTGACAAAAATCGTTGATATTGTTTTATTAGGTTGACAAATATCCCAACACTGAGTAATTTAAAGTTTGAACAATGTATATGTTGATATGTTTAAAAAAAAAAAAATTCAATCAATCAATCAATCAAAGCTTTATTCCCCCCCCCGACCTTACACACACAACACAGACATTACATGGGGATACAAGTCGGAGATCGGTAGCGTTACAGAAAAACACTGAAATGTACACTACAGTGGGAAAGTACAAGAGGAAAAAAAGAGACCTCTACTCATGCTGTGCTTCCATGGGAGGACAGCATGAGAACAAGAAACAGAAAAACTCCTCTGCACAAAAAGCACATAAATGTCCACAGCACAACATTGTGAAAGACATTACAAGCCACAGGACTGGGTGGGGGGTGAGGAGTAATCCGAAGCAAACACAGCAGCCGCCCTGCACAGCGCTACCATTCCAGCGTGGCACACATGCTTGTTTCCTGCTGTGTTCCCCCGCAGGAAACAAGCATCGAAGGCGTTTGGAAAGTGAGGGGGATGAGTGCGTGCTTATCAGTGTAAGTGTATGTGTGTGCGTGTCCATAATTCAGCTGAGACTATTGTTTTATTGACCAGTAAATGTCTCAACATGCTCCCCATGAATAAGCCGAGACCCCCAGTGGCCGTTTTTTGCAACTTCAGGTTTTTATGGTTGTTTGTATTAGGAGGAATTACTGCAATAAAAGCAATTTAATCGATCAGCCAAAATTATTGATGAGAACTGTTATGTATGAACCAAGAGTTATGGTGTGCTATGCAAGTCATCGCCAGTAGGGGGCACCACGCCCAGTTATGTGTGTGTGTAACTTCTGTGTTATCTCAATAAAGAAGAAGTCAACATGTAAAGAAGCTACCGTGCGTATCAGTCTGATTCGGTATAAGCCCTGTTAGTGTACTGACACCACAGAGGGAACATAACAAGAACAGTTTCAGGTTAGTCACTCCTGCTCATTTTTACTCATTTTTTTGTTTCAAGTAGCTTAATGTTAAAAAATCTGCCAAAAACATAATATTGAATAAATAGAAAAATAGATAAATAAAAGCAGAAACTACTGAAATAGAAACTGCAACATGAGTAAAAATGAATGCTTTGTGTGTGAGTGTTTTTCTTTTTTCTTTTCAAATTTTGTTAAAAAAAAAAAAAAGACCAGAAACAAAAACAGAAGATGGACCAGTAGAAACAATTTGTCAAAACATTTCTTGCTGGTAAAGGTCAAAGTCGTGGATCGTGGTGTAATCGCTGAAACCTCTATTAAGATGATCCAGATCTACAAACACCAGAAAAAGAAAAATATAGCATGTCACTCTTAAGGTTGCAAAGTCAGAGTATTCTGGAAGGAGGGATGGCTTAGAAAAAACAAATACAAGTTCATCAGAGTTTGATTAGTCAGAAGATGAGCTCTCTGTGACAGACAACAGATTTAAGAACAGTTAAATCTGCGCAAACATTTATCAGCTGAAACAAAAACAAACAAACAAACAACATCGTTTAAGACGAGTAGATTTCTTTCTATACCCGAAAAAGATGACCGCAGCAGCACAGAGCACCAACAACACCACAGACGACAGAATGACTAAAATCCCGGTTCCTTCGAGACAAACAGCAGAAAGAAGAGTATAATAATTTGAACAACTATCAAAAGTCAATAGACTCAATGACAAAACTTACTTTAAAAACACAAATGTTAACACACCTAAATTCCTGGGATTAGATCCTGATTTCTCATCTAGCTCTGGTAGAAGAAACATAAGCATTACAATAACAGTAGTCATCATTTTATAAGTCAGTGACTTCAAAAGAGCTTCTCACCATCATCATCACCATCATCATCATCATCATGAGGAATCGTCACCATCACCTCTCTGTGAGGAGCAGAGAGCACTCGTGCTGCACATCCCACCTGTGTGCTGTGTTTACGTGAACCTGAGAGCACAGCTGTAGTGGTGACAGTGAATGTAGCGTTGGTGTTGGACACACTGACAGTGTTGTACTGTGAGAAGCTGAGGTCTTGTTGTGAGACACTGAGTGTTACAGTGGGAGCAGGTCGACCAGTGGCTGAACAGGAAACAACCCACTCTTCAGTAGAGTTTGACTCTCTGACATCAACAACAGGTTCATGCAGCTCTGTGAAGGATCAGCAAATATCATCAACATGTTCTTATAAACACACCAGCTGCAAACACATTTATGTCCAGTATGTTTGTTTGAAGCACTTGTTGTTCGTTAAATAAGGAAAGGAAGGAAGTTCTTACCATAGACTTGGAGGCAGGGTCTACCTGTCAGAGCTCCTTCAGGATAAGTGATAAACAGACAGTGATAGCATCCTTCATCCTGATCCGTCACATTCCTGATGACTATGGAGCAGTTCTGTAGTCCAGTGTATTTAAACCCAACTTTATCTGTAAAGCCATCATTCACTCTCTGACCAAAGTAGTTGCTGTAGGTGGCGACATTCTTCTTCCCAGTAGTGACTTTCTGCCATGTGACCTGAACGACGTCTTTAGTCTCCAAGAGCTGACAGCTGAATTCAGCATCTTCTCCCACTGCTGCCAGCACAGTCTGCTGTGTTTGGATCACTGCTGTTAGAGCTGTAGGAGATACAGTTTGAGATGTGAGGCACATTCAGTATTATGTCATAATTCCAACACAGACACACGCACACAGTGCGTGAAGGTATACTAGAAGATGTAAATGCAGCATTACGGACAATTCCTAATGCAACCATCACTGAAACCAACCAGCTGAAGCAAAACGCTCCATGGAGAAATTACGCCAAGATCAAGGTAGCACGGATGTGAGTTAGCCAACTATCGGAGCTGCATAAAGTTGTGATGAAGAACTTTTTTATACTGTAAATTAATAGTAGAAAAACTGATTAACTGACAGACTAAATTTATAATCATAAAGTCTGTCTGACCATCTTCATCAGTTCTCACATGCTGCTGCTCTCCTCCCTAATCAGCCTCTCTTTCATTCGTTCTATAGTCACCTCTCTCTACCTTTGATGACATCTCTCCTACTTAGGTGTTTGTTGAGCTAGTTAATAGGTATCATCTGTTCATCTGTTGTGATTTTATTTTTGAAAGGATGCTTCCTGTTATGCTGCAGAGTATACGCGAGAGTTCAGTAAACAAAGTCACATTGGTGTGAATGTTCCGGTGAAAGCCGATGCCCCACGTGTGATTATTCCTCGTGTGATTATAATAAGTATCTTCAGTATTCATGCAGATTCTGCTGGAAGACCCGTCTCTGCTAACAGTGCTCTCTGGCAAATTCTGAATTCAGCTCTTCTAGTAGAGAAATGCTTCATTTCGATTCCATGCGAACCTGAAATCTGTGTACCAACTGACACGTATTTTGAGGAACAAAAGACATATTTACCCGTACATCCTGACTCATTAACGATGACGGAATTGTTTGCGTAAATGCGCACACCATTGTTTTTTTGTTTTTTTTTAATTTATTTTCAGTGCGTCATCTAGCGCTAAGTATTTATTAATGTCAGCACTGTATCTTGTAAGATTCGTACATTAATCCAAAACAAATCCGGTCTTTGAGTCCCATTAACTGTAGTATTTTGACAAATACTGGATATCACAGATCTGAGAGATTAAACTACATGAAAGTGGTCTGTAGTGTTGCAGAGATGACTGCACTTTTCTTTATTGTTTCTATAATTTGACAAAAATGGGAAGCACTGCAAATCCGTCAACTAACCTTAAAATTACACCTTGACACCTTGACCTTACATGGATCCCCTAGCTCCCCTGTGGCGTTTTAGATATATTTGTACAATTGTACAAATATATTTTTATTTTAATAACAATTTAATAATAAATATTTAAAAATAAATAATAAAAATTTATTTTTATTTCAGCGCACAAAAATGTAGGAATACATGTAAAAGAATAACGGAAACGAAAAATTTAGGCTACTGTGGGTTTAACGCGACATTTTAAAGTTAAATAAATTTAATGCTGAAAAAAGGGAAATCAAGGAAATGTTTTTGATACGGGCGACATGGGGCGTTGCCCAGGGCGGCATCGTGGTGGGGGCGGAAGCATGGGCATCGGGAAAAAAAGTTGCTTGCACCCATGATCATGCCAGCGCATTTTTGGGATTGCATGGGCACCGATAGGTTTTCTATTGTCCATTTGCGGGGAGTAAGGGCGCCCTCCGTTTGCGAGGTGCACCTGCTGCTTGCTGCTTGCCGCACATGGAGTAGGCTGTTTCTAAATAAAGCCCATTTCATTCATAATATTGTCAGTCCATCCAAGCCCACTATGTTTGTGTTTGATACTAGAGTGAAAAATTACTGATGGAAGATGGACAAGAAAAGGTTACAGCCATCAGAACCTCAGTTTAGAAAAGAAGAGAAAAGAAGAGGAGGAGAAACGAGCAAAAGATAAATGTAAGCAGATGAGTCATTGGATAATGGCAGGTATTATGTATTACATGTATCCTGGATAACATTTATTAGTAAGGATTGGAAAAACGTCCGGCTAACAAAGTTAAACGGACGTTTTTGAGTCCTATTAACTCAAAAATGTTAATGGGACTCAACGTATATATATATATTTATATATACGTTGAGTCAAAACAAGCTAGGACCGCCCCTGTAACTGGGAGGGGTGGGGGTGGCTCAAAGCTTTGACTAGAGTGCTCTGTAAATGTTCACGGAGCCTCACACAGACTGTAGAAAAAAATGAGAAAAAAAGAAAAGAAAAACAAGTGACAGTTACAGGACGCAGGTAAAGTTTAGGCACCGCGCTCATATCTCTCATCTCGCGTGACCATTGCATACTCATTCTGATTACATTTATCTGTCATTCCCAATAGATTAACACTTCGCACTTGGAATGAGAGAGGCAGATATTATTTGAGTTTCACCCTCTGAAAAGTTATCCAAAAGTAACGTGTTTATGTTATTAGAGACTTAGAGAAAGCGCATGGGCAGCTATCGAGCTACACTGTCTGAAGGTTCGATAAGCCACATGTCCGCACACTTCAGCGACTCATCGTGACCACCCAGAAGAAGTATTTTCGCGAGTTTTATTTTCAATTATCAAAATGAACATTTTAAATAAAATATATGGAATCTGTTTTCCTTTCAACAAAAGTTAAAGACAACATCAATATCAATTCAATTCAATTCAATTTTATTTATATAGCGCCAAATCACAACAAAAGTCGCCTCAAGGCGCTTCAATATGACAGCAATCACTCGAATAAAACGGCATATATTTAATATCACTTTGGATTTAAGCGAATAAATAACCAATATGTCAAATTGACAACAAAAACAACAATGAGAGCTCGGGTGTTGTTTTCTTCATATATACGCGCATATCCGCTTGTGATCAACAGCAGCTGGTGTATTAGAAATATTGTTATATTTCGGATCTACCCGCCATTAGACGAGTTGTTGCCACAAACTAAAAGACGTGACCTGTCGTTGTGTAAAAATATCTAACTCGCATACTGCCACACACCTATGTGTGTAATTTATGTACACTTTCTCCTTACCTTCGTCAAAGACTCCAAAAATAAAAAAGCCAAAAACGCAATGTACAGTTCGAAGCGGAGACATTTTACTCTGCCCTTCTCCACCAGACTGAAGCGCATTGCTAAACTTGCGGGTACATTATTCGTTGCGGGAGCCATCCAAAAACATATGTACTAACAAATAAATAACACGCGCTAAGAAAAAAAATATCATATTATAATAACAATATTACTATTATTCAACAAGAAATTGCGAATTATCACTTTAAAATGCGGAAAAACAGCGCGTGTTCCCCCATGCAATGGTATAGTCCTGCCGCCTCAAGGAACAAATCAAAGTTTATGTTACTCAAATATCAGACACAATAGCGTGTCTACTTTTTCCCCTTTCTTTTAATGAAAAATAAATATCACATAAATTGAATTGTATTGAACGGTATGCATAAATATCATAAAGCACTGTGTTGGTATTCCAAGGTACAACCATCAAACTCCTCTATGCTGCCTTCCGTACTTCCGTGAGCATTTCAATCAGTCACAACTTCAGGCACAATTTATTGTAACAAGTGATAGATAAATTACATAAAAATAAATTAAAACTGCATGGGAAAAGTCTGATGGTTGCTAACAAAAGATCAAATGAATTTCTAAACTGAGAGAATTTGAGAAAGATGTGAAAAGCCTCGGTCCCGGTACAGAATGGGTGTGTGTGTGTTTTATGTATAGAAGTAATTTTTAAACGTTCATATTTTTCTTCCATGATTTCAGACCAGAAGTTCTTACCTTTAGACTTGAAGGCAGCTTCTTCCCGTCGAAGCTTAGTCGGTGTGTTAAACAAACAGCGACAGTGGCCGTCATCTCTCTCATCTCTCCATCGTAAACGGTTTCACGTGAAAGCAACGAGTTATTTTAAAACTCCATAATAATACAGAACGCAAATAGATTGCCTTATCCTCGACAAAAAAAAATGCCATCAAAGAAAATGAAAATATGATTGCAGGCGGTGCCACGTTGCCATATGGCCGCCAAAATTCAAAAAACAAGTCTCTTAAATCGGGAAGGTCCATAATCTCACAGGGTGTATGCGTGAAAAAAGCAAAGAAAAAAGTGCCTCCCGTCGTTAATAAAAGCGACATGACATATCACGAGGTTCACTGGGACAGCTAATAATCAGTCATTTGATAAACATTTACTATTTTACATTCCTATCCACTATTTTAATGCACATATATTCCTCAGTGCCCCCTGTTCATTGTGCAGTGAAACTGTCTCACAATTTCATTTCGCTTTCATTCTGAGTGAGCAGATTTGTATAATCTCAAACTGAGTGCTTGTCTAAGGTCTACAAGTCAATAAATCAAGCAACAGAAAGAGAGAAAGGGGAAAGAAACACATCGGACTGTATAAAACATGCCTAATCTAAAAACCTAAAAACTAGGGGTGGGCCTCGATTAAAAATGAATCTAATTAAATTTCCGGCTATGTCATTAATTAATCTTGATTAATCACATTTAAACGTACAAGAAAATTTACCAAAAAGTGTGAATGTTTTTGTAATTTAAAAGGGTTTTAGAGGGCGACAGAATGAAATAATAGATATGCACATGGATATTGTGAACTCCAGCTCTTTTAATTTATGGGAGGAAAAAAACATTTCAACTACATTTCAATGCAAAACAGAGAAAAAATAATATCCCTGGCCAAAATTGCACAGACTTAAAAATAAAGTGCTATTTTAAGTACTTTAAGTACATGTTCAAAATGGTATTGTCTTTAAATAATAATAATACAAAATTCAACATGAAGTGCAGTTTTTCTTCTTAAAAAAATAAGGCAGAAACATAAAAGGTTATTTGAACAGCGTCACCTTTAAACTCAGAGTAACCTTAGCCAAAATTATTTTGTATGTTAGGCTAAAAGAGTCTGCTCATCAAACATTTTTTGTGCAAAAAATAAAAAACCTATTGGACTCAAAATAAATACCTCCATGCTTATTTATGGTACATCTTTTTGAGCCAGTTACTTAGACAAACTAGCCTCTTCACATTTTCAGAGCTCAAGGCAGCTCTCTTTTTTGTTACTATCTGACCTGCAAGCAAGGACAGTCTCTCACATGGGACAGAAGTGGCAGGACTAATTAAATACTTACAAGTAAGGACAGACAGCTGTGGGTGGGTCCCTGCTTGACTGGACCACCACAGCAGTGGGCAGTCTGTCTCGCTGATGGTGGATTCTGCTTTGTACAAACTCAGGGCCCTTTTACACAGGGCTTCCTCATGTGAACCAGAGTCTGAAGACAATGAAGAGAGGAGGAGGCTGTTTGTCTTTGCTGGCTCCTTTGAGGTGGCATCTTCACACTGTTCCTGCAGCAGGGCCTCAAGGCTGGTCCAAACCTCTTCTCGCTCTCGACTTGCAAGACACTTTAAATCCTTAAAGTGTGGGTCAAGCACAGTAGCTATCGTGAGCCATTGATGGTTGAGTGCAGCTACACCTTGGGATAGGTCCTTTGTGAAGGCAGTCTTAAATTTCACCATGTAGTTTCAGTCATCATCAGAGACCTCCATGGTGTGATGCAGGTGGCAGAAAGCAGGTAAAAACCAAACCTCAAAGTTTTTTTGACAATCCCCCAAAAACAGAAAGGATGCATCATTTTCTCCTGGGTGTAGATGCATGAAAGTCATGAAAAGTCTTCACTAAACTTTGTACGCACTGTTCTTGAGTTAATGCATCACTCAGCATCTGCTCTGTGATTTTACGTACACTATCACTTCGTGGCTGATTTATTGTCACTTCCAGTCACTTCCACGTTGTTATAATATAGCTAACAGTTGATTTTGGAATATTTAATAGTGAGGAAATTTCATGACTGGACTTGTTGCACAGGTGGAATCCTATCACAGTACCACGCTGGAGTTTTCCAGGCTTCTTTCACAAATGTTTGTAGAAAAGTGTAAATGCCTGTGTGCTTGATTTTATAAACCTGTGGACATGGAATGATTGGACACCTGAATTTAACAACTCTGAAGGGTGAGTGAATTATTTCCACTTGTGTGTGATGTGTTCTGTAGTGCTCATTGTGTCTGCTGTTGGTCCTGAGTGTGAACACACAAATGATTTCCTGCAATATTTGTTCTCTGTGGTGCACTGGTTCAAGGTTTTTTTCACACACACAATAAGTCTCATTTGTCATTATTAATCATATTTACGGTGCACTGTGCAGCTGGTAACTGCGTAGGTCATCCTACGGCTCTAGTGCCACCTAGTGGAAAAAAGTGCAAACAAAGGCAGTGGTTGGTGTGGCTCACCAAGGAAACCTTCCCAACAAATCTGAGTGGATACATTCACGAATCAAGAATTCCTTCTTAATGTCCACAACAAAAATTGAACTAGAGCTGAATTTAAAACAGTCTCGTGGATTATTAGTTCTTGATTGATTTTTCAGAGAATAGGGAGAGTGAACATCATTTATATTTGAGAAAATAAAATAAAACACAAAACAGTAATAATGATTTAAATGTGTTTAACTGAAGGTGAAAATGGTAAAAATGTTCTGGAACTTGGAATTACATATATACATATATTACATATATATGGAATTTAGCAACCATTAAACATTGTCCTCACTTCTGAAAATTAAAAAAACAAAAAACAAAATTAAACTAACTAACAAATGACCTTTCATAATTATATATATAAAAAAGTGTCATTAATTAACAATTAAAGCACAAAACTAAGCAAACTCGCCTGTGCTGTCAAATCAGTGGTAAGAAACCTTGTGTTTTGGTGGTTTACGTGTGAATCTTAAAATTTTGCATAAAAAAACATTTTTGATAAACAGTCTGAAGAGTAAAAAACAATAACACGTTATACCACCAATACCTTTAAACTGGCATGGTTTTACATTAGTAGACTGGCATATATAAGAAGAGTAAGAAAATACATATGCACTTTAGGACTCGGGGTAAAGGGATCAATAAAAATTAAAAATGTATAATTTACAGTTTGTTTATTTAAAGTCTCACACGCAACCCGTCAACATGGGGAGGGGGGAGGGGGGCCATGCTGCTTCCAATATATATATATAGCTGGAGCTATCGGGAGTGGAACACCACATGTCCCAGTGGATACTGGACTACCTCACAGCATGCCCACAGTATGTGAGGACACAGGGCTGTGTCTCTAATACTCACATACTACACATCACTATATCCACTTAGACACACAGAGGGAGACACAGGGATCAGCTACACAGAGGGAAAATTACTAAACAAGGAACACAAGAAACTAGACCGTATAGAATAACTAAAGACTAACACTGAGGACTTAATACAGAATTCATAATGACAAAAACATAGAAAACTCAAAACACAGGGTCAAAAAAACCCCAGGACCCTGACAACAACATGGGTTTACCACTCATCTGTACTTTAATTTTAATAATTCAATTCAATTTAATTCAATTTTATTTATATAGCGCCAAATCACAACAAAAGTCGCCTCAAGGCGCTTCATAGATACAGAGAAAAACCCAACAATCATATGACCCCCTATGAGCAGCACTTTGGCGACAGTGGGAAGGAAAAACTCCCTTTTAACAGGAAGAAACCTCCGGCAGAACCAGGCTCAGGGAGGGGCGGCCATCTGCTGTGATTGGTTGGGGTGAGAGAAGGAAGACAGGATAAAGACATGCTGTGGAAGAGAGACAGAGATTAATAACAGATATGATTCAATACAGAGAGGTCTATTAACACATAGTGAGTGAGAAAGGTGACTGGAAAGGAAAAACTCAATGCATCATGGGAATCCCCCGGCAGCCTACATCTATTGCAGCATAACTAAGGGAGGATTCAGGGTCGCCTGGTCCAGCCCTAACTATATGCTTTAGCAAAAAGGAAAGTTTGAAGCCTAATCTTGAAAGTAGAGATAGTGTCTGTCTCCTGAATCCAAACTGGAAGCTGGTTCCACAGAAGAGGGGCCTGAAAACTGAAGGCTCTCCCTCCCATTCTCCTTTTAAATACTCTAGGAACAACAAGTAGGCCTGCAGAGCGCGAGCGAAGTGCTCTAATAGGGTGATATGGTACTACAAGGTCATTAAGATAAGATGGGGCCTGATTATTTAAGACCTTGTATGTGAGGAGCAGGATTTTGAATTCAATTCTGGATTTAACAGGAAGCCAATGAAGGAAATCACTTTTTGGCACAACACTGGGATTTCTTTTTCTTTTTTAATTTTTGGGAGGAGGCCCCAGGTCATGCTGGAGAGATTACATTTAATGAAATACAACTGCATCTCTTGGCTGACCTGGTCTGGGCTTGTCCGCCACCTTCACTTCAGATAGTGGACGAAATTGTTTTTTTCATGTGTGTTCAGTATATGTAAAACAAACAGTTTTACGTGCAGCTGTGCATGTGCCGCCAATCAAAAGCTTCCATCTGATCATCTGTTTGATGAAAACATTTTTTGTAGAAATCTGAAATAAACCAAGACAAAAACAAGCAGGTTGACTTTGTGAAATTTATTTACCTTTGAAAATGTGTCAGTCAGCAGTACAGTGAGAATAACAGCAGCCTGCATGTGTTTAGACTGACAAACTGTAAGCCTGAAAATTGCTGTCTTTATGTGTGGAAAGTTAACTCATATCAACAGATAGTTTACCTGCAAAACTACATGGAGACAATAAGGAGTGTTTTGCATTAAGTCCAGTTTGACACAGAGAAGAAGCAAAAGCGTCAAATGTTTCTTTACACTTTCTGATGAGCAGTGCAATGTTAGCAGATAAAAAAAACATTAAAACATTATTAAAACAATACTTGACTAGCACTAGGATGGTCTTACATTACTAAGGTGATAAATATTCCTGGTCTGAGTAGCTGAACACAAATGTATGTGTTGTTTTTTTAACAATACACGTAGTAATAAATTGAGCATAACATGTTCACAGTGAACAAACAGAGACCTTCAGCTGCCATTTTCTGCAATTTCAGGTGGAAAAGTGTTGTTATTTACAAAAGCACAGTGCAGTTTTCATTGTAGTTGTCTCTGGTAGTATCAATTTAATCAATGAAATCAATTTAATCAAAGTTATTGATGAGAAAGGTTCATGTTAGCCACTCATGCTCATTTTCACAGTTCGCATTTCAAGTAACTTAATGTTTAAATATCTGACAAAACACCAAAACATGACTTTTTATAAACAGCACCATTTCAAAGATATACAAAAAATAAATAAACAGCACAAAGTACTGAGATAAAAAAAAAAGTAACATTCTGGCATAATGAATGACACTCCTCAGGAGGTGTCTGCCTTCTGCCGCTGAGTGTCTGAGTGTCCCTTCATTTGACTGAAAATGGTCCAGTTCTAAAAATAAAAACAAAAACATTTTAGCATCACTGTGTTAATATTGCTGAATAAAAATATTTTTGAACAAAGAACAATAGCTTAGACAAACCAAAGACGGGGTTTGATGAATTAGAAAGAAAGTAGAAAAGTAAAAGGTAAGTTGGAAAGAATTGAAATGTGACAATATCCTGAAGAGTGAAAAAGAAACCAGCAACTTTCCGAGTGCAGTCTGGCAAGATGAAGAGAGACTTACTCCTGAGTGTTTCTTGTTTCAGTTATAATTCACCACGAGCTCTCTGTGTGACAGACAACAGTTGAATATGTAAAGATGCTGTAATATCAGCAGACGAGTACCTGCTTTGAGATCACTTTTTATACCTAACAAAGATGAGTGCAGGAACACAGAGCACCAACACCACAGATGACAGAATGACTGAGATCCTGATTCCTTTGAGAAAAACAGGAGATAGAAGGTCACAATAATGTGAACAACTATCAAATGACAAAAAAAAATTGAACATAAAAACTGGCTTTAAAACCACAAATGTTAACACACCTAAACTTCTCTGATTAGATCCTGACTTCTTATCCAAACCTGGAAAAAGAAACACAAACATCAGAATCACAGAGTAATCATTAATTTATAAATCAGTGATGTTGAAACAATTTCTCACCATCATCATCATCATCATCAGGAATCGTCTCAATCACCTCCCTCTGAGGAGCAGAGAGCACTCGTGCTGCACATCCCACCTGTGTGCTGTGTTTACGTGAACCTGAGAGCACAGCTGTAGTGGTGACAGTGAATGTAGCGTTGGTGTTGGACACACTGACAGTGTTGTACTGTGAGAAGCTGAGGTCTTGCTGTGAGACACTGAGTGTTACAGTGGGAGCAGGTCGACCAGTGGCTGAACAGGAAACAACCCACTCTTCAGTAGAGTTTGACTCTCTGACATCAACAACAGGTTCATGCAGCTCTGTGAAGGATCAGGAGATATCATCAACATGTTCTTACAAACACGCCAGCTGCTAACACATTTATGTTAAAATGGTAAAAGTTCTTACCGTAAACTTCGAGGCAGGTTCTACTAATGAAGGAGCCTTCAGGATAAGTGTTAAACAAACACCTATAGCAGCCTTCATCCTGCTCCGTCACATTCCTGATGACTATGGAGCAGTTCTGTAGTCCAGTGTATTTAAACTCAACTTTATCTTTAAAGCCATCATTCACTCTCGGACCAAACTGCTTGCTGTAGGTGGCAACATTTGTCTCCACGTCATGTAAGCTTTTCTGCCATGTGACCTGAACGACGTCTTTAGTCTCCAAGAGCTGACAGCTGAATTCAGCATCTTCTCCCACTGCTGCCAGCACAGTCTGCTGTGTTTGGATCACTGCTGTTAGAGCTGTAGGAGATACAGATCAAGGCACTTTAAATATTCAGTTCAAGTTCAAGTCCAACCCTTACTCACACATAATGTAACACATGTAACACACACTTATACTTTCATTCTCACACTTACATGCTGCCCAAGTAGTTCTGATGCTAAATAAACGAAATTATCAAAGAAAATGTGTTTTGTATAAACTGAGTGTGTACCAGTCTGGAAAACATCTGGACCTATGAAGAACAACGCAGCTAAAAGAAGAAAAATAATTCAAGAGTCATCATCAGATGATGAAGAGTGCTTCTGCCTTGTCTGTGTGGAGCCATTTTCAAACAGTCGTCCAAAAGAGACCTGGGTAAAATGCGTAAAATGCAACAAATGGGCCCATGATGCTTGCACCTCAGGCCAGGCAATTTATGTGTGCCAGAATTGTGACTCTGAAGTTGAGTCTGATTAATCAGAAATAGGGCATCTGTTTTGTTCAGAGGATAAACATGTTAAGTAAAGCAAGTTATTTGCAGCATTCCATTCAGTTATGATGGATTTATGTGCAAGCCAGAGAACATTTGAGTTTAAAGTTCAAACTAAAGTTTTCTTTCTACTTAATGTTTTGATTAAAATGTGTATTGGATTGAAATAATTGTTTTTTTCCAAATTCTCTTGGCATAATTGTTCAAATTTCCAGTTTTGGTTTGAATTTAACAATTAAAATCAATAATCACAATTAAGTATTTGTGTTCTTATTTTAAGATAATCTAGTGTCACAACTTACCTGCCGATGGGGCAAATTGTCACAAGTGCACATTCTCCATTCAACAGTCTACAACTCCGTAATGAGATAAGATATGAAAATGTAATGAATACATTATATGTGCCCGAGACTTCCTTCTTTCATTTGGTGAAACATTTATTACGTTGTGATGTATGGTGCTCAGTAAAAGTTAGTCAGTGTGAAAAGTGTGACAACTTACCCCGCTCTCCCCTACTTATAAAATTCTAGTTTCTAAGGTATGAAATACGTAGTAGTCCATTCCTCTTTTTACATTCCAATATACTGTACGTTTGTCTTGCAACTACCACCACACGGCAGACAAGACAAAACTGAACTGAACTGGTCTGCACAGGGCACACACGTCAGGCACACACGCGCGCGCGCACACACACGCACACACAGAGACACACGTGTGAAATTCTTACAACTGCGATGTTTCTTAAGACACAACAGTCAATGTATGTAATAAACCTATTTGCGCACAGTTGACCACTTATCTTTTATCTTTTTCTCTCCTCGCAGTTCAACACGCATTTCAAAGCAAGACCAGATTAACGCGTTTCCTCCAAAATCAGAAAACCTGTCACAGCAGCTTCACCCACCACTCTTGACGGGTTGTGTGCTTGTAACAAATTAAAGGACGTGATCTGTCGTTGTGTAAAAACGTCTAACTCGCATGCTGCCACACACCTATGTGTGTAATATTAATGTACACGTTTTACTCACCTTTGTGAAAGAGTCCACAAGTAAAAACGGCAATAACGTAGTTTACAGTTCCAAACTGTGACATCTTGACTCCATACATCCCTCCAAAGATTGAAACAAGCGCAAGACGCTGATACTGATGCCTAAAGTATTCTTCACGACAGCACACAAGCCAACAGCAAACCAGAAAAATGATATGTGCGGGAGAATATTACAATATCTTAATTCAGTACAATCCTAGTCAACACGCATCGCCTAATTACCGCTGTTAACTGCGCGTGTAACCCGGTTTCCCCCCTCCTCTCACTCTCTTTATATTGCACAATCCTCGCTCTTCACCAGACGAAGTGTTTTCCTGTCTCCTCTGCTCAACCCGTTACACTGTACTCGATGAATGAGTAAATGAACGCTTTGTTTTCTTTCTTCAAAGGTAATATAAATGACACATGAAATGAAATTCCGTACATAGAAATCACAATCACAACGTGTGTTGGTGGTAGAAACTAGAATCAGCAAACTGATGTGCTGCCAAGTATCTGTGTACAGCTGTGCAATGTTTCAATCAAACACTTCTCCGGGCACAGTTTATTCTCATAAATAGATTTACTGTAGCAGGTGAGAGAGAAAAAAATCATAAAAATGAAAAAGATAGCAGGAGGAAAAATCTGATGCTTCCTAAGAAAAAATATCACATTAACTTCTAAACTGAGAGAATTTGAGAACCAGTATATCGATGTGAAAAGCCTCGCTTCTGCCACATTTTGGTTGGGTGTATTATGAATGTGTGGATGCATTTATCAGATAAGAATATTGTTTCTCCGTGACTCCAGGTCAAAACTTCTTACCTTTAGACTTGGAGGCAGCTTTGGAAAAACTAACCGACTTTATCTCTCTGCCACCTTCTCGGTGACTGTTGAGCAGTTCTGCAGTGCACAATTTTTAAACTCTTTTGTAAAGTCCGGATTCGCTTGTTGACCAAAGAACTTGTTGGCAGTCATCTTTCTTTTCTGTTAAGATTTTCTGCCATGTGACTTGAGGAACATGTTAAGAATGCATGAGCTCAGGTTTTCTGCTATTGCCAGTCTGCTGTGTTTGTATCACAGATGGTAGATTTGCACAGAGAAAATGGCAGGACGGTTACTGGTGCAGGGCTTAAGCCGTGTCCCACACAGAATGATTAACATTGACAGGACTGAAATGAAACTCAGCACACCACATCACACGCTTCTTAAACTGAAGGTAACGAATCCTTTTACAACCAAATCAAACTGACACAGAAAACAAATTATTTGTCTTACTTTTGGAACAAAAAACGCCATCAAAGAAAATATAAATATGACTGTACGCTCTGCCATTGGCCCGCCAAAATTCAAAAAACATGGCTTTCAAATCAGTAGGTGTTCCGCTCAGTCAGGCTACTCACTGAGTGCGTGCGTGCGTCAAAACAGCAAATAAAATAGGGCCTCCTCCATTAATAAAAGTGACATGACATATCACAAATTTCACTTAAATAGCTAACGAGTCATCGATTTCATAGGTATTTGCTTTTTACAACACATTTATTTCCCCCTCCTCTTCAGTGTGTAATGGAACAGCCTCACAACTATAGTTTCATTCTGAGTGTACTGAGATTAGTCCAAGCCGACACTGTGTGCTTTTCTTGTTTAAGTCCTAGATGACAAAATACGCATGAAAGTCATGAAGTCTTCAGTGAACTCTCTGCACATTGTTCTTGAGTTAGTCTGAAGACCACATGAAGCTTGGAGGTTTTCAGTGACTCTGCAAAAGTTGTGACATATGCGCACTATGAGCCTCAAGATCCGCTCTGTGATTTTACGTACCTGTATTTCATGACTGCACTTGTTGCAGGTGGAATCCTATCACAGTGCCACGCTGGAGTTCTCCAGGCTTCTTTCACAAATGTTTGTAGAACAGTGCAAATGTCTGGGTGCTTGATTTTATAAACCTGTGGACATGGAATGATTGGACACCTGAATTTAACAACTCTGAAGGGTGAGTGAATTATTTCCACTTGTGTGTGATGTGTTCTGTAGTGCTCATTGTGTCTGCTGTTGGTCCTGAGTGTGAACACGCAAATGATTTCCTGCAATATTTGTTCTCTGTGGTGCACTAGTTCAAGGTTTTTTTCACACACACAATAAGTCTCATTTGTCATTATTTATCATATTTACCGTGCACTGTGCAGCTGGTAACTGCAACACAGAGCTTTTTTTTCGAGCACAGGGAGCTGATTAGTGAAGCGAAAGCAAGGTAAGATGTTGTAGGAGGTCATCCTACGGCTCTAGTGCCACCTAGTGGAAAAAAGTGCAAACAAAGGCAGTGGTTGGTGTGGCTCACCAAGGAAATCTTCCCAACAAATCTGAGTGGATACATTCACGAATCAAGAATTCCTTCTTAATGTCCACAACAAAAATTGAACTAGAGCTGAATTTAAAACAGTCTCGTGGATTATTAGTTCTTGATTGATTTTTCAGAGAATAGGGAGAGTGAACATCATTTATATTTGAGAAAATAAAATAAAACACAAAACAGTAATAATGATTTAAATGTGTTTAACTGAAGGTGAAAATGGTAAAAATGTTCTGGAACTTGGAATTACATATATACATATATTACATATATATGGAATTTGCAACCATTAAACATTGTCCTCACTTCTGAAAATTAAAAAAACAAAAAACAAAATTAAACTAACTAACAAATGACCTGTCGTATTTATATATATATAAATAAAGTGTCATTAATTAACAATTAAAGCACAAAACTAAGCAAACTCGCCTGTGCTGTCAAATCAGTGGTAAGAAACCTTGTGTTTTGGTGGTTTGCGTGTGTTTCCTCACACTGACTGAAACAGCAGCTCACGTGACTTTATCATTGTAGGAGTCCCCTCCCTCTTTTGATCTGTCTTTTAATCTCACATCAGAATAAATACTTTCTAGTTTATTTATTCACTCATACATTATTCTGCAGGTGTGGATGATATTTCTCTCTGGGAATCTGAACAAATGTTGCTCAGCTGCGAGGACTGTGTCAAGTTCCCCCCTTGAACTCAAAGATGTCCAATTCAAGAAATACACACCAAGATGGGAGGATACACGAGGAGGTAATATCATATATGCAAAATGCCCCCAAAGCTGTTTTTCAGCGAGTGTTTTATAGAGCAGCTGATGCAGCAGGATTTTAAATTATGTGTAACAAGGAAGAGTATACCCAAGAGCATACTGGCAGGACTTCCAAAATAAGACAGTTTTTCTACCTTAAATTTAAAAACTAATCACTTGTTTTTGAAAATTTGTGTTGTGGAAGTCTGAAATACATCAAAGAGGTTGTCTTTGTAAAATCTATTTACCTTTGCAAAAGGGTCACACAACACTACAGTGGGTATGACAGCAGTCTGCATGTTTTTAGACTGTAAGCATGCAAAATTTATAGAGACAAATAATCTGCCACCGTCACAGAACACAGTGTTTTTCCTTTTTTGTGTGAAAGGTAACTCATACATCAACATACCAAAAAGGGTATGAAGGCAGAACAAGAAAATATGGAGCCTTTCTTTCAGAGAGGTCAATTTGAGAAGTAGCAGAATGTTAAAATTTTGCATAATTTTTTTTTTTTGATAAAGAGTCTGAAGAGTAAAAAACAATAACACGTTATACCACCAATACCTTTAAACTGGCATGGTTTTACTGGCATGGATTAGCATATATTCCTGGATTGAGTAACGATGATTTATTGAGCTGTAAATATCTCAGCACAAGTAGCGGCTTTTGATAAGGGCGACGTGGGGGGTTGCCCGGGGCATCTCCAAAAAAAGTTGCTCGTACTCATGCTGCCCCGATATCAGCCAGCGCATTTTGGAGATGGCATAGGCACCGATCGGTTTTCTATCGCCCGTTTGCTGGGAGTAAGGGCGCCCTCGGTTTGCGAGGTGCGCCTGCTGCTTGCGGCACAGGGAGGAGAGGGCGGGGCGGCGGGGATTCTCAGGGTGGCTAGAGCAGCATCTAATAACCAGCTCGCAAAATAAACCAAAATAAAGACAAAACAACAAAAACGAAAACACCAGACATTATGATACAGACTTATAATTTGTACTGATGTATTTTGAATAAAGTGAGCGCGAGAGCCCTCCGCGCGCCTGCTTGCTGCTGAAGTCAAAGTAAACTTTATTGTCATCTCCGCCACATACAGTCCAGTATATAGAGACGAGACAACGAGGCTCCAGTTACAGCAGTGCAAGTAAACAAACAATAAATAGAAGAGTAAGAAAATAAATATGCACTTTAGGACTCGGGGTAAAGGGATCAATAAAAATTGAAAATTTATAATTTACAGTTTGTTTATTTAAAGTCTCACACACAACCCGTCAACATGGGGAGGGGGGGGGGGGGGGGAGGGGCATGCTGCTTCCAATATATATATAGCTGGAGCTATCGGGAGTGGACCACCACATGTCCCAGTGGATACTGGACTACCTCACAGAACGCCCACAGTATGTGAGGACACAGGGCTGTGTCTCTGACACGCTGGTCTGCAGTATGGGGGCCCCACAGGGAACTGTGCTGGCACCGTTCCTCTTCACCCTCTACACTGCAGACTTCTCCATCAACTCCCCACGCTGCCACCTACAGAAGTTCTCTGACGACTCTGTCATAGTCTCATCACAGGTGAGGACGACTCAGAGTACAGACAGTGGACTGGTGCCCCCAGAACCACGTGCTGATCAACGCCGGGAAAACCAAGGAGTTGGTGGTGGACTTCCGGAGACGCAGGCCCACCACACTGACACCGGTGAACATCCAGTGAGTGGACATTGAGATAGTGGACTCTTATACGTACCTGGGTGTTCACCTGAATAATAAGCTGGACTAGAGCCACAACACTGATGCTCTTTACAGGAAGGGTCAGAGCAGACTCTACCTGCTGAGGTCATTTGGAGTACAGGGAGCACTTTTAAAGACCTTCTATGACTCTGTGGTGGCATCCGTCATTTTTTACAGTGTTGTATGTTGGAGCAGCAGTTTATCAGCAGCTGAGAGGAAGAGGTTGGATAAACTCATCAGGAAGGCCAGCTCTGTTCTGGGATGCACTCTGGACCCAGTGCAGGTGGTGGGAGACAGAAGGACTCTGGCCAAAATAACTTCTCTGATGGACAGAGTCTCCCAGCCCATGCATGTAAATGTTGCTGAACTGCAGAGCTGCTTCAGTGACAGACTGCTGTGTCCTCGATGCATGAAGGAGCGTTTCTGCAGGTCCTTCCTCCCTGCAGCTGTCAGACTGTACAATCAGAACTGCTCCCAACAAACATAGATGTTTACATCAGCGCTGTATCTTGCACTAATCAACCGAACAACTACTACTGTTATAACTTGCACATTACTTTTCTCAGTTTATACACTAACTTATTGGAAGTTGCATGTCTACTTTTTATTGCACGGGTACAATACACAATCTGCACTTTTTAAATTATTCTAAATATTCTTAACTATTTAAACATCTTTCAGTATCCTGCTCTGTTCGCACACTACATCTGTCACAGCTGCGATGGCAGATCTGTGAAGGTGAAGTGAGGACCCAAGTGCACGCAGAGGTTGGTATGAGGAGAGAGTTTATTTAAGTGGAAGTGGCGAGGACAGGAACTAAAAAAATAACTAAACTGGGAAAATCTAAACACATGAAACTGAAGCCATGTAGAGGAACACAGGGAGACTCGTGGAGACATCACAGATGAACCAGCAACCAGCAGGAGAAAACACAGGGCTTATATATTCACAGAGGCAATCGGGGAAGGGGAGACACAGCTCGGAGAAATCAGAACTAACGAGACAAGGAAGCCAAGTAGAATACACTAACATGAGACGCAGACCTTCAAAGTAAAACAGGAAGTACACAGAGACACCCTAGAGCAGTGGTTCTTAACCTTGTTGGGGGTACCGAACCCCACCAGTTTCATATGCGCATTCACTGAACCCCTCTTTACTGAAAAATACAATATGATTTTTTTCAAATTCAAGACATAGATCTGTTTTTTACTGGTGCACAAAATGAGCCGTGCATGTCACGGCGGAGGCTCTGCCGAACCCCTGAGACCGACTCACCGAACCCCTAGGGTTCGATCGAACCCAGGTTAAGAACCACTGCCCTAGAGGGAGAAAGAGAACATGGAGGAGCACATGAGGGGATGAGGAAACACAGAACACAAGGAGTGGGAACAAAGCACAATACTCACATCACTATATCCACTTAGACACACAGAGGGAGACACAGGGGTCAGAGGGAAAATTACTAAACAAGGAACACAAGAAACTAGACCCTATAGAATAACTAAAGACTAACACTGAGGACTTAATACAGAATTCATAATGACAAAAACATAAAAAACTCAAAACACGGGGTCAAAAAAAACCCAGGACCCTGACAACAACATGGGTTTACCACTCATCTGTACTTTAATTTTAATAACTGTACAGTAACTTTGGTAACTATTGTCCATGATGTAAATATGTAAAACTTGTGTTTCTGCTCTGTGTCCTGTTCTGTTTGAATATGTGCTTTTTTTTGGCTGCTGTTGCAACCAAATTTCCCTTTGTGGGGCAATTAAAGGATTATTCTATATTCTTCTTCTAAATTTTATGACCAGGTGGTCATTTTGAGCAATAGCAGGTTAAAATATGCAACACTGAGTGAGTCACATTTAGAGATAAATTACAACTAAACAGGCGCAATATGGAACAGTTATTATTCTATAGAGTAGTTATACTTGAAGTCACAGCAACAATACTGTAGTACAACCCAATATCCGTCAATCGGCAACAAAAGTACGAAAGGAAAAAAATGATCTATTTAACAGAACACTTCACAGATCAAAGATGCTTTTAATTCAATTTAATTCAATTTTATTTATATAGCGCCAAATCACAACAAATGTCGCCTCAAGGCGCTTCATAGATACAGAGAAAAACCCAACAATCATATGACCCCCTATGAGCAGCACTTTGGCGACAGTGGGAAGGAAAAACTCCCTTTTAACAGGAAGAAACCTCCAGCAGAACCAGGCTCAGGGAGGGGCGGGGCCATCTGCTGTGATTGGTTGGAGTGAGAGAAGGAAGACAGGATAAAGACATGCTGTGGAAGAGAGACAGAGATTAATAACAGATATGATTCAATGCAGAGAGGTCTGTTAATACATAGTGAGTGAGAAAGGTGACTGGAAAGGAAAAACTCAATGCATCATGGGAATCCCCTGGCAGCCTACATCTATTGCAGCATAACTAAGGGAGGATTCAGGGTCACCTGGTCCAGCCCTAACTATATGCTTTAGCAAAAAGGAAAGTTTGAAGCCTAATCTTGAAAGTAGAGATAGTGTCTGTCTCCTGAATCCAAACTGGAAGCTGGTTCCACAGAAGAGGGGCCTGAAAACTGAAGGCTCTCCCTCCCATTCTACTTTTAAATACTCTAGGAACAACAAGTAGGCCTGCAGAGCGCGAGCGAAGTGCTCTAATAGGGTGATATGGTACTACAAGGTCATTAAGATAAGATGGGGCCTGATTATTTAAGACATTGCATGTGAGGAGCAGGATTTTGAATTCAATTCTAGATTTAACAGGAAGCCAATGAAGGAAATCACTTTTTGGCACAACACTGGGATTTCTTTTTCTTTTTTAATTTTCGGGAGGAGGCCCCAGGTCACGCTGGAGAGATTACATTTAATGAAATACAACTGCATCTCTTGGCTGACCTGGTCTGGGCTTGTCTGCCACCTTCACTTCAGATAGTGGACGAAATTGTTTTTTTTATGTGTGTTCAGTATATGTAAAACAAACAATTTTACGTGCAGCTGTGCATGTGCCGCCAATCAAAAGCATCCATCTGATCATCTGTTTGATGAAAACATTTTTTGTAGAAATCTGAAATAAACCAAGACAAAAACAAGCAGGTTGACTTTGTGAAATTTATTTACCTTTGAAAATGTGTCAGTCAGCAGTACAGTGAGAATAACAGCAGCCTGCATGTGTTTAGACTGACAAACTGTAAGCCTGAAAATTGCTGTCTTTATGTGTGGAAAGTTAACTCATATCAACAGATAGTTTACCTGCAAAACTACATGGAGACAATAAGGAGTGTTTTGCATTAAGTCCAGTTTGACACAGAGAAGAAGCAAAAGCGTCAAATGTTTCTTTACACTTTCTGATGAGCAGTGCAATGTTAGCAGATAAAAAAAACATTAAAACATTATTAAAACAATACTTGACTAGCACTAGGATGGTCTTACATCACTAAGGTGATAAATATTCCTGGTCTGAGTAACTGAACACAAATGTATGTGTTGTTTTTTTAACAATACACGTAGTAATAAATTGAGCATAACATGTTCACAGTGAACAAACAGAGACCTTCAGCTGCCATTTTCTGCAATTTCAGGTGGAAAAGTGTTGTTATTTACAAAAGCACAGTGCAGTTTTCATTGTAGTTGTCTCTGGTAGTATCAATTGAATCAATGAAATCAATTTAATCAAAGTTATTGATGAGAAAGGTTCATGTTAGCCACTCATGCTCATTTTCACAGTTCGCATTTCAAGTAACTTAATGTTTAAATATCTGACAAAACACCAAAATATGACTTTATGACTTTATAAACAGCACCATTTCAAAGATATACAAAAAATAAATAAACAGCACAAAGTACTGAGATAAAAAAAAAAGTAACATTCTGGCATAATGAACTGACACTCCTCAGGAGGTGTCTGCCTTCTGCCGCTGAGTGTCTGAGTGTCCCTTCATTTGACTGAAAATGGTCCAGTTCTAAAAATAAAAACAAAAACATTTTAGCATCACTGTGTTAATATTGCTGAATAAAAATATTTTTGAACAAAGAACAATAGCTTAGACAAACCAAAGACGGGGTTTGATGAGTTAGAAAGAAAGTAGAAAAGTAAAAGGTAAGTTGGAAAGAATTGAAATGTGACAAAATCCTGAAGAGTGAAAAAGAAACCAGCAACTTTCCGAGTGCAGTCTGGCAGGATGAAGAGAGACTTACTCCTGAGTGTTTCTTGTTTCAGTTATAATTCACCACGAACTCTCGGTGTGACAGACAACAGTTAAATATGTAAAGATGCTGTAATATCAGCAGACGAGTACCTGCTTTGAGATCACTTTTTATAACTGACAAAGATGAGTGCAGGAACACAGAGCACCAACACCACAGACGACAGAATGACTGAGATCCTGATTCCTTTGAGAAAAACAGGAGATCGAAGGACACAATAATGTGAACAACTATCAAATGACAAAAAAAATTGAACATAAAAACTGGCTTTAAAACCACAAATGTTAACACACCTAAACTTCTCTGATTAGATCCTGACTTCTTATCCAAACCTGGAAAAAGAAACACAAACATTAGAATCACAGAGTAATCATTAATTTATAAATCAGTGATGTTGAAACAATTTCTCACCATCATCATCATCATCATCAGGAATCGTCTCCATCACCTCTCTGTGAGGAGCAGAGAGCACTCGTGCTGCACATCCCACCTGTGTGCTGTGTTTACGTGAACCTGAGAGCACAGCTGTAGTGGTGACAGTGAATGTAGCGTTGGTGTTGGACACACTGACAGTGTTGTACTGTGAGAAGCTGAGGTCTTGTTGTGAGACACTGAGTGTTACAGTGGGAGCAGGTCGACCAGTGGCTGAACAGGAAACAACCCACTCTTCAGTAGAGTTTGACTCTCTGACATCAACAACAGGTTCATGCAGCTCTGTGAAGGATCAGGAGATATCATCACATCAATCCACTATATTATTTTTAGTCTCCTGTTGTTGGTTAAAGAAGGTTAAAGTTCTCACCATAGACTTGGAGGCAGGGTGTACCTGTGAAGGAGCCTTCAGGATAAGTGTTAAACAGACAGTGATAGCAGCCTTCATCCTGCTCCATCACATTCCTGATGACTATGGAGCAGTTTTGTAGTCCAGTATATGTAAAGTTAAATTTATCTTTAAAGCCATCATTCACTCTCTGACCAAAGTACTTGCTGTAGGTGGCGACATTTGTCTCCACATCAGGAGAGATTTTCTGCCATGTGACCTGAAGGACGTCTTTAGTCTCCAAGAGCTGACAGCTGAATTCAGCATCTTCTCCCACTGCTGCCAGCACAGTCTGCTGTGTTTGGATCACTGCTGTTAGAGCTGTAGGAGATACAGATCAAGATGTGAGGCACTTTAAATATAATGTTCAAGTCCAACTTGCTGACACATGAGGCCCAGTGTTACTGGCTATCCCAGTTCCTGCAACACACACTTGCACCTTCAGCCTCACACTGACACTTTTTTTTTAGTTCTACTGCAACACCCCAAACACAACCATAGAGGTGCACACACACATGTGCAGATCACTATCCACCCTTTTTAGACACAAGGCAAGATTTTCAGGCTACGTAATACATTAGATGTAAGATTCATCCCGATGTCTCCATAGACAGACTTATAATTATGCCAAGGAATGTAAAAAAAACAAAAAAACCCCCAGGCTGTTTAGAAAAAACAGGCTGTTTTGAGCTTCATTGTTAGCGCCCAAGGTCAAATTTGACTTATCATATTACATAACATACAGTTAAAGTACATACAATAGTATGTAATGCTTAGAGGTCAGTTTAGTTTTGAAATTTTTACTGTTTTTAATTTGTATTGTGTCTTTTACCTGTATTGCTATGTATCGCTTTTATTTATTTATTTTTTATCTTTTTAGTTTCAAATAGTTGTACAGCACTTTGTTTGAAAGCGCTTTATAAATAAAGTTATTATTATTATTATTATTATTTAGAGGTCATACATCAAAGATCAAGGTCAAACTTTTTTTTCAGTTTGCAGTTTAGGAAAATCTCCAAATTTTAAAGCTAAACCAATAAATGACTCACTGGAGGACATATGCACTTTCTCTGTTTGAGTTCTTTAAAAAAACATTTGTTAAAACAACATTATCAATTCACAATGACTATTATAAAAACTCATATATTACACTTGAATTCAGCATTAACAATTCTCACATTACCATGTTTGATAAATAATAAATTGTGTGGATTATGGCATGAACCTGTGCAAACATTTTCAGACAAATGTCACTCAGGGCATCATTAGCCATCAAGTCTACACTTCTTTAGATTGTAAGCTGACATAATATCACAACTTCCACGTTGTCCCTTTTGCCCTTCTTGTTCTTCTACTTTTTCTTCTTCTTTGCCGGTCGACACTAACAATAAGCTGCATGACCTTATTACTTTTTCAAACTATGACATTCACATATTGAAAATTGATTCAGAGTGAGATTAATTCATCCCCCCCCCCCCCCCCCCACACACACACACACAAAAGAAAAAACAAGCTCCAACAGCCCCGTGACCGTCACTAATCCCTCCTAAATACTCAGAGAAACCACAGAAAATATACTTTGACACTGTCGGTGGTTGTACTTGTCACAACATAATCTAAATTCTCAGGTCACCTTAGTGACCTCTACTCTATAAAAATAAAAGTCAATTCTATAAAAGGGTCTAACTCACATACTGTCACAGTTTTTTCTCACCTTTGTCAAAGGCTCCAGAAATGAAAACAGCAAGAAAATAATATAAAACTCCAAAGGAGGACATTTCATTGACTCGCCATTCATTTAAACTCCAGGTTCCTGCTTCTGTAGTTCCTTGAGTTTGGTCCAATCAAATGCGTACAGCTCGCGTGGAGTCAAGTTGCTCAACATTTCACGTCACTTCCAGCTCTGAAAGTCGGAGCAGCTCCGCCCCCATCTCTCAGTTCGCTGTCCAAACGGAGATGTGAACGCGCTTGAGGACAATCAATTACGCTTAAAGTGTTTCGTTCTGACAGAGTGGGCTTTCCACCCAATCAATGCTCCTGTTCAGTCTTTCAAGAGACTACCTGCATGTCTGTGGACAGGGATAGCGTTGGTCGAGTGCTGATTGATTGACAAGTGGACGGGAATAGAGTGAAAGCGGAGTTTACCAGGAGCGGCAGAAGCACAGAAATCTTAAATAATAACAAGACAGGATTAAAAGCACAGACAGCGGCTGCACTGAACACTTTCGATTTCTCTTCAGATCGTTTTCCAGGTCAAGAGCAGCACAATCCTACAGACTGTTTGTACACACGTGAAACCCCAATTACCATTCAAACATTTTAATTGTTTTTAAAAGATTTTTTCCCCTAAATATCTGCAGTTACAAGTCGTTCAGCTGTTCAACTGTCTGAGTTTTACACGCGACTCTTCTCCTACATCTGATCTGTGCAGAGATTCATTTGTAATCTAAAGCTCATTAACCCCGAGCTTCTCATGCTCAGTGTACATGTGTACCACCAGGTGGCGTAGGCTACTCAGTCTTCGTCACATTAGTTGGCTGGTAGCGATGGTTGCGCGATGCAGGGCAGGTTCAGTCACAGATCACAGTACATTCACCATGTGCTTGTTGTAGGGACGTGTTTATGTTTTTCAGTAGTTGTCATAGGTAGCTGGTATTGGCACTTTGTATAAAATGTTAACTGAACTGCTCAGCCTATGGTTCAACAGCAAACTCTCACATTAGTTGGCAGAGAGGAAACAAAAGTTTCACTGTGTAGGAGTCAGTGGGTTATCACATACAATAGCTGCAACAGCATGAAAGGCAATAATAATAATAACAATAATATAAACATGTGCAGCCTGGAGCTACAGCAGGACGTTACCTTCTTGTCAGTGGCGGTCCTAGACTGTTTGGCGCCCCGGGCGAACACTCCCTCTGGCGCGCTCCCCCCCCCCCCCCCCCCCCCCCCCCCCACACACACACACACACACATAAAACATATTAAGGATTATACATTAACATTAAACTGTTGTCGGAACCATACTGAATTTCGCCAGAGAAACACACACAGACACACATATATGAAGAGAGAGAGAGTAAACGGCTGAGTAAAATGCAAACGGCTACCAAACAGCCATCATAATTCCTCATACAATGAGAACAGAACAAATCAACAATTGGCAATGACTAATTAATATTAAAATCTGTAACATAATGTATTGTTTGGAGTTTAGTCTGTTACTGTTGCTATTTTTACCATTTCTTCTTGGAGCAGCTGTAACCCACATTATTTCCTTAGGCATTAATAAAGTATTCTGATTCTGATTGTTTCAGGATGACCTGCCATTATCTAATCACACATCTGATTACCTGCATCTTTTGCTCCTTTCTCTTCTTCTTTTCTCTTTTTTCTAACCTGAGCACCTGATGGCTTTGAACTTTTCTTGTCCATCTTGGTTTTAATTTTGCACTCCAGTATGAACACAAATCCCCCAACTCGAGGATCACCACAACATAACCTAACAGACCTACACCTTAGTTCACAGATTCACTTTGTCGTTTATTTCTGGGATTTCACACAACCCAGGATTCAAATCATGAATACATAATGGGCTTGGATTTACAACATTATGAATGAAATGTGCTCTATTTGGAAGCAGCTGTCCCCCTCCCCTTTCGACGGGCTGTGTGTAAGACTTTAAATCATCAAACTGTAAATTATAAATTTTAAATTGTTATTGATCCCTTTACCCCTGATCCTAAAGTGTATATTTATTTTCTTGCTCTTCTTATATTTGTTGTTTGTTTACTTTCACTGCTGTAACTGGAGCCTTGTCGTCTCGTCTCTCTATATACTGGACTGTAAGTAGCGGAGATGACAATAAAGTTTACTTTGACTTCAGCAGCGAGCAGGCGCACCGAGAGCTCTCGCGCTCACGTTTCGTGTAGGCCTACAGAATTTTGAATTTCAAATTATAAGTCTGTATCATGATGTCTGGTCTTTTCGTGTTTGTTGTTTTGTTTTTATTTTGTTTTATTTTGCGAGTTGGTTATTAAATGCTGCTCCAGCCAGCCAGAGAATCCCCCGCCGCCCCGCCCTCTCCTCCCTGTGTAGCAAGCAGCAGGCACGGGGAGGAGAGGGCGCCCTTACTCCCAGCAAATGGGCGATAGAAAACCGATCGGTGCCTGTGCCATTCTCAGTATGCGCTGGCTGATGTCGGGGCAGCATGAGTACGAGCAATTTTATTTTTTTTTGCCGATGTCGTGATGCAAAAACCACGATGCCGCCCCGGGCAACCGCCCGTGTCGCCCGTATCTAAAACCCCTACTGCTTCTTGTAGTTCCTTCTAGCTACGTTGGTACCTGACTGTAACACATATTCAGAGAGTCGAGGCAGACTAGAAAAATAGGGTTGATGGAAGAATGGTCAGTTTACTCGCTTTATTGTATCACACTGGAGCATTTATGAAATGTTAATAAGCAGAATCACCATCTGATGCTTCTGTCTCCTAAGCCCGGTCACCATAAATAAGGAGGCACGTCTCCCTGCAGCAGTCTGTTCTGAACGTAACCACAGTGGTTTGTTTTACATTTGTCATGTTACTGTCTCATTCAGTTCATTTTTACCTTGAAACTCTGCACACAATACGCCAGAGTGACAAAGTGAAAATGTTTGCTTGTAATTCTTGCAAATGTATTAAAAAGAAAACCAAAACTATAACACACACAACTATTCACAGATGTTGCCATGACACTGGATACACTCAGGTGTATCCTGTTGCCATATTAAACACACTGATTCTCTTTCAGCTGCCTCTCGTTGCTCTGAGTCATTGTGCTGTTTCTGGGGAGAAACACGTGCATGAAAGCGGCTCCATTACTGCAGTTTTTCTGTTCCTCTACAGCGCATGTGATTGTTTTTGATCTGCTAATTTGTGCTAATTGGGAGAATGCGCTTTTCATCATCACAGTGGACATGCTATTATCAGAAACAGCGTTACTTCTTTCACATTACTCTCTACTTCGCCGTGCTAAATATAACTTATTCCTTTTGTTTTGACAGAATAATCATCACATTATTTAAAGTTATTGCATTATACTGTTTACACAAACTCAAGTTTTCATTTATCAGAATATCTCCAAATAATAAATCCACATAATTCAAATGATTAGAAAATTAGTAAGACTGATCGGGAAACTATCGAACATGAGATTGAAATACATCACATATATACATGCAGGCGTATTAACATAGTTTGTTCTCACCTTTGTCAGAGACTCCAAGAAAAAAAAGGGCAATAACATAAAATGAAAGTCCAAGATGCGACATCGTGGCTTCACTTAGCGCTAAAACTTTAAACTGAAAGGAAATGCACGGCTGAGAAAGTAATGGGTTATTGTTCCTGCGAAACACCTCAGATCATTGAGTCACAGGATATCTATCTATCTATATATATATATATAGATATAGATATTTATTTATTTTAGCAAGTGCATTTAAAGTGGTTAAAAGAAACTGCCTGTCCATAAAGAAAAGAGAGTTTGGAAGTTTTTATATTTATTCTAAGATGTTATTATGTCTTTGCAGCTAAAGTGCAAGTAGTTCATGTGACCCTAAATTGTTGGCTAGTTTCAGCTTCAGAGTCATTGATGCGGATCAAAACGAACTGCGGCTAAACTGAAGCTGCTTTAAGAAAAGAAATTACTGGGCATGAGCTATGTTCATGTCAACATCTGAAACACAGGCAAAATCCATTAAGCTGACCAACAATCAATATATGGAAATTGAGACATTAATATATTAAAGATAAATCAGTAAAAAATCATGAATCTGTGTCGTCTACTGTTCTGTCCACGTTTGTATGTAGAGTGTGTGTGCGTGTGTCTGCTTCTCTCTCTCCCCCCAGTCCTCGGGGCTGTTGACGGAAACGCGCGTCGTGGGAGAGGCGTGTCCGGGCGACTGTCGTCATCGGGAGTCCCTCTTCGCTGTTGCCGTGGCCCACCTGCAGCTGATTACCTGACCAGCTGGTGGTAATCATCCCTCCCGGCTAGGAAGAGGTATTTAACCTGGACTCGCGGCAACAGTCGACGTGGGATTATTACTCCTGACCATAGCTGGACTGGCCATCGGGCATACCGGGCATTTGCCCGGTGGGCCGCTGGCGATTCTTTGTGTTTATGGGCGGATTGATTTTTTTTTTTTTTTTTTTTTGGAAGGGTATAAATAATGAAAGGTGTTGGATTGGCCAATTGGTCATGATCGACTCTGGGCTGGACCAATTACAGCCGAGGAGGTCGGATGCACCCGCCCTCTTGTTTAGCAATCTTATAGACGAACTAAAGAAAATGGAGAACAAAAAAAGGAAAAGAGGTGCAGAAAAAATTAGGGCCAAAAAGAAACAAGCCCTTCAGGAAGACGCTGCAAAATGTGTAAAAATAACTGAATTGTTTGGTGGTAGCTATGGCATCGCTTCCACAGATTTAGCAACATCAGCAAGTGGTGGAGGCCAGCAGGTGGATAAGGGAAAGGGGAGGCAAGAGGAGGAGAGACCCGGGGCGGCCGCCGGTGTTGTGCCAAAAACTGATTTCCAATGTTTGCGTGTATTTTTTATGTGTAATATCTTTACGTATGTTGTTAAATAGACTTCGGTGAACAGCGTTTACAAAGGGGCTATATATGGAATTAAAAAATTAGCTGTTTTTTCAAGTATCTTTACAACTCTGTTTTATTGTACTTACATTATAACCAATCCGGTCCTTTATCCCCACTTTAAATATTTTTACAGAACTATTGTAATATTTGAGCCATTTCTGCTGTCCAACTACTTCTTACAAAAGACATTTTTAATGTTAATTAGACTTTTTTTAACGGCATAAATAAAGGTTATATAAAAGTCACTGCCAAAGACTGATTGCGGCTTCTACCTTGTTACACTAATGTTGTTTGTAGCTCAATATGACTTTATGTCATCCATGAGGGATGCATTTGACATATGTTTCACATATTATAGCCCAACAAGTTACTTATAGCAATTTAAATACCAGAAATCAGTTTTTGGCAGACAATCACTTTTTGGCACAACACCGGCTATTGCAGTTAATAATACAACAGTTTCTTGCCATTTTTTGTGTTTCTTTTTATCGCTGTGTAACTGAGTTCAATTGAAAGCCTGCGCGCGCTAGTATCGCTTGCCACAAGTTCCCAGAATCCTTTGCGGTTTTACCCCTGAATGACGTCACATTTTTGGTGGGCCGGTCTCTAGTCAAAATGCCCGGGCCGATTTTTTGTCCCAGTCCAGCCCTGCTCCTGACTGGTATAGTCTGTGCGCGTCTGTGTGGTCTTGGTAGTCGGCTAGCGTGTGTGGCTAATTGTGGATTGTTCTTCTTCCTCCAGGAAAGTCGAGCGAAGAAGCGAGTTGGGGGGCACACATACTAAGGGAGCTACGGCACGGGACGCACTGGGAGCAAGGGATGAGCACCATTGGCAAATTGCATCTCTGACTTAATTGTTGGACTTACCTGTCTATTCACTGTAAATAAAGTGCACTGTGGCATCGCAGAGTCCTGCGTTTTGGGTCCTACTTTCCTCATCCCCACGGTCTACCAGCCAGACCGTGACATTAGATCTCTGATTAGAGATTATCTGCTTAGCTAAAGCTGAGTAAAACTCTGACTAACAGGAAGTGAACATGAGGATGTTTAGTTTGAAAATGTGCACACATTAAAAATATAAAACGACTTTCTTATCCTGTGTTTTTAATTGATTAACCTTCTTTATGTAATTTTTATTCTTGATCAGTCAGGACACGTCATACACAGAAAAGCAAAATCATTAATATCATTATTATTTTTATAAAATGATTTTCTTTGTGTGAGAAAAATAAAATAATGCAAAGATCAAACTGCGCTTCACTCTGTTAAACAGCTCCTGGGAAATAGCTTTTAAAAAGTGAAATTTTCTCATTTGCTAATAATTCTGTCCTCCTGTCTCTAACGGTGAGTCTTTATCCTTTTTTTTAAATGATGACCTTCTACACAGAGCTACTTTGTAAGGGGTATTTGCTTGAGATCACTTCCCACACACTACCGTGCTTCATGAAAATGTGTGCTGTTGTAACTCTGCAAGAGACTAAAATTTACTGCATGAAAGTTTACATGTTATCTTCAAGTGTATATTTTTTCTGCTCTGTGTGTCTTCACATCACTAATTAGACATTCTGTATTTTTACACTCAGTTGAAATATAGGTAACAACATGCAGGTCCACTTTTTATAAAGAAAAAAGCTACCTGCCAACTTAATTCACAGTCCATATGGACCTAACAGAGGTGTTTGTAATGCTCACGTTGGTAAATGTGTAAAGGCCACTGATCATACAGATTTCCTTCCTTTTCTTTAACCCACAGAGACACCAAGAGGAGGAAGGGGGGAAACAGTTTCTGACTGTGGACATAACAATAAACAGACAATTAAAAATTGAAAAATAAAATACAATCGTTAGTATGAAATATCTCTAATTTTTTGCCTCAATATAACTGCAAATAATTTGCAGGTTGATCATGAAAATCCTAAAACTATTCTTTCAGCTGTGAGCTGCTGATGCTAAACAGGCTCAGGATTACTAACACACCAAATAACAGACAGGTAACCTAATTAGCATCTTCATATTTCACTTCGTCGAGGCTTCATCTCTGATTTGCTGTATTATCAGACTAAAAGTACTTTTCTAGATAAACAAAAGTACTAAATAAAACCACTAAAACACAACAATACCTGACAAGAAACACCCGCATGGTCTTACATGACAATTATTACTGGGCTGAGAACTGAAAACTTCATGAATGTAAATATAAACATGTGTATTTGTATGTCATTTTTTCACATTTTGAAAAGCCTCCATACCTTCACCATGAATGAACAGAGACCTCATGTGGTCTGTTTGTGTAATTTCACATGAAAATCTGTTGTCGTCTAAGTGAACACAATATGGGATTTTAATTGTGGTTATTCGTATTTGAAGAGTATTCGGGTGCAAAAGCAGTTTAACCAGTCATCCAAAATTATTGTATAAAAGGTTTAATGTTTAAAACAAGTTATAAAAAAATAGTACAAAGAATTTACATTAAAAAAGCAAATCACAACACATCAATATGATTCTGGTTTTGTGTCAAATCTTAACATCACACTGTAAAAGTGAAAAAGCAGAGAAATTTCAAAACAAGTCAACTTTAAACTCTCACTTCAATCACATTCAGTTCACTTTTGAAAAATACAAAAATTCTTCCTGAGTAAAAAAACGTGTGAGCTGCCAATCAATTCAATCAAGCGCACTAACCACTACACTACAGATGCACACAAAATTTGGTCTCTGCAAATTAAGTACATCCAGAAAGTAAACTGAAGATACATTATTCACATGATACAGTCCTGATCAAGTGATCAGACCTCTGGTAACAAAACAGTTATACTGTTTTGTTGTTTTTTATATACCTTCACCCTGAAGAAATTTTGAGGTATCGGCAAAAGTTGTGTTCAAACAATCGATGTATTAAAGGTTTTACAGAATTGCTACACCGCTAACATCTAGTGTTTGAAATCATTGATTAAGATTAAGACCAGTTAAAAAGAGTTCAGAACATGCTAGCTGTCCATTTGAACATGTGTGCCGTCCAGAAAAGCCGGACATCTAGCTGCAAACCCTGCTCCAAAAAACAAGTCAACGCTCTTAAAAAGTAAGTCTTTGTGCAAGTGAAGGTGAAAGGCTTGGATCGTGGTTTGGTTGGTTTCTCTCAGGTCTCCGCTTTTTAAGCCTGTTTTCACTTTGGTTGACTGAAGGTGTTTCATGCCTCAACATACAACGAAAACAGTGAAACATGACTCTGTTAATACTGCAAACCAAAGTATTCTGGACAGATTAACAGCTTAGACAGCACAACAGAATATGTATCAGAGACTGTTTGATGTGTAGTAAACATCAGATTACGAATAAATGAGAGAAAAAAGAAGCTCTAGAGGAAACTTAGAGGTCAAATGTCTCAGCATATCAGAGAGTGAAAAAGAATGAAGTAACTTTCCAAATGTGAGATGACCGGATGATAAAGATGGAATTACTTCTGATTGTGGTTTCAAGTATTTTAATCGTCTCCCTGTGTGACAGACTGAAGGATTCAAGAATAGTTAAAGCTGCACAAACTTTGATCAGTTGAATGAAAGAGAGAAAGTGCAACACAGATAATGTTTAAGACGAGTACCTGCTCTGAGTTTTCTTTCTGAGCAGGAGAAAGATGAGTGGAGCTAAAAAACCACAGGCAACCAACAACACAGAGGCTCCCATGACTGAAATCCTGAGAACTTTGAGAAAAAATGGGAAAGGAGAAAAAAAATGAATCTGAACACTTAGAAAGTAACAATACACTGAATCTGTAAGAAGTACAAACATTAACATACCTAAATTTCTTTGATTAGATCCTGATTTCTCATTTAACCCTGGAAAAAGAAACACAAACATTAGATTAGAGTAATGATTCATTCATAAATAAATAACTTTGAAAGAGTTTCTCACCATCATCAACATCATCATCATCATCACCATGATCAGGAATCGTCACCATCACCTCTCTGTGAGGAGCAGAGAGCACTCGTGCTGCACATCCCACCTGTGTGCTGTGTTTACATGAACCTGAGAGCACAGCTGTAGTGGTGACAGTGAATGTAGCGTTGGTGTTGGACACACTGACAGTGTTGTACTGTGAGAAGCTGAGGTCTTGTTGTGAGACACTGAGTGTTACAGTGGGAGCAGGTCGACCAGTGGCTGAACAGGAAACAACCCACTCTTCAGTAGAGTTTGACTCTCTGACATCAACAACAGGTTCATGCAGCTCTGTGAAGAATCAGGAGATATTATCAACATGTTCTTACAAACACACAAGCTGCTAACACATTTATGTCCAGTAAATGTTGACATAAATGTCTGAAGCAGTTGTTGTTGGTTAAAGAAGATAAAGTTCTTACCAAAGACTTGGAGGCAGGGTTTCCCTGTCAGGGAGCCTTCAGGATAAGTGTTAAACAGACAGTGATAGCATCCTTCATCCTGCTCCGTCACATTCTTGATGACTATGGAGCAGTTCTGCAGTCCAGTGTATTTAAACTCAACTTTATCTGTAAATCCATCATTCACTCTCTCACCATAGTACTTGCTGTACGTGGCAACATTTGTCTCCACATCATGTGAGATTTTCTGCCATGTGACCTGAAGGACGTCTTTAGTCTCCAAGAGCTGACAGCTGAATTCAGCATCTCCTCCCACTGCTGCCAGCACAGTCTGCTGTGTTTGGATCACTGTTGTTAGAGCTGTAGGAGATACAGTTTGCGAAGTCAAGAACTTTCAGAAAAGTAAACTGTCATTATCATGTCACTCTTATTAAGTCCGGTCATTGTCCTTTTTCTAAATTCAAATTCCAAATTCACATTCGTTTTTTTTCTACCACTATTGTGTGCATAAATGTTTAACTATTGTGAAATGTCCATCTTTCTTAGAGGTCAAAGGTCCAAACCATGGTTTTTATTATTTATTTCAAGTATATCATAATACATTTGTGTGGGTTTATTAGCAATAAAAATATTTTTCAAAGGCAGTAACTTTAGTGATGATAACAGAAACATAAAGCAATAAAAAGAAAGAAAGAAAGTTCTGTGGGTGATGACCAATGACTGTTTTCTACAGATGTCCATAATAACGCGTAGACATAGTGACGTGATAGCTTTGTACCTTAAAAGCTGCTGGTAGCTGCGTCTGCTTTTAAAATGACAAGCAGCAAAAGTATTTGAAGAATCTCAAACTGTAGGCTGAGCAAAATCATTTACACAACCTTCATCTTGCTGAACGTAACCTTTCTCTTTTCTTTTGTTTGATACAATAATGAGTGAAAGTATAATAATAAATCGGGTTATTTACACTCTGCGCTGTTGAAGTCACGTCATGCAAAATCAACTTTTCCTGTAGCTCCTTTCAAATTTAAAACGCTGTAAACGAAACACTTCGTTTCTTAACAAGGCGTTTATTTGAAATTTGACGAACTCGTGTAATATCACACTCAACGCTTACCCACTGAAAAGCGGTTCCACAATTCAAATTATACGAAAAAAAAAGAGTGTAACACGTCCGTGTGGTCTAGGGTGACCAACCGTCCCCACGCCTAATGATGTTTAGAAGATCCCAAAGCGCAAGTGCATCTTTTCAGACGAACTGCAAAAGAAATTTCCCTCGTACCGACCCAGTACTGGTATTTTTTCTTATGCAGATGAGGCATTATTTCTGTACCATTATTTAATTACAGAGGCTTTTAAGTTATTTTTTGCACTTGTTGGCTTGTAAAAGCCTATATGACATATTTTATTCCACAATTCATTAACCGCACAGAGAAAGCATCGTTTAAATATGTTATAAATATGTTTCTTTAAGCAAGTTCTTCATGACTGAGCCAAGTGTCCTCTTTTTTTTGGAAATAAAATAAGATCACCCTAGTATGGTCACATACACAGACGTAGGTATTCTGGAATAAAAGTTTCTTCTTACCTTTGTCAAAGACTCCAGAAATAAAAACGGCAGTGATATAATGTGTAATTCTAAGCTGTGGCATTGTTGCTCCATGCTGTACCGCCAGAAATACCGCCAAAGCTGGACAGTATATGGTTGCAAAAGAAACCGCTACTACTTCCGGGTAAATTGTTGTAACAATTTCTGTAATGTATGTAGAGAAGCAATAATGCCTGATGATAAAACACATATTTCATGATTATAAGGACATAGTAACAGAATTTTTCAGTAACTGATGGTTACTTATTACTTAAAAGTGCAATAACATACAGCGCAGTTGCCTTTATGATCCCCCTGTATGATAATAGTACAGTCCAGAATCATATTATCTTTTATTACATTTCACGTGGTTTAAAAAAAAAAAAAAGCATTTCTGTCACAAAGAAAAAAGAAATGTTAGAATTTTCTCTAAAGTCATGTTTTCAGATGGGATATTAAGCTAGAGGACATTTGTTGTGAGAGGTCTCTCTGTGGAAAGCTGTTATATTCTCATCTATTTACAACTAAATTGCAGGTTGTTTGTGTAGATCCCGAAGTCTTTCAGCTGCTGAACACAGATGTTCATCAAAACCAGCTGCACACCGTAGTGTAAAGTTACCAGATAAACTGAAACGAAAAGAAATTAATATTGAATACATGATATTCTCTTGTGAGTCAAGAATACTATACAAATGAAACATACTATAAATATATATTTATTCTACTGTTTCACAAATCCTTTGTTTTGTTATCTTTCTACAGTTACACGCATAATTCCTTTTAAAATATGGCATTCCCCTTTAGAGAGAGGTGCCAAACATTCATAATAAATAAATATAGATATATATTTAATGATTCCAAAATAAATCAATAAATCACACACTTAAATAAATCAACACTGAGCAGCCCGGTGGTTAGCTGTTGCCTCACAGCAAGAAGGTCCTGAGTGCAATTCCACCATCAGGCCGGGGTCTTTGTTATCCCTGCGTGGGTTCCCTCCGGCTTCCTCCCACCGTCCAAAGACATGCAACTTGTGGGGATAGGTTAATTGGATAATCCAAATTGCCACTAGGTGTGAACGTGAGTGCGAATGGTTGTCTGTCCCTATGTGCTGGCCCTACGACAGACTGGCGACCTGTCCAGGGTGTACCCCGCCTCTTGCCCTATGACAGCTGGGATAGGCTCCAGCGCCCCCCCGACCCTGAAAAGGATAACCAGAAGCGGATGGATGGATGGATATATTTAATGATTCCAAAATAAATTAATAAATCACACACTTAAATAAATCAACACTGTCGCCCCTTTTTTAAAATTTAAAGTAACATGATGGGCCAAAACAAAACAAAAACAATTATATGCAGTATATGTATTTTTTACATATTTGATTACTTCTCTAACCTAGAACACTAAAAAGAACAACAACATGAAAATATGCACAGTGAAAACAAACAGACATATTTTTCATATTTACAGTATGTTACATAATTACAGACACGGTACAGTTGTGTAAAAAATTCATTATGGTAAACAGAAAGTTAATTAAGCCCCAGTACGATGATTTCTTTCGGTGTAGTCCTTTGTTTTTGCTCAGGATTGAACTTCTTTGTTGTTACCGTTGTTGTGGAATTTTTCTATTTAATAAAGCCTGCAGACAGGTGGTGAGCGGTAGCTAACATTCTTTAATCAAAACTAAGAACAGAAAGCTAAGCTTGGTGGAGAGACGGTCAGCAGAGTCTCTGAGGCTACGTCCACACTAGTCTGAATAGATTTGAAAAAGGCGTTTTCATCACACTAGCGTTTTCAGTCGTGTCACAGAGTTGTGCGTCCACATTGAAACAGCCGAAAACGCTTATGTTCCAGCACTGCGCATGCGCAAAAGCAAGTGTTAATTAAAGAATTTGAAGAAAAGCTATCTGGAGCATGTACAAACTGATATGAATCTTTTTTAGGGCTGTCAAAATTGAGAGCCATCAAAACAACTGCTGTATAATGCACTCCGCTATCTTTGTTTAATTGGTCACATGACTGCATCACATGACTAAAATGCGTCCTTCGTTTTAGAAAGTCTGCGTTTTCGGGAGAGTTTTCAAAAGTCTCAGTGTGGACACGAGGCCAAAACGGAGAAAAACGATGCATTTTCAAACTAAAACGCAGTAGTGTGGACTAAGCCTAAGAGACAAAAGACTCTTCCTGTGGAGTGGTCTGCTTCCCCCCAACTTCCTTACCGGGCCCCCACCATCTGTCGAACTGCATGAATGTGAAACATGCTAAAGTCCAGTGGCACTAAGGCAGTATACAATTAATTAATGTGAATAATACATAAATAAAAGAAGTTCTTATACACCATCTTGTGGGATACTTTCTGTCATTCAAATCTTTGTTTCAGTTTTCATCAAAAATGAGTCTTCTTGCAGGTGCTGATGACAACACTTGGTTATGATTTTGTTCAGTTTGCTCAGGAGTCTCTTGTCTGACTTCCCTGTACTCTTGTGTATCAGTCCTTAAAATGAGAGCAAACAAAAAAGTTACATTTTTTAAATATTACTGTATGATTGAGAATAAAGTTACAGCAAAGTGTGAGAACATTTAAAAGATTGAAAGTGAAATGTGACAACAGAGGCTGAAAGTTCCAGTTGTACATTCACAGGATAAAGAGTCACTTACTCCTCAGTGTCTCTGTTTGCAGTTTCAGGTGTTTCATTCGACTGAATCGCCGTGTGTGAAAGACTGGAAAATGTAAGAAATGTATTAGATTTATTATTGCTAATAAACTCACACAAATGCTTTATGATATACTTGAAATAAATAATAAAAACCATAGTTTGGACCTTTGACCTCTAAGAAAAATGGACAGTTCACAATAGTTCTGAAAGTTCTTGACTTCTCAAACTGTATCTCCTACAGCTCTAACAACAGTGATCCAAACACAGCAGACTGTGCTGGCAGCAGTGGGAGAAGATGCTGAATTCAGCTGTCAGCTCTTGGACACTAAAGACGTCCTTCAGGTCACATGGCAGAAAATCTCACATGATGTGGAGACAGTTTCCAGTTAAGTTTGTTGTATTAATCGTTCGAGTTTTTCCAGCAATAAAGCTGCAGTTTTGAGTTTACTCTCTGCGTATCAGTCCCGTGTTTGGGTCCAACATCCTGTCTGCCACACAGACAAACCATGACTATTTCAAATCATATTATTTTCCACTTCCACACTGAGAAGCAAAATTTTGAGCTCAAACTGAGTTGATCAGCTTTGTGAATCTTAAGTACCGGTAACTTAACTTATCAATTGATTTCTAATAACAAGTTGATATAAAACTGAGTTCAGTCTACTTAATATTTGTAATTAAATACAATATGAGATTTAACAGAGTGGAAATTATTAACACAAATCATAGTTTTTATTTAAACCTCTTAGAGAAAATAAAAGCTACCATTTTAATTATTTGACAGGTAATAATGGTGAAACATTCATATACACAATCTTGATACAATAATAAAGAAAATTATGAATTTATGCAGAAAAACTGAAAACAGCTTTTCAGAAACCATTCAGAGTTTCACAGACTGTGTGTGTTTCACTTCTCCTATCTCAACATTCAATCTCAAACGATGTGGAGACAAATTTCGAAACGGCTTTAATGATAAAGTCGAGTTTTTATACACTGGACTGCAGAACTGCTCCATAGTCATCAGGAATGTGACGGAGCAGGATGAAGGATGCTATTGGTGTTTGTTTAACACTTATCCTGAAGGCTCCTTCATTAGTAGAACCTGCCTCCAAGTCTATGGTAAGTTCTTGAAACAAACATAGTGGACATAAATGATTTCGCAGCTGGTGTGTTTGTAAGAACAGGTTGAAGATATTTGCTGCACAAAAATCTATCAGGACAACATGCAACATAGACGCGGTTTAAGAGGAGTACCTGTTCTGAGATTTCTTTCTAAGCCAGACAAAGATGAGAACACCAAGCACCAACACCACAGAGGATAAAGTCACTGAAATCCTGACTCCTTTAAGACAAACAGGAGAAAGAAAGTTATAAAAATTTGAACATCTATCGAAACAAAATAGGAACAGAAAAGCTGACTTTAAAACATACAAATGTCAACACACCTAAATTCCTGGGATTAGATCCTGATTTATCATCAAGACCTGGTAGAAGAAACACAAACATTACAATCACAAAGTAATCATTAATTTATAAATAAATGACTTCAAGAGTTTCTCACCATCATCATCATCATCATCATCATCACCACTACCATCATGAGGAATCGTCACCATCACCTCTCTGTGAGGAGCAGAGAGCACTCGTGCTGCACATCCCACCTGTGTGCTGTGTTTACGTGAACCTGAGAGCACAGCTGTAGTGGTGACAGTGAATGTAGCGTTGGTGTTGGACACACTGACAGTGTTGTACTGTGAGAAGCTGAGGTCTTGTTGTGAGACACTGAGTGTTACAGTGGGAGCAGGTCGACCAGTGGCTGAACAGGAAACAACCCACTCTTCAGCAAAGTTTGACTCTCTGACATCAACAACAGGTTCGTGCAGGTCTGTGAAGGATCAGGAAATATCATCAACATGTTCTTACAAACACACCAGCTGCAAACACATTTATATCAACTATGTTTGTTTGAGTTCAATTTAATTCAAATTAGGCCTAATTATTCAAGACCTTGCATGTGAGCTGTCAGGATATCAAGATGTTGAATTCAAAGCTAGATTTAACAGGGATCCAGTGTAGAAAAGTCAGTCTGCTCTCTCTTTCTAGTCTCTGTCAGCACTCTTGCTGCAGCATTTTGGATTTGAAGGCTTTTCAATGAATTTTAGGACATCCTGATAATAATGAATTACAGTAATTCAGCCTAGAAGTAATAAAAGTATGAACTAGTTTTTCAGCGTCATTATGAGAGAGGACATGTCTAATTTTAGAGATATTGTGCAAATGGAAGAAAGCAGTCTTACATATTTGTTTAATATGTGCAATGAAGGACATGTCCTGGTCAAAAATGACTCCAAGGTTCCTCACAGTGTTACTGGAGGCCAAGGGAATGCCATCCAGAGTAGAAACCATATTTCTAAGATTCTTAGTGCCAAGTAAAGCACATTTTATCTGAATTTAGAAGCAGGAAGTTAGAGGGCACCCAGGTCATTACTTACTTAAGACATCCCGGCAGTTTAACTAAGTGTCAACTGCATAACAGTGAAAATGCATGCCCTAAACCTGTTTCTGTACTGCGAGGAGGGTACAGTACTCTTGAAATAAGCCATTCCTCTGCATATGATTAGTTAGCTGTTTTACAACTTCAGTTCTAATCTGTCATCAGAGTCACTTATTGTTGGGAAAGGAAGGTTAAAGTTCTCACCATAGAGTTGGAGGCAGGTTATATCGATAAAGGCTCCTTCAGGATAAGTGTTAAACAGACAGCGATAGCAGCCTTCATCCTCCTCCGTCAAATTCTTGATGACTATGGAGCAGTTCTGTAGTCCAGTGTGTTTAAACTCAAATTTATCTTTAAAGCCATCATTCACTCTCGGACCAAACTGCTTGCTGTAGGTGGCAACATTTGTCTCCACGTCATGTAAGCTTTTCTGCCATGTGACCTGAACGACGTCTTTAGGCTCCAAGAGCTGACAGCTGACTTCAGCATCTTCTCTCATTGCTGCCAGCACAGTCTGCTGTGTTTGGATCACTGCTGTTAGAGCTGTAGGAGATACAGTTTGAGATGTGAGGCACATTCAGTTTTCAATTAGTCCATTTTTTCAGTTTTCTGTTTAAATTCAAAGTCAGTTTTTGCAGTAGTCATTAGTCTATGTACCGTCATTAAAGTTTTATTATAAATATGGTTGGTAAATATAGGTTAAGTGCTTCCAACATATATTAAATGTGAATATTTTCAATAGGAATAACTTTATCATAGGCTGCTATTTACACAGATATGTCATTACTATGCTTAAACACATTAACTTCAGTTCAGTTCTGCTCAGCCATCAGACTGTATTGAATTATGTCAAAAGTCAAGAGATAAAACATAATTTAATGGCCAATCTGCAGCAAACACATGTAACTGCACATACTGTGAGTGGACGGAAATGCTTCAGGACATGCCTTAGAATCTCCTGGATTTTGAGATTGCCCTTGCATTAAAGTATTCTAATGGTAGTTGTTAGTACTTGCACTCATACACTCCAGAAAATGACGGTATTTTTAATTTATTTTCAAGAACAAACACGGCATAAAACAGCGGTCACGTTGCCGCACGGTACAACTCGAGGTTGTTTCGTACTGCTTTGAAAGTCGCCCATGTTCCTTTTTGGCTCCGCCCTCCAAACTTTGAAAAGTCGGTGAATGGCGGGCTCACAGTTCAGTTTGGGGAGAGCGGAGCTGCCAGAGAGAGCACTGAGAGCTCAGACTATGCGCGAGGAATTTGAACGCGAGAGCTGCATACCCGCACCCGTGAAAATACTTTGTCGTGATTACGTTTTCTCTCCCGATGAAACGCTGGACAGAGAGAGGACTTTTTGTCTCTTCTTAAATTTGCTCTAACAACATTTTTACAGCGCCATCATGGACACGGATGTATAATGATAATATACGTAAGCACGCCTCTGCGTGTACACTAAAGAGACCTAAAAACCAACTGCGTGTAAATCTGCCTCCCACTTAAATACTCAGTTAAACCCAAACAGTCCAAAGTACCAGTTCACCTTAATGAACATCCTCACGTTTAACAAAGAAGAGGAAGAAGTCAGTATTTTCGGGAAGAATCGCTTATTGGCCCATGCACGTGTGTAACATTGACACCCAGTTCCAGCTCACCTTTGTAAAAGACTCCGAAAATAAGAAGAGTAGTAACATAATAATATGTAACTCCAAAGCGCGGCATCATGCCTCCGTACTTTACCGCCAAAATATTCAAACTGATTTGACATGTAGGCTGGGCAAGTCAAAGCAGTTCCGGGTTAATTTTTTCAACACAGCACTTATATAATCACATATAAACTAATAAAGTAGCTAAAAAAACCAACCTAAGATAAAACCACACCTGAGTGGTATTATAATATAATAACAAATGAATTATTCAATAAGCAATGTTCAGTTATCACTTCAACATGCGATATGAAGAGCGAGTCTCCCCTCTTGTGCTGCAGTGGTACAGTCCTCTTGTTATGTAACCACATACCAGCGCACCAAATATGGAAGTCAACTTTTCTGTTACATTGTCCAAGTTTTTTTCCAGCTTGTTCTGAAACTCTTCCTGACAGAAAATCACAGCAAAACAAAGATAATTAACATTTCAGGTATATAAATTGTAGGTTTATCTTGAGGATCCCAGAGAGGCTGTAGGCTACCCTTTTGTGTAAATTACATAATATTCTCAGCACCACTGAAGACCTTAGAGTGAAAAAAATACAAAATAGAGCTGCAACTTTTTTATCATCACATGTAAAAGAAAGAAATATATATATATGTGTGTATATATATATATATATGATAAAGTCACATGTGCCATTTACACATACAAATATACAACCAGTGTGCCAAAAGTGACACAATATATCAGTAAAGACACAAAAGAAGAAGCATTTAATGAACGAATGAGTGAATGGAGAAACAAAATATCACATGTGTGTTTGCATTTTCTCCATTTCGCACAGTTGTTGTTGACTTTACAAAGATTTACACATTTAGACAATTCCTCTGGCAACCTCCTTTATCAAATTACAATATTCCTGTGAGGTTAACAGTGTCATGTATTTTCTATCTCCCCTGAAGCTGGGTTTGTGTTTCTTTTCATTTACAAACCAGGAACCTTTTATGCATTATGCAAATATGCTATGCATGATGACAGCAAATAAAACTTTGCCTTTAAAGATCAGCGACATTTATGTTTCCATAAACTCATGTAATGCTGAATAAATAGATAGTTTACTCCATGAAACATCACATGGTTCTTAACAAGTCAACAAGAGCTACATATGTGGCTAAAGTCACAACAGTAATGCTATTCTGCATGTTGTCCAAGAGGCGCACACAATAATGGTTTTCATATATATTGTGTATATAATGTTGTATGTATGTCTTACACTGGCAGTAAGAGGACATTTTCAGTGATATCCATTATATTGCATTTTTACATATGTTGCTAAATAGACTTTGGTGAACAGGTATTACAAAGGGGTTATATACAAAATTAAAGATTTACCCGTTTCTCAAGTATCTTTGTAGCTGTGTTATTGTACTTACATTATAATCAATCAGCTTCCTTTTGTCCACTTAAAAATTGGCAAATACCGGAAATCAGTTTTTGGAAGACAGTCACGTTTTGGCACAACACCCGCCTTAGTCTGATTCAATCCAAGTCCATAACTTGCTTGCAGGGAGACACAGCAAGGAGAGAACGGGTGTGCACTCTGATTGGCTATTGGCCCCTGGCGGAGTCATGCTCCTCCCATGCAGGTAACGCATGCCCTGGCAGGAAGACTTTTTAGCAAGGACCTTGACACTGTTGCAAGAATTTGCTCAGGTTCCATAGAGACAAAAACCTGCAGATCTTTGAAGGATCATTTGGGAATCTCTAAACAGTGAAATAGTAAAACAACACAGTGATGGTGAACATGATGGAAAGAGCTTATACAGAGGTCAGATGCTGCCTTGAGACAGACACAAGACTTATATCAGGTGGTAGCGTTGTTGTAGTCACTCCTGTCATCTCAATATGTACCCCGCATATTTCTGGTGCTCAACAAAACTGCTTCCTCTCATTGATATGTCTCATTTCTGGAGAGAAAACGCATGTGTAAAAGTTGCACCTTCACTATAGTATTTCTGTCCTTCTCTTCTGTTCTTCTACCATTAGCTTTGCTTGTTTTTGATCTGCTAATTTTTGCTACCCTTGGTAGAATGTGTTTATTCCCACAATGAACTTGCTGTTGCTACATTCATGCATTATTGATATATCACCACCAATCAGAGTAATACATTCAAGTTTACTACTTTGGTTAAATGGCATTAGAAATTAACAACTCAAACCTGCTAATGCAGGCTATTCCTTGAGTGAGGCCTATTTAAACAAATTACACCACACGAGGTGAGAAAATATATGTTTATACTGTACAAGGTTGCACCATTAAACTCTCTAACATGCCAGCTCACCATGATGATCATCACTAAAAAATTAAAACTTTCCCATCTATAACTAAAATACCCAACTCGCATATGTCATATATACGTTTGTTTTATTAAGATACAACTTCTCATATTTGTCAAGGACTCCAAAATATAAAAACAGAATTAACATAATGTTTGATATAGCATCATAGTTTCATACTGTGCCGCCAAAAATTCAACTCAGTTTCAGGTAAATTGTTCATCAGGTCAGCCATGGAAACACATAAACTAACAACTAAGTAAAAACCCTAAGACAAAAAGATAATATGTGAATATTATTATATAATAAACAACTCAATATTTAACAAGCACAGTCTTATTCCCAGTTTAAAATATGTGTCAGTCTGGTTTTCCCCTTCCATTTTAGTTGTATAGTCCACCCAAAGTACTATATGATTGACTAGATACTTCTACTATTACTCAACTCAGTTTAAAGAAAAAACCCAACATTCATATGACCCCTTTGACCAAGTACTTGGCAACAGTGAGAAATAAAAACTCCCTTTTAACAGGAACTGCTGGCAGAACCAGGCTCAGGGAGGGACAGCCTGCTGTGACCGGTTGGGAGTGAGATGAGGGAGACAGGACAAAAGGCACACTGTGCAAGAGAGCCAGGGATTAATAATAACTAATGATTAAATGCAGAGAGGTGTATAAACACATAAATAGGGGAAAAGAAGAAACACTCAGTGCATCATGGGAAGCCCCCAGCAGCCTAGAGCTATTGCAGCGTAACTAAGGGAGGATTCTGCCACTACTACCATTATTACTACGGCTACTACAATTACTTCTCCTAATCATAATGATCAGTTTTTGTGTTAATGGTGTTAACACAAACATGCTTCCTTTCTAGATCTGTATGTGTTTCAACAAATGTTTAACCTGGACTGAAAGTCTTTATGACAGGTAAGTAAAGAAAAAGAAAAATCCTTGTTTTGGTTTGCAAATTGTAGGTTTATCACAAAGATCCCAAAGAAGCTGTATGTCATAAATTACAGTATATTTTCAGCCCAACCAGAGCCCTTTCAAGCAAAAAAGAAAAGAAAAAACAATCGCATCAAAAAATGAAAGAAATATTGTACAAATGAAATCAGACACACATTAGTCACATTTAATTAGTTCAACAATAAATAATATTTGAAAATAAATTATTAAAGATACATCAGTGCAAACATAGGATAACGACACCACAGATTAATAACACATAATAAAGACTAACTCACATTCATTTTACCACAGATAAAGCTGGCATGTAGCTTAAATGTAAATTAAATGTATTTAAGCTAGATGCCAGCACATTTGCATACTGACTGCACTGTATTACTTAAAATAATATTTAATAATAGTACAAACACTGGAGTGCAAACCGCCAGAAAAGTGTCAAACTGAAAGTACACATTTACTACATGGACGTAGTGAATAACATTTAAACATAGAAATTATTTTGTTGAGGTATTTGTTCAGATTTGCTAGGAACGTTTCCTTGAGTTGACTCATGTGAGCCATGTGGACCCTGCATCCGTCTGCATGTGCTTCCCTGTATTCCCTGATAGGACCACTAGATAGCAGCACAGCCCCAGTGTAATACCGCCTACAGGGTATTTCCTTACTTCCAGTGACCCCCCCCCCCCTCCCCGCGCACACACACACGCGCACACGTGCGCGCGCGGTTTACTGCTTAAAGGTCGGGTCTTTACATTCAGAGTCGGATGAAACATGTTTTGCTCAAAGCTCCATGGCATTAAAGTGCTGAGTAGCGCAGTTCACAAGAAATGTCAATGGACAGGTCCACGCATGTGAAAGTTTGAAGCTACCTGCCAATGCTTGACCTTAATTCACAAAGGAAAGGTGTTTGTAATGCTTGCATCGCAAAAGGCAGCTAGAAAGTCTAACATTGGTTATGCATGCATGGAACATGATCCTTCTCTCTGGCTGTGCTTCCTAGAACTCCTAGAAAGAAAGAGAAAATAAAAAGAAAACAGTTTATCAGCTGGCTCATCTGTTAAGTAACTGCCCAAGATGCTATAAAACAGCAGTAAAAACTCACCTTTTAATCACATACACTGCAACAGCTATACAGCAAACAATTATAGTAATGCAGATCAGTGCGATCGCTGACGGAGACGGTCCTGTCCCTGGAGAGAAAGAGCACCTGGTTAGTTTGTTCCAGAAACAAAATGACTGACGCTTCTGAAAGCGGAAAGGGGGGGGGGGATTTACATGGTCACACATTTACTGTTAAAGCCAAACAACTAATGTCCATCACCCGTCAGATGACCTCCCCAGAGAGCTACAGCTCAGCAGCACCGCTCACTGTATCGTGACGTGGGTTTTTTTTAATTCGCCAGAAGCGAAACTGGCGTCATCGCCGTACTGAAAGCATCAGCTGACTCACAGCATAGCATTCACTCAGTCTGCTCTTAGTCACTTTTGTTTGTCATTTTTCTAGTGCGACACTCCTTGACTGCTTCATTGTCACACAGTTTGTCCCATGTCATCAGGAAATGAATTTAAAATGACTTGGAATTTCAGGGAATTCCTGCGTTCCTGATAAGTGAAAAAAGGACAGCCCGTTCTCACTCCCGAGGCGTAACATGCCGACGTTTTGTCACGTCCCGCGGCGTTCCTGAGGAACGCGAAAGGAGACCTTCGGCGTTCTTATGGTACGCGGTGGGTTATGGGCGAAATGCAGTGCAATGACTCTCCCGCGGTAATAGACGTTCCAGCCCTAAACCTAACCTTATCCCTAGCCCTAACCATAACCTTTTTCCTGATCTTAACCAGGACTTTAATGAAGTTAAATAGCGTGTTTCTAAGTGATTTGAAGAAAAAGAGCGAACATGTGTAGATTGAGTCCATACGGTTCTCATATTTCCTCTTTTTTTTTTCCCGAGGTCGTCATTTAGGAACGTGGTGGGTAGCAGAAAACGTAATATGTTGACGATTTGTCACCTAGCGTAAAATGTTACGCTTTGGGAGTGAGAACGTGTTGAAAAAGGAACACTGATGCTCGTACCTTGCGGTCAAAAACAAACAAACAAACAAAAATGACGCAGTTTAGTGAGTCTGAATTTTCCTGTTAGCTCTTAATCACAAACAGTAGGCTATATTTTAGTTTGATTAGCACCAAATTTAACACAAAACCTGAATAAGCAAGATTTGCATCCAAATATCACACTCGGTCAGGCTGTGGCGGAGGAGTGACATCACTTTCAGTCAGTGCGCACTCTGCTGGGAACGTTCCAGGAAGCTGGGACCAGATCACCACAGGGACTTCCTACCTGCATCATTTTCTAAACAACCACAGCCAAGGTGTCACTCAAAACTCTGTCTCATAATTTCCCTCTTCACTTCCCGATAGTTAGATATTTAGTAATAGTTTCATGGAAGTCTTTTCCCCTGCAAACTCCACCTACGCTTGAATTAGATGATTAGAATGAACTCCCAGCGCGTGTTCATTTATTAGGAATATATTACGCAGTGTTACACATAAATGCGGTTACATAAAATGACTCGTGCATACCTCTCTGGTCGTCCCCGTCCGCCGATGCAGAGGAGGAGAAAGCGATCCTCTCTTCCCTCTCTCCAATTTTTCCACGGTTCAGCACACACGCCGCGTGTCCACGCCAGCCGGGAGGTACTTTCACAGTTATGTTGCTGCTGGTGTTGAACGTGTGGTCGCTGTTTTTTACTGTCACTGTCTGTGGTTCTTCTGCGATTGTGGCTCCATCTGAAAGGTTCCACTCTATGGTGGGAGCTGGTTTGCCTGTGGCGGAGCAGCTAAACACAACTTCTCCATCTTGCTTTGCGTGGTGCATTGTGTCCACCTTTGATATCCCTTTACGGACAAATGAAATATTGATCAGAGAACTGCAGCCAGCTGAATGTCACAAGTAACAGTAATAAAGGTCAGGATTTTTTCCTCCCTTTAACAAAAAAAAAAAAAAAGGAAAAAAAAGCTGGCTCTATTTTTTTCTTAACGGCTCTCTCAATTTCAGAGGTTACGTATAATGTCCGTTCATATGAATGGCTTTGCAGCAATCTACCTTGCACTTTGAGGCAAATCTGACTTCTTTTCGAGCCGCCAGGAAAGATGTTAAAGGCGCAGACTAAACAACTCTCATCCTCCCATGTGAGATTCGTCAGTTTGATCACCGAAGGGCTGAAAGACTCTTTCGTAACGAGCACTTTTCCACGGTAGGGCGTGTTTACGTCTATTCCAAAGCGCTCGCTGTATGTTGCCATGTTCTCCACTGTCCCCTTGACGAACCTTTGCCAAGTAACCTGCTGCACACCTGCCGGTAAAAGCCAAAAGGTAATCCAGTAAGCACCCTGCATAGAGTGTGTTAATATTTAACTAATGTCCTGGATAACATCAGCAGCTCAGAGATTAGGATCTGGGCGAGGACAACAACTGAATAATAGAATTCATAATAATAATAATTTAAAAAACAAACAAGCGCACCTGTGGAGTTTGGCAGCGCGCACCTATAGTGCGCATCACTGCCGTACTCAGCTGTTGTGTCTCCTTGTAGACTGAGTGAAGCCGAGGCTGAAAATAATGGAAGCTGAATGTAAGTAAGTGCAGACTCGATAGGTAAAAAAGCTTTTATGCTACTCAGTAATGCAGCACAGTAAAAAGGAACAGACCTGACAGTTAATCTCCTATATAAACTGTAAATTTCACCAAATTACAACTCGCACTGTTTTTTTGTTTTTGCATTTTTACTTTAAAATCCAGGTAGAACTGTTTAAATGGTATAATACATAATAATACATTTCCCTCTGCATATTAAAAGTAAAATTAACGTGATCTGGATCATAAAACCATAAAAAGGCAGGGTTGTAAAACTGTATATCATATTATTATGATTAATATAATAATAGCAAATAATAATATAAAGGAGCTGCGTTTAGAGAGACTTACCTTTGAATAAACAAAAAACAATCAGGAGGAGGAACATCATCTTTGCTTCACTGCTGTGTAGTCAACACTTTCGTTTTGTCCCTGTACTGGCTATTTATGCTGCTCAAAATGAAACTTTAACAGGGAATTCCCTGACTGAGTGCAGACCCATATACATCATACATTCTTATATATGTTTATATATGTCTATACTGTGTATTTTGTTGTACAGTTATCTTATTTTCAACTTTAATTTATATATTTTATCTTATTCTTTCCCAGTTAAATTACCCTTCATTCTAATTTGTGTTGTACAGTTATCTCATTCTTAACTTAATTTTTTATATTTTATTTTATTTTATTCCTTCCTGGTTAAATTTACCCCTTTTTTATTTTCATATTTATTTATTTATTTCCTATCTTATTCATAGCCTTTTTTTTTTTTTTTTTTTTTTAAGGTCACGAGCAGTTGTCCAAGCATTTCACTGCATATCGTACTGTGTATGACTGTGTATGTGACAAATAAAAATTTGATTTGATTTGATTTGATTTGATTTATATGAAACCCTTTGAGGTAAGACAAACGCATGATATAGGTTTTTGGTTGTATTTCAGCTTATAAGCTTCTCATAAATGAGGCACTGATTGGTGGTTTGATATATTTTTGCAAGATATGAAAAAAAATTAAGTCAAATACACAGTGTGCCTAAAACTTTTTTGAAGAAATACTTGATTAATGCAAATAAATGTACATTAATTGACACATTTTCATTGCATTCATTCTGTTGGATATTCCATTTCTTCCCATTAATTTGCCAATGTAATCATATTTTTTCAGGCAGCATTTTGGCACATTGATTAGCACAGTTGAGTTCAAGTCAACAATCAAGCCAGGCTCTCTCTGTGTGGAGTTTTCATGTTCTTCCCATGTTTCTCTCTGGGTACTCTGGCTTCCTCCCAAAGACATGCAGTTAGTGCTGTTAGGTTCATTGTCGATTCTAAATTGCCCACAGGTATAAATGGTTGTCTGTCTGCCATACAACAGACTGGTTACCTGTTGCCCTAAGACAGCTGTGATAGTTCCTGACCAGTTTGCTCGTCTTTGTTCTCACGTCAAAAAGGGGTTTCCAAAAGTCATTACCTTCTGGAAAACCTTCTAGACCAGGGGTGGGCAACTCCAGGCCTCGAGCGCCGGTGTCCAGCAGGTTTTAGTTGTGTCCTTGATCCAACACAGCTGATCCAAATTGCTAAACGACCTCCTCAACATGTGTTGAAGTTCTCCAGAGGGCTGGTAATGAACTAATCATTTGATTCAGGTGTGTTGACCCAGGGTGAGATCTAAAACCTGCAGGACTCCGGCACTTGAGGCCTGGAGTTGCCCACCCCTGTTCTAGACTATGGGCTACAATTTTTATGAATGTTTATAATAAACAAATTGTTAACAGAAGCTGTCCTGACCTTTGATAAGTCTCGCCTTGGAAATTTTTGGAGATCTCTTTGGCACATTATTTTTCATCCACTCTTCCTTATCTTGGGCCTCTGATAATTTTGTACTTGTTTCTGCAGGACTAAGCAGGTAGCAGTCATCATGTTGGCAAAAGAAATCACAGAAAAGCAAAAACGTGTATCCTGATTAGGGATGGGTATCGAAAACCGGTTCTTGTTGAGAACCGGTTCCCACTGTTTCAATTCCTTGGAATTGTTTGCCATTTTTGCAAACGATTCCCTTATCGATTCCAGTCGCCCCGAATGACGTCACCACGTTGCGGAGCGTCATTTACCTGGCAGGAAACACGGCGCCTAAGCGGCTCAAACGCTCAAAAGTTTGGTTATACTTTACGAGAACGGATGACAACAGGGCAACTTGCAATACTTGCGAAGTAGATATTTCATTTAAGGGAGGAAACACTACGAATATGCAAAATCATTTGCTCACAAAACACACGATGACCTTAAATGAATGTCGTGTTTTTAATTCCGCTCCAGACTCGTGAATCTCAACCCAGCAGCAGCGGTAACGTTTGCACGTCCTCTCCCGTTAATGCGGCAGGTAAATAATCAACTAACAGTGCATATTATGTTAGCACGATCTGCCTTATTACAAAACCTGCCATTACTGTGCATTTAGATGACCATGATGAGAAAGACAGACAGAGTCTGGCTCAGATGCTGGCAGTTCTCGCTGCAGTCTACCGGTAGCGTCTCCTTTCAGGCCAGGATAGACGAATGTCACCGAGCAGTGACTCAGTTTGTGGTAAAAGGTTTGCACCCATTTGCCACAGCAGATGATTTTCGGTAAGTGAATGTGTTTAATTGTAGGCAGGGACATTACTGGATATTCTTGTGTAATTGCTACAGAAGAATATTTATTGTATTGTATTGTATAGGAATTTTCTTTCCTTGGGACCCTGTGACACCCCATTGAAGAGCCGTAGGCTGTGGATCTCTTAAGATCTCACTGTTGGGTTTGTAAGGCAATGTTACTCCTAAATTTTATCTTGTTCAAAGCAAAGATATAAAAAAAAGTTCTAAGCTAATCGACCTTAGTGTTCTCCTTTTTTAAAAAGAATCGATAAGAGAATCGATAAAGTATCGAATCGTTAAACAGAATCGAAAATGGAATCGGAATCGTGAAAATCTTATCAATACCCATCCCTAATCCTGATACTGAAAACCCCATTTTTTTAAGGCTTTCTCCAACATAAGATTATCTGCCCCAATGACAGGAATGACCCACACATTTTTTACATCTTGGCTCACCTGAAGAGTCATATGATGACTAGTGGGTTGATGACCCTCAAGACAGCCCACACCGGGGGTTTAATAAACTGTGACTCTCCACCAGTTGTTGTAGAACTGAAGAAGCTTCTTGAAAAAGAGATAACACATCTTCAAAAACCTAAAGACATCCAGTTGCATTTTTTAAGCTCTCAAGATTACCATGACTGAGAAGATATACAGAAATCTTAGAAAGAGAACTCCTTAAGCGCCTTGAGGTGACTGTTGTGATTTGGCGCTATATAAATAAAATTTAATTTAATTTAATTTAATTCAATAATCTGATGATCCTCGATGAGCAAGCATATGGCGAGAGTAGGAAGGAAGGGCTCCTATTTAACAGGAAGAACAACCAGAATCAGGGTGTCATGAAATGAGGAGGAGGACCCCCAAATGCAGTCTTCAACAGACAGATTTAAAGGAAAACTTAAGTGAAGGTTTTGAAGATAACATAGTCCAACAGGAAGCTAAAGCCGTGGAATCTAGAAGAGTCATGTGATCAAAAAACTTACTGGCAACACACCATGACAGATGACTAATCCACCAACAAAACAGATTAGAGCAAGAGCCACTTAGGGGAAATGAATACACCTATGGAGAACACACAGGTATCAACAATCATGGAAAAAAGACTAGGGGAAATACAACTGATTACTAAACGTGAGATAAATGCTACCAAAATAAAACAGGAAACAACATTTTACAAAGATAGCAAGATACAGGAAACATGGGGGAGCCAGAACAAACAGAATCAGGGAATGTAAGCAAACTATAACCGAGAACTAAAATAGACAGCAAAACTAAAACTAGGGATAGCCCGAGGATATACGCAAAGAAACCAACCGTGAATATCTGCAAAAAAAAAAATAGCAACTCAAAGCACAATAACAGAAGAATCACAAAAAGAAACACAAACCTTAAAATTTGGGCACAAAACCTAGTGACCGTGACATACAGAGGGACAGTCATCTACAGCAAGAACAAGCAGGACAAAACAAGGATCCAAGGATTTCATGCACAAATTTCATCATCATCATCATCATCATCATCATCATCCTCCATAACAGTCTACAATTCAGATTTCAGATGCAAAATATAGGCTGTGTGTCTTGACAGGCTAAATTACGCAGAATATTCTAAATGTTAGGGTAAGCAGCTAGGGAAAGCATTGTGTCAGTTAGATATCCTCACTAAGATATGAAACCAAAGAGCAAACTCAACATGAAGTCGTGTGTGTAAGAACGCAAAACAGTACTTGAGGTTTTGAGTACCACAGATAAAGCTGTCATCACACATTTGGATTCCAGTTCCTCTGACACACTCAGAAATGATGTCAGTAACATACTGGCAAAGACATAATTGTTTAAAAAAAAGAGTTTCTAGTGGGATGGCTGTTTAGCGCCGAATTCTTGCTCAATCAAGCCTCAGATATTCATTTCATTCATTTCATTTATTTATTCATTTCAGGCACAACAGAATACATATATTGAACATAAAGTGCACAAAACAAAAATTACCTGAAAAGGATATTTTAACTTCACTTAAAAAGGCAGTGACTCACACTTACATGACCACTGTAAGGTAGTCATGTATTTGTCGGCTTACCGCTTTTCTCTTCTCTATTTACAACATCTCCAGTAATCTCAAATGGTCAAAAGAAAAAAAGAAAACCCCAAAAGCAGAAGTCCCCAAACCATTTGTAGTTTTGTTGTTATGTGTTACTGAAGGCTGATGGTAAGTATTCGTGTGGTTTTTGACAAATATGCTTTCAATTGACGTCCAAACCTGTGCTGGGGAAGTTTGTCCAGATGAGGGGGCAGTATGTAAGTAAGGTACCGTGAAACAAAAGAAAAAGCATAAAACAGGATTTTAGGAGCATATTTTATTTCTGGCTTTTTGCTAAACAGAAAATAATCAACAAAAACAGTTTTTGCACTCTAAGTAAGTAAGTAAGTAAAATTTTATTTATATAGCACATTTCTAGATAAAAGATCACAAAGTGCTTTACAAGACATAAAACAAAAACAGTCAAAAGTTAACAAAATGCAATTTTAAAAAGATGTGTTTTTAGCTGTTTTTTAAAAGTAATCACTGAGTCTGCAGATCTTAAGTTCTGAGGAAGAGAATTCCACAGTCTGGCGGCCACAGTGGCAAAAGCTCTATCACCCCTGGTTTTCAGTCTTGTATACTGAATAACAAGTAGGCCCTGATCACAAGACCTCAGGGACCTACTAGGGACATAGGGCTGTAAAAGTTCAATGATGTAGAACCAGAATCACTCTGTCAAAGGATGCTTCACGCCAGCCTTGTGTTAAGTCTTAATGAGCTCCACTTCAGCCTCAGCATTATGCCAAACATGTTTGTGCTGCAAAAGTTGTATTTCTTTATAAATCACGTGTCACTTCAACAAAAGAAAAATAACACATTCCTGTTTTCTTTACTTTTATGAGGTCTTTTATGACGTTCGGTGTTACCTGGTATTACCCAATTTACCACAGTGCAGTAAGTCACACCCTGAGGACAATGCACTTGTGTAATCCTGAAACTATTGTGATGTGGTTTTATCTTAAGGAAATGTTAAACAGAGTTCCTTCTTACTGCAAATTGAAACAATGACTCTTATATTTTTTTGTACATAGATCTTTGCAGAATTTTTCAGTGATACATCAGCAGGAACGCACTTCAGATTGTTTCCATCTTCCTAATGAGCCTCCGGCACATTACCCATAAAACAAACTATCAACGTCTCCTTCTGACATCTTGTTTGAAAAACAACCGAGGATAGAGGGAAGTTTCTTAAACATTGTCACATGACAGGAAAGAACCTGGCTGCTATTCACAGGGCAGGGGTTCCTCCAGTATAGGTGAATACCAGGTATGGCAGGGATTGAAACCACAAAAGATCCTCATACAGATAACAAACATGTTTAAAAAATGTCTTGGTACTGCAGAGTGAGATAAATGATCAGTTTCATTCTGAAGATACCAGGAAACTATTCCATGACTGCTTTATGAGTCATTAGGATTATACAGATGAGATTGCACTCATACTTCTGATTTATGACACAGATTAGAGTGCAGAGATTTTGAAATCAGGGACTTACTGTAGAAGGGAAAACAGGGAAGAACCTATGATACCAAACTTCTGCAATACGGCAGTGGGAGCACAGGCAGGAGCTGTGTGATTATCATTAGAAGCAGTATTACTTAGGAATCTTACTTGCAGAGGATACTTCTCTGGTTTTCTGACTTATCTCGTCACACCAGCTACAGATAGTCACACACTGGCTCTCAGCTGCAAAGCAACAGCTTTATTTGATTTCGCCCACTTTGAAGCAGTAAAGACGTCCAGTGTTTATGTTACATAATGACTGCAATGAGCCTCCAGTAGAGATAAATCTACTGATGCATTTCATGTTGCAGCAGTTTCTCTTGGTTATGTAGACATCTTTAAGCTTCCTTTAACTTTCACTTTCATCTATGTAGAAAGCAGAAGCCCAGCTTCTTATTAAATGACCTTTCCAGCCTTACAGGTTTGATAAATGACCTTTTGACAGCTGAGTAATTTTAAAGTTACGGGTAATTTGCATGAACATGAGAGAACGTAGAGGTTGTCACATGCAGTAAGATGCTGAGTTTGTTCCTCCAATCAGGATAGCTGACACGTTTCCGTTAATTACGCTGAGACAATCACTTTTAATGATCGTTAATGTCTTCTGTTTATGCAACTCTCACCGCACAGAAGGAAGGGCTTTCAGATTCCTGACCTCACAGTTCCTCTATGTTGGTTAGAAAGGGAATATTAAACCAAAGCAGCAGGGGAAAGCCAGACAAGGGGAAAAACAAAGGATTTCTAACATCCTCCTCACTTCAGGTGTAAGAAAAGAAATTACTGTTATTGTGCAGACAAGTCTGATCTACTTCCACTTTTCATCAAAATTCTAAGTAAGCCACATTTAAAAGTGCAGCTATAAATGACTGATCTATCACAAGTTGCATATGCATGTAAAATATCTAAAAAGTCAATTTTTAAAAAATGTGTTTCACTTAACAGTAAAGAAAAGTGTGCATCAGGAAACAACTAATCCCAGCCTGAGGGTCTGACCAAGAGCAAGCCTATATTTAGGTGCATCAGTCCAGCTCAGGGCAATATACAGGAAATGCCATCATGAACATCTGTGCACTGTCAGTGAGAACGTGTGACAGGATCTACGTTTAAAAAAAACAAAAAAAGAGAGAGAAGTTCAATTTTAGCATGTGCCCTTTTCTGAAGAGGGAACTATATTTGACTAGACAAGGCGATAAAAAAAAATCACACACGCACACAAACAGCTGCAGACCTCATGAAATAATGTAAACCATAGATTAACTTACCTCATCCCCTGTTACTAACAATATGAGGGGAAAATAACATTTTATTTCAAAGTCTGCCTGCCCGTCAGCTAAAACGATCCTGCAACACAAACACACATGATTGACTTTAGCTGGGCCCTCCTTTGGAGAAACACAGCTTACCCCATTATAAAAATAAAAAAAAAAGACAAATTATGACCACTTCCCTAATTTACAGTATTTTTACATATTAATGCAAGATGCATATGAAAGCAGGCTAGCGCTTCTTCTGATCCTGAACAATAAACTGATCCTCAGTGTCACACTGACCGAGTCTGAAAAGGTCAGATGTGTCAAAGTTACCCTGAAGACTCAAATGTGGGTGAAAGTTGAAAAGTGTAACACATTTAACAAAATGAAACCTCAAGATGACTGTTGCAGGTAACAGTGTTTTCAGTGTTTTCAGGTTTCTCGAAGCAGGTACACAGGCTGAGTGGCACTTGGGTAGAGTACTAAACAGTCATGAGAACAACTCTTTTACCAGGGCTGAGCTCCAGTACTGGAAGCTTCAGACTGAGTAAATAGTAAAGCAAAAGCAAGCAGAGTGAGGGTGGGTCAAGCGTGTGTAAAGGTAACTATTTAGCAGGCTTTCCAACAAGTCTCTGCATGCATAGAAAAACAACAACAAGGAGTGGTGGTTGGGAGCTAGGTTTAAGGGCTGCACTGACTGAAGATGGAGAACAGGTAACACTGGGCCTCCTGAAACCACACCCACCACTGTAACACCCATGCATGCATTCACACAGGCAAGTGATTTCAAGTACATCCTGAGGACATCAAGGAAATCTCAATATTATCACATTCTTTATAAACTGTTTTCAATTTTCAAATGTCTCAAAAATCAAAAGCGACCTTTCCTTTTTTTTAAATGATGCTACTCCGTTACAAGTATCTCATATCTGCGTCTGCAGAGGACCCTGCACTCAAGGGGTCATGGCCAATGTTCCCTCTAAGCTGCGCGCGTGCGCAATTGCGCACTGCTGGCACGGTCTCTGCGCAAAGAAAATCTGCGTTGCGCGCACACACACACACACACAAAAATAATCTAACCTGAATTGAAATTAAAATTAAAACTTCAACAATTCTGCTTTGCAGTGTGAGTCAGTGAGTGACTGGCTGCTCCCATATGGGATTAGAACGATGCCACCTTATCCCAAAGTCCAGCCAATGATGCGATTCACATTCTTATATACGCAGTTAATCAACGTCGTTGACAGGCTATGACAGCGTCCTTATGTGCCGACACCGGTGTTTTAGCTAGCAAAGCAGCGTGGCTGATGTGGAGTGAAGCCACGTTATTGACAACGTGTTCAACCATTGGAGATGTGAGCAGGACAGACGAACAATTGACGGAAAAAGTGTGGACTTTATACCACAATTTAAAAACTATACCAGTTTTTAACCATAGTTATGGTAAAAAAAAAAAAAATATATATATATATGCAATGTTTGGGGTTTTTTTTCCTATCGTTTACATTTACTGTGGGAAGAAACGGTAAAAACAGCGTTTTATAAGGAAAACGCTCGAAAGCCTGTGAACAAAAACAGTCCCCCCTCGCCCAACCCTCGCAGCCTTTCCTATTGGTGGAAAAATGCACCATGTGGCCCAATCAAACATGGCATTTAGTTGTTTAGGAAGGGGGAAGTTTTAGGAGAGATTTGCGACGTTTAGCGCAAATCTTGTGTAGTTAATGTGTAGTGTAGTCAATAGTTTTGTTGTGTGTGTCAGAACAATGAGGCGACTGCTGAATGTTACAGGTGTTGCAGCAGTGATACATCTGCTGCTGTCAGGCCTGCAGGTATCAGGCTGTTGTTCTCCTTCATCTCATAGTGGACACAAATTATTTTTTGGAGTGGCACAAATAATTTGTGTGGCATCAGATTTGATGCAAAACAGCTGATTGTTCTGTAAATAGTTTGAAATGTTTATTTAAAAAAACGCCTTGGCTTCATTTTTAGGTAAACAGCTGCAAAAAACTTTGTTGTTTGCAAAACTCAGTAACTTTTTTGAAGAAGTAACTATATAATTAATTGCCTAACATTGGTCATTATATGCTGTATTTTGCAGAGAGTTACAGACTCATAATACAAGTCAGAGCTTTATAAAAAAGAAAAGAAAAAAAAGTTGTGTTTTCAAAATTAGAGTTAAAGTTATTTTTTACTTCCAATAGTGTTAACATCCTACACAGGTCATGAACAAGATTTTTTAAAACTTTCATTGTAAGTGGGCTAAAGCAGTTAATTAAAAGTAGTCTAACATAAATGTAAATGCTGTAATTTGATTATTTTAATAAAGCATGTAACTGGCGTGACCACAGCGCACACATCTGCTGTTGCTCACAGTGGTCCAAGTGTCCGCTCAGGGAGTTTGTGTGTTCGCTCAGACACATGAAAAATTAGAGGGAACATTGGTCATGGCTGTGCCGGGTCAGGTTTTTCCAGACTGATGAATTAACATCCTGAGGGAGTAAAAAAACAACTTCCTGCTTGAGGAAAACCTTCACAACTGAGCCAAAACAAATATGGTCATTACACGTATTCATCTCTGTTCTATTTGCTGCCACACATGTTTCTGTAAAGACATCTTAGCTTCCTGAATGATTTACTTGAGTGACTGAAAGCCTGATCTTTGCACAGCATGCACTAGCTCTGCAGAACTTGACGGAAAAGCACCGCTTTAAATAACTGAGCATCAAAGTCAGAGTAAAAATATACTTATGTTGATTTAAAGAAAGCTGCTGACACTGTTGAACTGTGTACCAGTCCGTGACGCTTATCCAGAGATGACTCAGCTCAGTTTCTCTGTTTTTACTGGCACTTACTGATGCGACAACAACAAAATTACACGAAAGACTTGCAGTGCATAAAGAAAAGGGAAGTGAAATTGGTTAAAGTTAATGATCACTGCAGTTTATGAGAAAATATTCACATCAAAACTACAAAATGCTAAATGAATGATGATCAAAAAAATATTTTTTCAACTATTTCAGCTGATTTAAAGACTGCATGAGTTTACTTAAAACATATTAACGAATTTTAAATCAGCTGATTCTGATCAGCGCTATGTTTGTCACACACGTTACTTCTAGACTGATAATAGTGCATGTAAAAAATCCCGAGAAATAACGCCACCTTGTGGACAATATGCCAAACTAATCTTCTCAAGGTTATAAAAAGGGTGATGACACTATTGCAGTCCTACAAGAACCTTCTGAAATGTTTTTTTTTCTGTTAACATATTTGTATTATTGATATTCAGTTTAGAGTTTTTATTTTGTTCAGTAAAATAGTAATAAAAAGTAAAATTTCTTTTTTTATGAAGTTGCTGCACGGCTCAATGTCTCCTGACCTGTGCAGAAGGACATTTGTTAAAAAAAATTGTAATATAATATAAACTTTAAAAAGATGTTACTTTTATTGTACTGTGTTTTGAAGAGTGCTCAATGACTCTGGCTGTTTTGTGGAAGATGAACACAAAATTAAAATGCAGTAGTCATAAAACTTTATGTTCTGCACTGTGCAGTGGGTTTTGTCGGGGGGTGGGGAAAAGGAAAATCAGAAAAAGAAAGTAATTAACACAATAAAAAAGACAGCAGTGTGCTTTCGTGGGTTAAATTGGACATCAAATTATAGCTTAAACCTAAGTAACCCTTTGGTAAGACTGTGGTGAATGAATGACATCACTTTGAGTCAGTGAGCATTTGAACCTCATGCACTGCTAGGAACTTTCAAGGAAGCTGACACCTCGCTATAGAACCGGATACCCAGAGGAACTTCCTATTTGTATCAGTGACTAAAGAACCATCGGCTGGCTGTCATTCGAAACCTGTCCCATTATTTTACTCTTTAACTTTCTGTCGGTAAACATAATTTGGAAACAGTCTCCTGGAATTTCAGCTGCAAACTTCATGAGCAGGAGGAACTATCTGTGCATGTTCACTTACCAGAAACAGTTTGACATGCTAGGATGCAGTGTCACACATAAACACGATACCATAAAATGACTCATGCATACCTCTCTCTTCCTTCTCCTCCTGGTAAACACAAACGCATCATCTCCTTCCTTTCTCCCATCGTTCAAAAGTTCAGCACACAATCACTGTGTCCACTCCAATCGGGAGATACTTTCAGAGTTATTTTGCTGCTCGTGTTGAATTTGTGGTCACTGTATTTACTGTCACAGTCTGTTGTTGGTTGGACAGGGTTACTCCATCTGAAATGTTCTATGCTATGGTTGGAGCTGGTTTTCATGTGCTGGTTTCTCTTCCTTTGTGGGGTTCATTGTGTTCACGTTTATGCACAAATGAAACTTATCAGTTTGAGAACTGCAGCCAGCAGAATATCACATGTAACATAATAATAAAGGTCAGAAAAAACTTTTTTCTTAGCAGTTTCTATTTTTTCCATTAAATCATGGCTCTCACTATTTAAAAGTTTAATTTTCCTGTCAGTTTATATGCCATTTATGTATATACCTTGCACTTGAGGTAGAGAAAAGTTTTCCTCGGTAAGGTATTGTTACCTTTTGCCCACTTAGCTCACTGAAGGTTGAAACACCTCTGCCACAAGGCAAACCTGGCTTAAAGGCAAAAGGTAATGCAGCAGGTAGTCTGCATAGACATTTAAAGACAAAGTTGTTTCATTTTTATGTAATAGTCTGGATATTGCTGTTCAAAGGCAGAAAAGAGGGGAAAAAAAAAAAATAGAGATACACATCTGTGGAGGTTGACATAATGCTCCCACAATGAACGTCACCACCTGTCAGCTGACATATTTTCATACACGCTGATGTGTGAAGTTCAGGTCAAAAAAAAAGAAAAAAAAAAGAAAATACAGCTGAATGTAACCACAGACTTCAAGTGAAATATTAAGCCTTTTATGTTAATCAGCAATGCATGACAACAAAAAGGAACAGAGTTAACTGTAACGCAGTCATTGCATTCTTTATCATGGCCTGGGTCTAGGGACCCAGGGCTCATGTATTTTAGTGTATGCTTATGTTTATATTTTCCGTGTGGTGTTTTGGTTTTCTCTCCTTTTTCTCCATGTTTCTCCGTGCAAGCTTCCGGAGGTTTTGGTGTGCTGAAGAGACTGCGAACCTGGAAGTGTTTCTGCTCTAGAGACAGCCACACCTGCCGCTCGTCGTCCTCTGCCAGCTGCAGCAGATTACGCTCGTCAAGGGAGCGGCCTTTAAGACTGTAGCTGAGCTGAGGCCGACGCTGGATCCTTGAGTCAGAACTCATCAGTACAGCCGTGGACTTGGTATAAACCTTTGAGAACGTAGATTCCCTGCTAACCTGAATGTGTTTGTGTTACTAGGAATCTGGAGCGGAGTGTGTTTTGGAAGTCACGGTGTGGGAGTTTTTGGAGTCTTTCACGAACATCTGCACTGTGTGGGATTCAGGGAGAATCGCCACGGGACCACAGTGCCGGGATTTTGTATATAGTTGTGTGTTTTCCACCCCCTGTCAATAAATCCACTGTCCTTCAGTAAGAGTCTCGCGTTTGGGCCCTACTTTCACTGCAACTCCACGGTCTGCCATCGCAGCCCGTTACATTCTTAGCATTTACAGTAACATTCAAATGTCAATTCAAGCTCTTTAACTACAGTTTTAATTAGCACTATATGGTTTAACCTTTGCATTAATTGAGACCAAATTATCATTCAGGTCATCTGTAAAGCCATAAGCTATCATCTGATAACTTTCTGTCTTTGTGAGTACCAGCCAGTGTTTTAGTGCAGCTCATAATTTTTACATTTTTTCACATTCTTATTACCTGTAAGATATCTCCTGATGGAATGCCACTACCTAAAAGCAAGTCCACCTGATGAATTTAGAGTTTTAGATTTCAAAAGTAAAAGCCATACAGGTTTAGACAATGCCCAGTTTGACAAGGTATTGGGCTACTGGAATGAGACATACATGTACAAGGACTGAGAACATAAACATTCATGCAGCGCTACTATGCTAGTCCCAAGTCCCTCAGCTCACTCACAAAGGACCATCTGAGGAGATGCTTGAAGCTTAAAGAGAACAGCACCACCGATCATCCTCACTACCACTACCACTAAAACAAGTAAGCTCATATATGAGCTATTGGATTCTGCATTTGCTGCCACACTAATCATTAGAAGCTCTTAGGTATAAAATCAAGAATAAATGTAGAGAAAGGGATACATTGAGAAGAAGGCTGGAAGAAAATCTACCAGTATCCAACACAAAGGCCAGACTGGTTTGACTTTCATGTGATTACAAGTTCCCATCTTTCTCTGGAGGCTTGTTGTCCAATAAAAAATTTTTATGAAATGTTTCTCGTGACATGTTGTTTACACAATAATGTGAAGAGGGAAAATTTTAATTCCTCTTAAGTGCTTCAAGTGCTTTCATAGAACAGGAAAGACCCTGACTGATCTGTACAAGGGTTATTCCAGTTTATGGGAATAAAAACATGTTTAAGGGATTAAAATATCAAAACATGATTGTGCAAGTATGTGACTGACAAAAAAGTGACAACTATTTTTGTACTGTAGAGTGAACTCAGCCTAATAATCAGCTTCATTTTTAACATGATTGCATATGCTCTGACTAATGAATCATTAAGAAACCATAGATTACACACTATATGAACAACAGATGCATACTGGTACGCATCTCTTGATAGCTGAACTGAGTTGTTTTCAGCTCCATTGCCACAGATGTGTAAGATCAAGCACCCAGCCCTGCAGTCATTTGTGAAAAACTGAGTTTGAAAGAATCTCTTTGGATTAACTTAATAATTTTTAAATTATGTGCAATTTCTGTAAACATGAGAAAATGTAGACCATGTCATATGGAGTAACATGCTGAGTTTGATCCTCTTATATGTATCTGTATTTGTATAGCGCGTTAGGACCCAAAAGCGCTTTACACATTCAGTCATCCACACACAGGTGATTTCAAGCTACATTATAGCCACAGCCGCCCTGGGGCGCACTGACAGAGGCGAGGCTGCCGGACACTGGTGCCACCGGGCCCTCTGACCACCACCAGTAGGCAACTGGTGAAGTGTCTTGCCCAAGGACACAACGACCGAGACTGTCGGAGCCGGGGCTCAAACCGGCAACCTTCCGATTACAAGACGAACTGCCAACTCTTGAGCCACAATCATGATAGCTGACACATTTCCCTTTACTGGGCTGAGAGTATCACTTATAATTATCACTAATATCCATTGTTTATGTAACACTCACCAAAGAGGAAGGAGTTTCCGATCCCACGACCTCGCACTTCAACTTTAGATAGCAGGAAATGCCAAAGCAAGCAGGGGAAACCCAACAATCTAAAACATCATCCTAATTTCAGGTGTAAGAAAAGAAAGTAAGGGAGACCGGGGATAGTTGTAACATTTTTGACATTTCTGTCTGTAAATTGGAGCTCTTTTAAGGTAGTGGATTCAAAATGTAATGCAAAGTATTTACATGTCTCAGCTATTAAATAGTGCAGCTATTTTCTCTGCAGCACAATTACCCATTGCATGATATGGCCTCAAACACAAAGAGTGAAATGTTACAATTAACCCCATAGTCTGGGTGAGTTGTAACATATCCTGGGGTGAAATGTAACACAATGAAATAAGGGTACTAACAAAACATTAACATGTAATCTTTGTTTATTCAACACATGAATGCACTTAGAGCCATTTATGTAGGCAAGGCAAGGCAAGTTTATTTGTATAGCACAATTCAACAGCAAGGTGATTCAAGGTTATGTAGCTATGTGTGTGTGTGTGTGTGTGTGTGTGTGTGTGTGTGCGTGACAGAATGCAGAAATCTAGCTTTTGAACATATTCCAACCCCCCAAAAAAGACAAATTATAGGATTTTCTGCAACTAAATATTTCATTAATTTTGGTTGGTCTTCCTTGAGTTTGGCCTCATTGGCTCAGTGGGCATTATAACCTACAACTCTTGCACCAATTTTGAACATAACAATGAAGCTGAAAAAATGTAGTTGTTCACCAGCATCACAATTCCATTACTTTTTATCATGGCTTTCCTTGGTGTGGTTTGCAAAGTGCTTCAGAAAGATGAGGAAATCTGTTTCTTGCACCCTCCTGATTTATTTCCACTACCAATACTTCCTACTGGTCCATCTCTGACACAGTGGTCTGCATAATGTATGTGTGGGAACACAAACAGTGGAGGAATTGTGTTGCCAATGGCATTAACCGCATATACAAAGGTGACCAGTGAACCTCTCTCTGCTGATGTCATTGCCCCAAGTTGTTTAATATAAGTTAAAGTAATAGTGTGGTAAGTTTTAACATCTGCATTATTGTTACAACTAACCCAGACTGTTGCTGTTACAACTGACCCAGACTCCTATAGCCATGAACTAGCTAACATTACAGCCAACGGCTAAAACATTAGCACTAAAGACCTACACAGAATATATCCCCATAGACATACAAATAACATAATTTAAGTTTGATGAGTTTAACTGCAAAGCAGATAATGCTATTAGAAATTGAAATAAAGTAGAAAAACTTACTTTTTGGCATACAAATTACTTTTTTTCGTGTTAAATTGTCTGTGTTTGACAAAATGTGCTGATTTTTCACATGTGCATGCAGAACTGAGTTGGGCATGCACAGAATGAGTCACATCATTTGAAACTTAGCCCTGATTGGAGAAATTGGAAGTGTTACAACTGACCCACGTTACAACTATCCCCGGTCTCCCCTACTGCAGCTAGACTCATTTTATAAGCACAATTTTAAGTGAAACATTCTACTATTTAAGTTTATCCATAGACTATGGAGCTGACATCCAAACAATGTAATCCAATTTTACATCATGTGGTTCTTGCCAGAGTTACATTTGCCTTGCTTATTGTTCTTAACAAGTCCTTTACAACTTAAAGAAGAAAATGGTGCATTTAATGAATTGAAGTCAAACAGTGCCACCTTGTGGACAACAGACCAGACTACACCTGGTCTAGTGTTAAAAAAGGATTGTCCGGTTATGCACCACTTCAGCCAGTTTGTTGGCTCTTAATTGTGTGAATGCCTCACAGGCATTCACACAATGCCTGTTTCTTCACCTCCTTTCAGCACATAGTTTTACTTCTTCAGTTGTTTTCAGCAGATTCCACTACAAGGCATTCACACAGCATTTTTGCAGGAAATGCAACCTTTTCTAGTTTAATAAATTGTTACTGCATTTTTTTCAGATTGTTTTCTCTTTTGAAATGTCTCACATCTCAGTGACGACCTTTTTCTTTTTAAATGACAGTTACATGCATGGCTATGACCTCTAAAAATGAAGCTTTTATATTTGCTGTGTGTGTAATTCTGCCACAAAAAAGAGAATCTGATTAAAAATGCAAGTGCTAAGATTTGCCTATTTTGACTAATGTCTGTGTTTCTCACATCTCCTCAGACTGCACTTGGCTTCCTCATAATGTGGACTGAGGAACTGACAATCCAGTCCAGACCCTGTTTGAGACCTTTTATGGTAAAGAATGTGCCACATGTCATATTAAAGAGGGGAAGTTTTATCTGATGTTTGAAGGATTTTATGCAGTTGGAGAACATTTATTTTCCCACTGTGAACTCATTCCTATTATCTTTTTAACAACAGATTGAAAACTAACATATTCAAGATTTAATTGGTGTTTAATTCTTTTTTTTCTGGATTGGGAGGAGCTGATGACTTTTTTTTTTTACAAGAGTTTGAGCTCGTGTTGAAGCATTTTTCAGTGAGCACATTGTGTTGAGCGCTGGTCTGAAATTGGGTGCATCCTGATGCAGAAGTGATTGTTTATTAGTTTGATTTATTTTGGAGTTATCATGAAGTTATTTTTCTTTTGTTCTCTAGCTAAATTATTTTTCTTAGTTTGAGTTTTCTCTAGTTTGGCCAAACAGTTTGCACTGCAAATATGGACTGTTGACCTGTTTAAGAGCCTGTTATTCCTGCCCTCAGAGACTCACATCCTTTACAAGTACATCATATCAGCACTGCAGATGGCCCAAGCAATGAAACCATGATGTGGATCTGGTTTATTCAGTCTAATGAGAAAGATTAGAACATTAAATATCCTGAAGGATTTTTATCTGTAATTACATTTATTCATCTTCGTTCTCAAACCAAGATGAACTATTAAGATGTCTCACTTGCTAGTTCCTCAAACTTACATGAAAGTGGTCACAGTGAATAAAGCAAAAGGGATCTGAAGTTGTTGAATTTTTGTTGACTATATGATTTTACTCATATGAACACTGATAATTTACAAAGTTCTCTCTTCTGCATTAAAAAAATGAAAAACACGACAAATGATGGATAAAGTTTTACTGCAGTTTGTAACAAAATATTTTGAAAACACAATGCTAAAATGCTGAGATGATGAAGCTGATTCTGGTCAGTTCTTTATTTGTCAGTCAAATGATGCCACCCTGTGGTGAATTTGCCAAACTACACTTGTCAGTGTTGAAAAATGTGATATAATATTATTGTACTTCTGCGTAGACTGCCTCCGTTTTGTCTGCTGACACATGTGAACTGTTAGTATTCTGTTTAGAGTCGTGCATTTGAACAGTCGAATATGGTCCAGTATCTCTCCGTATGTAGGTGCTGTATGGCTCAATGTCCTCTGACCTCTGCAGAAACAAATATGTTTAAAACATTACGGTTAAGTAAACAATATAAATGAATCAAAAGTTACATCTTTTGCTCAGTACCGTGTTTTGAGGTCTAGGCGATGGTTCTGGTTTTCTGTAAGAGAAACACAAAAACAAACATGATCTTGATCATCAGTCGCTGCATCGTGTAGCTCGTTTTAATGGGGGCAACAGGAAATGAAAGTCACTGTGTTCCTTCAACGCCTCATATGAAACCTGAAGATAAGAAATTATTTATAGCAGTGGTGCACTTCCATTAATACGATAAATATGTCTGATAAATTATTAGCAGGCAGCTAATTGACTTTAATTCACTTAAACATGAGAACAGCAAGACGTTACATCAAAATGACCTTCAGCTGTTTTAAAGTTATGAAGCGTGTTAAAAGGTAAATCATGAAACATGTGAAACACAGCTCTGACAGTAGTTTCTCACCTGTGGCGCAGTCGTGCGTGAATAAATCCAAAAATAACTAAACTCACAATGATGAACACGGTTACACAAATCAGTGTAAGAGGAAGTGTTTCTGTTCCAGACCTGCTGCTTAATTCTGTATGAGGAGAAAAGCAGTTGTTAGAAACATGGATGTAGTATTTGCATTACAACTGAACAAAGGTTAAGTGTGATGTATGACTATTGGCCTCAAAGTTAACAAATCCTGAAGGTCACCTTGTAAAATCAGTACAGACTTTATATTGCTAAATAATTAATGGTTAAACTAAGAAGAACGTTGTTGTTTACCTTGTTTACCTTCCACAGTGACATTAAGATGGAGAATTTTTGTTCTTTCAGGAGCTGAACACTGACAGGTGTAGCTCCCACTGTCCTCTGATGTTAAATTGATCAGGTGGAGAAACACAGTCTGATTTTCTTTCATCAGCGTAAACCTGGAGTCACATTTGTTCTCAAAGCCCCGTCCATATTCATACAGCAGACTACAATTTTCTCCACTTCTCTGAGTTCTGATCTTACAAACTATCAGTGTGATGATTCTCTGTGTTTCATTGGTGCATATTTGAGTGACATCTGGTTGTTTCCCAATTGTTTTCACAACAGTCTCTGAAATCAGTAACAATAATACAAACAGTATCAATCATTTAAACCAGAGGCTGGAGTATCATTAAAAAATAAATGTTACATTATGAAAACAGTTTTTACATTACCTCCTCCCAAATCTTGTGAACATGCAGTCAGTGGTAGAAGCAGAATTAAGCACAGGTTTAGTGCATCCATGCTCGCCAATATGTCCAATTTGCAGTGTAAGTGCTGCTGATAGTGCAGAAGATGATCCGCTGAAGAAAGGAGGACAAACAATGTGCTTCATAAACCTCAAAGTATTTGCTCTCATGTGTCTTGCGTACGTCTTGTGCGAACACTTCTCAAAAGGAAGTGCACCTACAACACTGCTTCTGCTTTCGTATTAAGACACTCTAAAAGTGAAACACTGAGTGGTCTCATGTCCAAAAAAAGAAAACACAATAACTTTTAAAACGAAGTTGTTTTTTGCTTTTAGTCCAACATATAATTGACTTTACAAAAGCAGTGGACTGAAGAGCAGAAAATCAATGAGGCTGATGATTGTTGTTATCAGTGATTCAAAACTACAACTCATTTAAATTCACACAAGCTATTGTACTATTTATATAATGCAGCACACATTCATGCTGCATATTTCATATTTATGTTAACTGACCTGCTTCCCATGTTTTCTTGGCTCCTGCCTGGAGTTGTGTTCATAAAGAAGCAGGTCACATAATGTTGCACAGGTTACATTCCTCCTCTGCTCTTCTGTGGTGACGTTCAGATTATCAGTGGGATACTCGGTGTTTCATGTTCGACTGACATTTGCTGAAGTAACAAGAGTGTCTGTCATAAGTCAGGAACTTTTAATATGAAATACAATGTAAATAAGCATTATATTTTAGTTAATTGTTTGAAAATGAAGCACGTTTTTCATTTTCCTAGAAAAACTGAAAATTCTTCAACTTTATAAATAAAAGCTGTTTCTGCTTTTCTCTTATTTAAGCTTTGCATGTTTGATTTGGCAGACTTTTTACTGCCAAACTGTCATAGTGGCCCTTTTTCGACATGGCACCAAAGGGATTTCTGTCTCCTCCTGGGATCAAACCTATAATCTTTCACTTAGAAGAAATATGTGCAAACTACTGCACTAAAAATATGGACATTACCATCACAAGTAAAGCACACAGTGTCATATTGGTCAGAAGACTGGTGCCCTCTCAGACACCACATCCTGTAACTACTTAAACCACAAATTCTCACTTTGTCTAAAGAATGAAGTGTGTGGATCTGCAAGATTTTTGTAGGGAAGCCTCGAAGTAAAACAGTGAGTAAGCACAGAAGAGAGGAGAGAAATGTAGTGTGTTTTAAAAGGTTATTAGTTAGTAAGCAACATTATGCACGGCCTTACAGGAAGAGCCCTCTGGAAAGACGTGTAAACACAAAAAACAGTTTCATTCAAACTGTCAGTCCACATTTAAAGAGTTTGATGGTTTAAGACAAACTTTGTTTGAAAATGATGAGTAATCGTGTCAATTTGAGACGTGTAACAAAACTATGCAGGAAATTAGGCTTTAAAACCACATGAAGCCATGATCATGTGCAACAATGAGTTCCAGTCAGAACAGCAACATAATATGATGCACAATCTACACACCACCATCAAACTGCACAAAACATGTAAAATTCTATTGAATTTGAAACTTTCTAAAACCCATATGGACGTTTCAAAGGCTTTTCATAGCGATGTTGTCCTGGGGGTTGTTTTCATAGGTTTTAGAATTCTGATTCATTTCCTGATTATGCAGGCAGAGAGTTTCTGTTCTGCTTGCTGAATCTGTCTCAGCGCCGTGTTGATGTTGAACTGAGATGACTGTTGTAGTGAATATATGTTGGCTGCTGAAGGATTGTGTAAAGGTTAGCTCTCACAATAAAAAGTCACACTGCATAATTATGTTCATACATTTTTATATTATAATTATATTCCCAGCTGGATAAAAGCAGTCTTTGAATATTTTGATCTTCCTGTATCAACTGTTTTTTTATTTGCCATTTAAAAAAAACAACAAAAACAAAACAAATAAACTCAGCTACCACCCTGAAATAGAAATGGATATAAAAGATGGAAATAGATGTGTTTTCTTTTCTTTTTTTTATAAGTAAGTTACTCTCAGAGTGCTGTCTCATGAACAGATAATCCAGATGTTTCTGACCTAGAACATCCACTTGGGATAACCCGTGACTTTTCATTGTGTAAATAAATCCTAGAATAACTCCAGTTACTGATCCCAACAACTGAGCCAACCAGATAAATGGAAATATATTTCTGTGGAACCCCAAGCATCTAAAATATTTAAAAGATCTTTTTTCCCCTCAGAAAAATAAACTTGAATCTATACTGTATATAAGGAAACATTGTGCATTAGGGATGCACCGATACCGATACCGGTATCGGGGATCGGCCTCGATACCACACTTTCTAAAGTACTCGTACTCGTTAAAAGTCCCCCGATACCGGGGACCGATACCACGGTCTGAGACCTGTCTATGTTTGAGCGGCATGTAAGGGGTTAATCACAGGCCCCGAGTGCCCACCCCCAGGCCCCGGCTGCAGCTCAGAGCTGAGAGAAGGGCAGGCGAGACAAGTCAGCCGTGTGGAACAATTTCAAAGTGAACGAAGACGCGAAAACAAAGGCGGACTGCAAATTGTGCTCAGCAAATTTGTCCAGAGGAGGCTCTAAAGGTAGCGCATTTAACACAAGTAATTTAATCAAGCACCAAAATCCCAACACGACAACGAGTACAAAGAGTTTACCCACGCTTATTTACCCATGCTTATTAGCACAGAGGAGCATAGCTGATGCTACAGCAGTGGGACGGAAAATAGTTGGGCATTTTAAACATTCCGCCTTAGCCTACTCCCGCCTCGAGGACATTCAGGGACAACTCAACCAGCCAATAAAGAGACTGCAGCAGGACGTACAGACGCGCTGGAACAGCACGTATTACATGCTCCAGTCCCTCATTGAGCAAAAGCGAGTGCTGGGCGTGTCCGAGCATGAACTCCCTGACTATCTCACCGCTCACCAATGGGCTCTTATGGAGACGACTGTTGCCATCCTCGCCCCCTTTGAGGAACTAACTAAAAAAGTGAGCAGCTACGACGCACTAGTTAGTTTATTCAAATATTGTGCACTAAATAGCAAAGATGTTTATTAATGACCTTGTGTTGTCCAAAGCGGCAGAGTTTACAATAAACTGAAAACAATACTTGAGTTGCACTGTCACTGTTTAAATTTTTTTTCATAATTATTTATTCTGTAATATGTTGCATACAATATGCTTTTTATTTTAAATAAATGTTCTTAATTCCAAACCAGTCCCTTGTTTTTCTTTTTCTTTTTTTTTGTTAAATTATAGGACTAAAGCTGTTACCTGTAAATTTAAATCATGTTTTTATTAAGTACTCGGTATCGGCGAGTACTGAAATGCAAGTACTCGTACTCGTTTCCAAAAAAGTGGTATCGGTGCATCCCTACCTGTGATAATAGTTTAATCTCATATTACATCATCTGCAGTTAACACAAATCATAAATTACATCATACAGTTTACAGTTTCTATTGAAATTAGCCTCTTAATGTAGCCACAAATATAACAATTATACACAGACAGGTTTTAATGCACAAATAAGCATTAAAACCTGTCTGTCCTCCTGAAACAGGTGCAGTTAAATTTAAACAGGTGCAGTTTCTTGTATAAGTGAGGATGTGCTGCTATTTAAACTATATATAAAGAAAAGGGAAGACATTATAGCATACAATACATGCATCATACAACCAAATAAACACTTAAATGTTAATTTAATAGAGCAGCAAATAACCTTTAATCATGTCATAGTGTCTTGTTCTTCTTTTGACTGCTCCCTTTAAGGTTTCACAAAGATGGATTATCTTGTCATAGCCTGCTGTGTGCTTGCAGAGTGAGGACTCACATACGAAGCTAAACTTTAACAGCAGATTTATTGCTGAAACCCCAGAACTCACGATACAAAACTTGGAGACCACGAAACACTAGGGACCAATATCACTTAAGGAGAGCACACAGATGCAGGAGGAAAAGAAAAACTGAAGACTTAAATAAACACATGAGGTAAGGGTAGAGTGGAAACACCTGAGGAGCACAGCTGAACAAAATCTACTAATGAACCAAGGAGGGCAAAGCAGAAAATAACACACAAACACAATCACAGAGATGCAGACTAAAGTACAACTAGACACAAGAAAAGGGTGAAGAAACAGAGAGACATGACAGAGCCAGGGAATAGTGAGCGAGAGAGGGAGAGGCAGAATGTGACAGACAGAAAGAGAAACAAGTACAAGTGCAACAACCACCATTAGAAGCAGAGCAAAGCAGAGTTTCCACACCGTCATGCTGGTGAGGAAGTCATTTGGCTGACAGCGTGCGGCAGAATGTTTTAAAAGCAGAAAGCCTTGCAACCGTCCTTGTAAGACACCTGTTGGGGCTACTTCAACCAGAGAGAAAGATGTCACTAAAGGTTTCAGATATTTGTACGCACAGAAAGAGAAAATTATCAGATTTGTGAGTCGAACTTAATCACTGTGTGTAAACGATTAGTATTTATTCTGGTTTGGGTGTAGGCATTTGTAAAATAGTTTTACGTGTGGTCAAATTACTTTGTATTTGTATGTGGATTGAAGCACACGGGTGTGAATCCTCAAAAGTTACACACAAATCATTGGACACATTTGTAAAGCTTAGTTTTGGTTTGTGGATAATATTGTACACATTTGCAACCCTTCTGAAGACAATTTCTCTCCATACATCTCCACCCAATCCACGCTACTTGCACTCTTTTATACATGTCTCTAACATGGAGACAGAGACACACAAACTTGACCAAGACAAGTGGAGAATAAACAGAGACATGACTGGGGTAAGAGATAAGACTGACTTTCACATGAGTCGCTGAGGACAAACACAAAAGGAACCATGAATCAGAAACACAAATACAGAGACACTAAAAAGAAGTGAACTCAAGACTAAACCGCACAAAGCTTTAAGTTAAATAATCTCTGGAAGCAAAGGAAAGAATCATGAACCCACACCAAACTCAAAATGTTGGGTCAGAGACTCAGGACATCTGCTTCCATTACACTGCACATCCTCCTCTGTCACATCAACCCACTAGTGATGGGAATTCTGGCTCTTTTTAGAGAACCGGCTCTTTTGGCTCGGCTCACTAAGAAAAGCCGGCAATTTGGGCATCCAACCGGCTCTTTAGGTGTTTTTGTTGCTTTAATTAATTTATTTTCAACAACAATATAAAATTATGCACAACATGAATTACTAATGTAAAAAAACAAAAACAAACGTGTATATATATAAAGATATATGGTGGCCCCTAGAGACAAAAGCACGTACAAACTCCGAAGCACTGCATGAATAAACTGGGATGTGTTTTCCTGCTTGGAATCACATACATATGATTCACTGCATGAATAAACTTTCTGAATCCTTTATCATCCGCAACTGAAAATAGTTGTGGATGATCACTATACCTTTCTAATGTGACGTTGTTGTTTCTTGTTGTTGTCCCTGGCTCTCTCTCTCTCCCTCCTGCTCTGTTCCTGTGCTACTGCAAGTGTAACTACCTCCCTTCTCCCCTCTGCTCAGCCCAAGCACAAGACTCACATGCAGAGTGAAGCAAAAAATAATAAAAATGAGAGAGAGAGGGTGAGAGAAAGAAAAAAAACACAGCCGGCTCGCGTCGTTCACTTCAAAGAGCCTGCTCTAAGAGTCGTTTCGTTCGCGACCAACACATCACTACAACCCACTGCATGTCTTCCTTTACCCCATCCATGATGTTTTCCTTCTGTCTGGCAGGTGCGAGGGGAAGAGAGGTGAGGACCCAGTTTCACCCGCTGGGGTCTTTTGACCAAAAAGTCCTTTATCCAAGAGCAGGTATGTGGTGGGAGCCTCAGGTTGGCTAACTTAGTGATCAGAATGTCTGGTATTATTGTACTAAAGGCTGAGCTGAAGTCAATGAGGAGCATTCTGACATAGCTCCCCTGTTGTTCCAGGTGGGTCTGTGCTGTGTGGAGAGCAATGGCTATAGGGCTTTGGAGCGTGATGTCACGGGAGGGGGCTTAGCCAGGATTTTTGGTCGAGGCGCTATATTAGCAGGCCAAACAAATGCTTGCTGTGTGGTCAGTTGTAATGTTAGATCACACTACCAGCAAGAGAATAAGCTTGAAAATGGGCTCTCTTTTCATTGTTTCCTCACCTGGAAGCATCATGAGGGAGCTCATGTATCGGATGTTACTAAAAGAAGGCGTCTAGCCTGGATAGCAGCTGTGAGGTAAGTTCTAAATAAGTTCATATTACTCTTTATAGCCTATTAGTTTTATTTTCAATGCGCTCTGAGGACATAGCAAATTAGAACAAACATCCTAATGAGTGATTTTGTAGATATATTTTCTATTTATAGAGTTGCTAATTGCTAATATGAGAAGTGATGGCATTTAGCAGCAGAGAGAGAGCTGTGTTTACGTTAGTGGCCGGTGCTATATAGACTGCCATGATTATTACAGCACTTAGCTCTCTGGGCAAAAAAAGGTCTGCACCTCACCATCATGAACTCCAGGTCAGGAGAGGAGTGTCTGTCCACAACAGTGCTGTTGTTACACCAACCTTTGTGCATTTAGATGCAGAGCCCCCCTCCTCTGTTCTTCCCGGAGTCACCGTTCTTGTCCCATCTGTGTAGCATGCGGCCTGTAGCTGCACCGTGGCGTCCGGGATTTGTGTACATAGCCATTGTCCTGGTGCAGGTGTGTTGCAACGGTCATGTCAGTGGAAGGATCCTGTTTCTCTGTGAATTTCACATTCCCATGGCAGCACACTCGGTGCTTGCTCAGAAGTTTGGGGGGGGGGGGGTGCTGTAAAAAGAAGTTTTCTTCCCACGCAGTGAACACCGGACGCTAATGTTTTTGTCACTTTTTACGGAATCAAACTCAAAGTAAGGTCATTACTTCCACTGCACGGTCGTACTCTCTCCCCCACTCAATATATTATCCACACAGCTGTTGCCACGAACGTCGCACTCGCTTACATCATTGTCATGAGACACTCTCGCAAGCAAAATCACGGTTTAGTAACACAGTAACGCAGCGTGCTTACGGGAAAGTAAAAGTAATCTAATTACCTTTTGTGCAATAGTAATCATTTACTCGTTACTTGAAAAAAGTAATCAGATTACACGTTACTGCCCATCTCTGCCCACCATTTTGTAATATTTCCACGGTTCTCCACAGATCTAGGCAGTTTTGCTCCGTTCTGTTTAAGAGATTTCTTACATTCCAAAGGGGTTTATAGTCCAGTTTGTGTGAAAACTAGAGTGCTGTTAACATTGAGGCGAGAAATGCGACACAAGCATTGGACTGTTGGTCAGAAATTCTTATCAACGCCACTTGCTCCTGACCAAGGTCCTACGTTTATGGTGATGTGTCATTGGATGTAATGACTATCGTGTAGTTAAAAGGGGAGAAACAGATGGCCACAGCACACCCAGCAAAGCCACATGAACGGCCCAACCAGCTGTGGCCTATGAAACTCATTCATTCATTTTGAAGGTACTTAAACATATGTGTCCAGAGGATTTCATCTGGATCGATGGAAAGGACTCATCTTATCATGTTTTAATAATAACTTGTGCACTTTCGATAAAATTGTAGGGTTACAGAAATGTAAAAACTCTTTTACCCTTTGCTACAGTTTAATGCACTTTTAGTATGTTATATTAATTATAAAAATCAACAGGGTAAACAGTTGAACAAATCAAACCTTTAGCTGCCGTGCGTGTGTCGGTGTGTGCATGACTTCATCTGAAAAGGCTCCTATTTCCTTTTCTATAAATTGTAATGCATAATAACATGCCATCTCTCAAGCTGGTGTAGGCTTTTGCCTTCATGTACCTTATCTCATTACAGCTCTAGCTCTGATATTCTTTTCGCAATTTTGAGTTAAATCCTTTCTGCCCCACTCTGCCCTCTGCATGACGTTGAAAGCAGGAGTTAGTAAGCCCGTCCACTGCAAAGGAAGCTGAATTCAAGTTCTTTTTTTGGAAGTTACTTTTGAAGTTAAAATTTCTACCCATTAATGAATTCCAAATTAAAGTTAAAACTCAAGTTGAAGAAACAATTTGATTTTTTAGCAAAAGAATCAGAGTCCAGTGTGTCGACTCAAATTTACGTATAAAAGTATTATTTCAGTTTGAATTCCTCACCCCTGTTCAAAATGGTAAGACACTGAGAACTCACTGAAAAGGAAAGTTCACATTAAAACACTTTGTGATGCTGGTTGGTGTTTGAGACATGGATGGAGTTGATTGCAGCTGTAGACACTAAAGCTGTTGTGCCAGAATGTCATACTAGAGGATCGTTCTTTAGATACAAGGAGCGAGCGAGTCAGAAACCCAGGACACAAAGATGAAGCAGGGCTGATCAGAAACAGTTTATTCCCCGAGGTGCACAGCAGGAATAAAACAAACCAAATACTAAGAAAAGAGAAGTATACAATACAAAGTTCTCAACATGATAAAGTTCCACCAAGACTAGAAAAAGTTATTCTAAAACTTGTAAAAATACAATTTTCTGCATGCACTAAAATCCCACCCAGTCCCACGATGTAACTATCCCCCAACCCAGGATGAATGTTTGTTATGGGTTTACAAGCAGTCCAGAAATTCCTTCTCCAGAGCGGGGTTCATGCCAGCCTCGTCCCAGGCAGACGAGGAGGAGCACCTATCCCCCTCTCGTTCCTTCACTGGGCCCATCACATCCCAGCCCAGCTTTCATTCTGCACTAGAGTCCGTCGCTCGATGCCATCGCGGCTCCCCTTGCATCATCACCGTGTAAATAAACAAATAGGGGCAATAACCACCGTCCCAGAAGCCGCCCTGGCTTACAGCCATGGTGACCCTCTCCCAACACGGCTGCACCCCGTGAACAACAGAGGAGACACTACTCACAAATCCAGGCAGAGGTGCCCTGCTCTCAATCACACACGCTGTCTCCTACTGACTGGGTCGGCACGTCACGCTGACCGGTCTGTCTCCAGATGAGACGTCGCTCCCCCACGATCAGGCAGCGGGTCCCTCTTTTGCACCTGGCCTTCATGCATTGCTCTTCATATATGGGGCCTCTCTCCCCCCAGTGCTCCGCTAGCTTCCTTTTAATAGGTCCTTTAAACAGCTGATAGGCCACCTCTGGACACACCCACACCTCAGCAGGTGATCACTATAATTTAATTTGTCCCCTGCTCACCCAATCCACAGTGGATTAAAACAACGTCAAACACCACACTAAAAACATGCGATACAAACAGAATAAAATCATGCAAATAAAAACTGCACTCACAAGTAAACAATAAAAATCTGAATAAAACCAATACAAAAGATAAATACAAATTTCCACTGTGTGACACAGAGACGCACATAATGTGTCGAAGAGGAAGAAATGAGAGAGGAAAAAACAATGTTCATATTGAAACTGAAAGATTTCTTAAGGCTATTGCAGGACATACGAGAGAAAATATGAGAGAAAATAAAAGGTCATGAAAGGAAAAAAACAAAAATATTTTTAAGGCTTCATTCTGTCTTAAACTTTGAAAATCAACCTTGTTTAACTTTGTCACTGAGTCCTGCCCCTCGAGTTGACATTCTTGGTGTACTTTGACAGACAGCTGAGGTGGCACATATATATGCCACCAATATATGCAAACATATATTAATCACATATATATTTAAATTTAATATCACGGGAATAAAATGCTTAGCATTCATCTTTAAAACACAGGGATATGTTGCTTTATTAAGTAATTATGATTATAAATATGTATTATAATAAAGCAGAAGCAGGACAAAGAGAAGATGTCTTGGTGTATGCTCAATTATCCAGGTAAGGAAATCCTCACCTTTCTCCTACTGAAACCAAGATAACAGAATAAACTTTTCAGGACAAAGAGCAGAGTTTCCACACAGTCATATGGGTGAGGAAGTAACTGCAGCTGGCAGTGTGTGGTAGAGCATTCTGAAAGCAGAAATGCTTAAACTTAAATATCTGTAATAGAAATGCACGTGTAAGCTGTTGTTTCTTGTTAGTCTCAAAGTCAAACAGCACAAACACTTAAATACAAAAGAAAAATATTTTACATTTTGATGTAATGTTTCATTCATCACCAACACTTTTTAAGCCACGACTAAGAGAGCCAGACTGATATCTCTGTGTATCTGGATGGTGATTACAATTATTGTTGGAATCTGAAAAGTCTGAAGTAATGACACATCACAATCAAGAACATCTGTTAGTGACTAAACACAATGACAGTAAAAGGAATGTGCATTAAAAATGCTACAGGAGGAGTCATATTTGACCCAGTTTATTGCATTTGTATACTGTTAACACGCTTATGCAGAGTATACACGTATAAATCTGTGAACCTGTTTCAAAGAGCTGGAGTGTCGTGACTGAATGGTCTCAGTTACTACAAAACAGTGAAAGTAAAGGCAAGTAATGATCATCCAAAACAATTTATTTTAGACCACTAATACTCATGTGCCACTTACAGTTATTATTATTTATTTCACATATTATATATAAATATATATAACTGTTAAAATTTACATAGATTAAAGAGTTTGATTATAAAGGCCAACACTAATCACAACAACACCTATTGTGCTTAATTTGTCGTTGCATTGTGTTTTGGGTGATCTGAGGTGACAGTTTGGTAGAGATCGTTTGTTGGATACTGAAGGTTTGTGTAAAGGTCATTTTGCACATTTTCATCCTGTAAGCTAAAATTAAAAGTCTGATAAAAAAAAACTCAAGGTGACCCAAGGTATGTTGAATCAAAGTAACTTCACAAAAAACAGCCTCAGCCAACATTTTGAAATAGAACTGGAAATAAAACAAACTTTAAACCTGCTGCTTTGTCTTTACATGGAAATTACTCACCAAAGAGCCGTGAGTCTCATTAGTTAGTGGTAGAAGAAGAATTAAGTACAATTTCACTTGGTGTGGCTGTAGGTCAGGTGGCAGAGCAGGTCAGCCACTAATCAGAAGGTCGGTGGTTCGATCCCAGGCTGCCTCCTGGCTGCATGCCAAATTGGGCCTTAGTATCCTGGGCAAGATACTGACCCCATGTTTGCCTACTGGTGGTGGTCAGAGGGCCCGGTGGCGCCTGTGTCCGGCAGCCTCACCTCTGTCAGTGCGCCCCAGGGCAGCTGTGGCTACAATGTAGCTGCCATCACCAGTGTGTGAATGAATGTAGTGTAAAGCGCTTTGGGGTCCTTAGGGACTGAGTAAAGCGCTATACAAATGCAGGCCATTTACCATTCAGTGCATCCATATTTGTCCAGGTGTCAGAGTAACAGTTGCTGACAGTACAGATGATGATGTACTGAAAAGAGTTATATAGACCTTAAAGTAGCATCACTCACAGAGGTACATGCTGGTGAGGGTATTTCTGTAAAGGAAGTGCGTGTACATGACTGCCTATTCCTTTGTATTAAAACACTCTTCAAGTGAAACACTGAGCAGACTCACATACAAACATAAAACACACTCATTTGCTCATTTTCATGTCAGTGAGTGTAATAATAAAAGGTAAAGAAAAATAAAATAAAAAACAGTGCCACACTTTATGTGGCAGCTGGTAAGACCAAACTGTGCTTTACTTGTATCAACCTTTTCTTTACCACCGGCCTGACAGTTTCATGAAGGCTCTTTATATGACCCTTACTTTTTACTGTTTGTGATAAAGACACATTTCAAGTAGTTTCAGAAAGAAGAGAAGCTTTAGTGGCACATTCAGTGTATCACTGTAGCATAAAGCATTCACACAGGTTTCAAATGGTTCATTTGTATGTATGAGTCATAATGCTAAAAGTGACTCTTTGGTTTTTGTGGTCTTCACATGTTTAGAAGAACTTTGAGCTAGAGCACTGTGCACTCAACAACATGATGCTAAACATTTATAGATACTGCAGATGTTTCTGAGCTTAAACATTACACTGAAAAAGGAGATATGTCAGCATTATTGAAATATAAATTTAAATATATGCAAGTTAAAAATACTGAAGAACGGATGTTTTAGAACACCATTCAACAGAAATATGTGGAGCAAGCAAGTAATCTTTCACTTATTCCATTTAGTTTGACATTATCTCACTGTGAATAACTGAAAGCAAATATTTATACAGTCCCAATCAAAAATTTAAGACCACTTGAAAAATTGCAAAAAAAAAAAAAATCATATTTTGCATAGTTGGATCTTAACAAGGTTCCAAGTAGAGCTTCAACATGCAACAAGAAGAAATGGGAGTGAGGCAAAACTTTTTTATGAGCAGGCAATTTATTGAAAACAACGCTTAAACCAAAACAGGCTGTTTTACAGCTGTTCAAAAGTTTAGGACCACACGCCTTTAAAAGGCCAAATCTGTGCAAAAATGTGGATTCATTGTCATTTACTGTCAGGTAGTCACACTGTCATGACGTTCTGATGGCAAAGGCAAAACAACTTTCCTTTCTTGAACGTGGTCGGGTTGTTTAACTGCATAAGCAGGGTCTCTCGCAGCGCGCCATCGCTGCTGAGGTGGGATGCAGTAAGACAGTCATTTGGAATTTCTAAAATGAGGGTTATGGATCAAAAAAGTCAAGTGGAAGACCCAAAAAAAATGTCTCTAGCACTGAGCCGGAGGATCCAACTGGCTGTCTGTTAAGACACTGGATGATCTTCTATCCAAATTAAAAACTGACGCTGATTAAATGTTATATGTTTTCATACATTTATCAACATACAAAGAATGCAAGTGTGTTAACTTTGTTCAAATAAAGTTTTCAGTCAGTTAAAGTCAGACTGAAGCCAACTGAAGTCAGAAAAATGAAGACATGCAAAAGTGTCTTAAACCTGCTTTCTGACGGCCACCAGATGGCGATAGCTGTGGGTACAAAAACACTTGCAGCCTTCTTGAAGTCTAAGGCAAACTTTTTCTGTCTTGACCTCTGGAAACATTTCCCTGGTGAGTTCACGGAGTCAGCCAATGACTGTGTGCTTTCACAGTCAGACACCAACAGCACCCCATCAAATACGATCAATGTGATTGATGAAGACAAACCTTCAACTCTAACTTCAACAAAGGACTTCAGAAACCAGTAGATGATGTCATTGCAGCTACATCCAGCATTGATACTGTGTAAGTGACTGCACAGAGCTATTGTTTTTCTTCTAGTTATTCATTATTAAGAAACATTTTAAACACAATGGGAAGCTCAGCCAGACTCATCGCTCTGTTGCAGTGATGGTGAGAATCACGTCTGAAGTCTGGCCTTGAAAACCTCAAAATATTCTGAAAGTTACTGTAATAAAAACATTAAACTGATCCCACACAAGGATTCATATTGGCACAGTTTGTTCTATTTGTACTGTTTTAACAGTGTTTTGCAGAGCATGTAAGGACACATCTGTGAACCTGTTTCAGGGTTAGAGTGTTAAGACTGAATAGTCTCAGTTATTATAAAACATGTGATTATCAAGGCTGACAGCCTCTGTTCTTCTTGCTGAATAATCACAACAACAGACACTTAATGTGTTTCATTTGTAGTGATGTCATGCTGAGGGTGACTTGAGGTGATAGTTTGGTAGAGATCGTTTGTTGGATGCTGAAGGCTCATGTAAGGGTCATCTTGCATGTCTTCATCCAGTAAGAAGATAAACGTAAAAAATCATAGAGCATAATTATATTAAGTGTAACTTAATTATGCTGAAAACGTGTCCTAGCATCAGCTGTGAGTGCTCTAAGGTGTCATGTTTACTGAATCAAATCAACTCTCTGACTTCAATGAGCCACAAAACAGACATTTCTGTTGAACTTCTGGCATCTAAAACTTAAAAAAATCAGAATAATAAACTTGAATTTGAATCATATGTAAAGAAACATTGTGATAATAATTTTATCATATTTCTAACATGTTCTGCACACATCACACACTACGTTATCATATCTGAGGTATCCAAAGCACAGTTTACAGTTTCTACTGACATTAAACAGTTAAAACAGTCATTTATATGAAAAACAAAGTGAAATCAGGTGTAATCGCTTGTATAAGCCTGGACATCATGTTGTTTATTATTTAAACTGATGAACGAGGAAAAAGCAAGACAACAAATCAACCATGTAAACGGTTCAATGTCATTTTAATAGAGTGGGAAGAAGTGACATTCCACAGTGACATTTTGTTCTTTCAGGAGCTGAACACTGACAGGTGTAGCTCCCACTGTCCTCTGATGTTAAATTAATCAGGTGGAGAAACTCAGTCTGATTTTCTTTCATCAGCGTAAACCTGGAGTCACATTAATGAACAAAGCCCCGTCCATATTCATACAGCAGAAAACAATTTCCTCCTTCCACTCTCTGATTCTGATCTTACAAACGATCAGCGTGATGATGTTCTGTCTTTCATATTTGAGTGACATCTGGTTGTTCCCCAGCAGTTTCTTAAATCAGTAACAATAATACAAACAGCCTGAATGATTTAAACCAGAGGCTTGAGTAGCATTAAAAACTAAATATTACATTATGAAAACATTACCTCCTCCTAAATCTTGTGAGCATGCAGTTGGTGGTAGAAGCAGAATGAAGTACAGCTTTAGTGCATCCATATTTGTCCAGGTGTCAAGGTCACAGTCACTGCTGCTGACAGTACAGACGATGTTGTACTGAGAGTTGTTAATAAAGTACGTCTTTGTCAGAATGCTTCTATAAAGGAAGTGCATTCTGCTGTCATATTAAAACTATCTCAAAGTGAAGCACTAAGCAAACTCAAGGAGTTACATAAAGCTCTTATCTCTCTCACAGCGTTTCGTGCTGGTCGAAAGCTTCTGCAAAGGGAAGTATATGGATGATCACTTCTGCTTTAAGTTAAAGGCCCTCTAAAAGTAAAACTCTGAACAGAATCCCACACAAAAACTAAACATACTCATCTTCATCTCAGTGGGCATGTCACACACGTAACTGCCATGTTTGTTGACATTTACACACTCAAAATGCTTTAACCTCCTAAGACCCGAACTCTTCCACGTCATGCATTTTTAATTTCCCGATGAATGTAAAAACAACGAATTACCTGAATTTTTTTTTTTTTTACCTGATTTTTTTTTTTCTAAGAAAAATGAGAGCCACATATGAGGATATTCGTTTAAAATTTAGATAGAAGAGTAGCAGTATAATGTCCTCGTAAGTGGATATCAGGCCCTTGAAGAGCAAAATTGATTATTTTAGAATAAATAACTCAAAATGTGATGTCCACATATGTGCACGCCAGGTCCAAGATTAAAGGTTAAAATAGTGAGTAAACACATGAATACAGAAGAAAAACCAGGAAGAGTTTTTAACTGTTTTGTTTTAGTATAGAAACAAACTCGTGTCTGGAATTAAGAGCTGACGATGGTGAAATGTTAGTTTCCATAAACTTTCAAATACACAAGGATTCATATTGACACAGTTCGATTGTATTTGTAAAAGGACACATCTGTGAACCTGTTTAGTTAGTTAGTTGTTATAAAACATGTGTCAAGTATGAAAGAGATGTCTTGTCATAATGATAATCCAAAAATATTTATATCAGAGCAATATTACTCATGTGTCATGTTTCAAAATGTTTCAATATTGTCAAAAATAAAAGCGTTTGACTATCGAGGCTGACAGCTTCTGTTCTTCTGGCTGAATAATCACAACAGCAGACAATTAATATTCTTAATTTGTAGTGCTGAGGGTGATCTGAGGTGATAGTTTGGTAGAGATCATTTGTTGGATGCTGAAGGTTTGTGTAAGAATCATCTTGGACATCTTCATCCTGTCAGAAGATAAAATTAAGACTCATACAGCATAATTATATTAAGTCTGACTTAATTATGCTGCAAACATGTTACTGCTGAATAAAATCACTTTTTATTTTATTTGGACATTTTTATCCTGTAAAATAAAATTAAAAGTCTGATAAAAAAAACTCAAGGTGGCCCAAGGTATGTTGAATCAAAGTAACTTCACAAAAACAGCCTGAGCCAACATTTTGAAATAAAACTGGAAATAAAACAAACTTTAAACCTGCTGCTTTGTCTTTACAAGGAAATTACTCACCAAAGAGCCGTGAGTCTCATTCACTGATAGTCCAGATGTTTCTGACCTTGAACAGCCACTTTGGATAACAAATGATGTTAGCATCACTTTTTTATGATCAATATGTCTGATAAATTATTATCAGGCAGCTAATTGACTTTAATTCACTTAAACATGAGAACAGTAGTGCAGGCTCTTGCTGAAGAAGACGTTACATCAAAATGACCTTCAGCTAAAGTGGATTAACCAAAATGAAAAGAGAATCACATTTTAAAGTTATGAAGCGTGTTAAAAGGTAAATCATGAAACGTGAAACACAGCTCTGACAGTAGTTTCTCACCTGTGGCGCAGTCGTGCGTGAATAAATCCAAAGATAACTAAACTCACAATGATGAACACGGTTACACAAATCAGTGTAAGAGGAAGTGTTTTTGTTCCAGACCTGCTGCTTAATTCTGTATGAGGAGAAAAGCAGTTGTTAGAAACTTGGATGTAGTATTTGCTTTACAACTGAACAAAGGTTAAGTGTGATGTATGACTATTGACCTCAAAGTTAACAAATCCTGAAGTTCGCCTTCTAAAATCAGTACAGACTTTATATTGCTAAATAATTTATGGTTAAAATAAGAAGAACGTTGTTGTTTTTACCTTGTTTACCTTCCACAGTGACATTAAGATGGAGAATTTTTGTTCTTTCAGGAGTTGAACACTGACAGGTGTAGCTCCCACTGTCCTCTGATGTTAAATTGATCAGATGGAGAAACACAGTCTGATTTTCTTTCATCAGCGTAAACCTGGAGTCACATTTGTTCTCAAAGCCCCGTCCATAATAATACAGCAGACTACAATTTTCTCCTCCACTTCTCTGACTTCTGATCTTACAAACTATCAGTGTGATGATGTTCTGTGTTTCACTGGGACATATTTGAGTGACATCTGGTTGGTTTCCAATTGTTTTCACAACAGTCTCTGAAATCAGTAACAATAATACAAACAGTATCAAAGATTTAAACCAGAGGCTCGAGTATCATTAAAAAATAAAAGTTACATTATGAAAACAGTTTTTACATTACCTCCTCCCAAATCTTGTGAGCATGCAGTCAGTGGTAGAAGCAGAAGTAAGCACAGGTTTAGTGCATCCATGCTCGCCAATATGTCCGATTTGCAGTGTAAGTGCTGCTGATAGTGCAGAAGATGATCCGCTGAAGAAAGGAGGACAAACAATGTGCTTCATAAACCTCAAAGTATTTGCTCTGATGTGTCTTGCGTACGTCTTGTGCGAACACTTCTCAAAAGGAAGTGCACCTACAACACTGCTTCTGCTTTCGTATTAAGACACTCTAAAAGTGAAACGCTGAGTGGTCTCATGTCCAAAAAAAGAAAACAATAACTTTTTTTTCTTTTCTTTTTTTTTGTCCCTTTTGGATCTTTAGCCATCAGAATTGTTTATCTTAAGGCCAAGAAAGATGCCAAGCGGATTTATTTTACCAAGTGGATCATCATGGCCTTGCCATATTGGACCATTTGATTGACCTTTATTAAAATTATGTATTTATTTTATTTTTGGTTGCTACAAATGGGACAGACATGACTGGGGGATAGGACAGGGAGAAAGAATGAAAGAAAAACAGAGGGGAGAAGAGACGGTGAGAAAGGGGGGAAGAAAGTTACTCGTTACTTTCAGAGTAACTAGTAATTAGGGAAAGTAACTTTGGTTTTACTCAGAATTCTCTTGTTAATGTGTTGCTTCCACAACTTTGCCAGTCTTCTAGCTTGCTTACTTGCCACAAGTGCACTGTGCCACCTACCAATAGAAAGGAAAAGATAATGTGCATATTTCCACGAGAGAAATCCCACGCCTGGACAGTCGTTGACCTCCGCCATGATTCTAGCCTACGTCACAGCGTCATGTGCGCTTTTTACATCCAACACAAAAACTGCAGTCGTGGTGCTTTGATTGTACTCAGAAATTCTGCCTTCTGAGTAGGAAGATGTAGGCAACACCAGACTGAAGATGAGCTGCATACAGGGCTGGACTGGGACAAAAAATTGGCCCGGGCGTTTTGACTGGAGACCGGCTGCCATAATAGGAAAAATCATAAAACCTTTGAATGAAAACAAACACTGTTGTGACAGTGATGTACACTGTTTTGATGGTATATATGCATCAATCTATCAATTATGTTTTTAAAAGAGAGACATTTTAAATGAGAATAAGAAAGTATTTCTTTGTGCCCCCCTCTCCCTGTTAATGCCCTACCTGGCCCCCTGGCAAAACTTTGCTAGAGCCGCCCCTGCACAGTTACCAGCTGTCAGCTACTTAGAAAAGGATCCTGGTGTTATCTGTCTCTCAGAAACAGTTCATAACTTCAACTCATCCATGTCACCTAAAAGGTAAACCTGTTTCTCCATCACCTGCTCTGATGATTCAGTAAAGATCTCCTGGTTTCATCTTCATGTTTCCCTCTCACCAGATAAACAAACCGACATCATGACCAGCAGCTTTACAGCTGTGGCTCCAGCAAACATCTGCTGATACTAGAAATTAATATTAAATAAATTCTAACAACAGCTGATCAAGCTTAAACGTGCTGCTGTTGTTTAGCGCAACATCCGCTGGTTTCCTCTTTCTGGCACAAAGTGGGTGATAAACAAACAAGAGAGAAAAGACGATCAGCTGATCATTGATCAGTTTCATGATTGAAGTAGCAACAGGAGAGGGAGGGGGAGAGAATGAGAGAAGAGGAAGCAGCTGACCGTGTAACGACAGAATAAATCCAGCTTTGTGTCTTTTTCATTCTGGCTGAAGTATGGGACAAACTGTTTTCCTTTTCACCTCAACACGAAACGCGTAATATTTTCTCTCAATGCGGGACAATTCTGTTTTTTTACGGGACGGTTGGCAACTCTACTAACTAACCTTATGAATAAAATAAAGTTCACTATCAGTAACATCATAGCAACCAAACAGCTGTATAGAAACTCCGTCATGCTAGCTAGCATGCAGTACGAGTTATTGTAACTGACTGTAAAAAGTCAGCACAAGGAAAATAAAACTCCACCTAAACTTGGTTTATATCTGACCAACATAGACTGCAGGTCATAACTTCTTACCTGCAGTTCAGTTCACCTGACACTCGGACCGGCGGCTGCCTCGGGGCTCTGCTCCTCCTGCCTCCCCTTTCTCTCATCCACCTGCTGCCTCCACCACTTGCTAATGTTACCGAATCTGAGGAAGCACCGCCATAGCCAGCACCAAACAATTGAGTTATTTTTACACACTGGCCAGCATCTGGCCAATCCACCACCTTTCATTGTTTACCGTTACAAAGGAAAAAAAAACCCAAAAAAAAACAAGTGTCATGCCGTGCAGGGAAGGCGGACGCACCTGCACGGCATCTGCAATCACGCCCCACCGACTTAAATATTGTACTGGGTCCTGTGGTTGGGCTGTTGTTGTGGTTGTTATGTTGAGCTGGCAGCGGGAGAGCTGCAGCTCCGTGTGTATTGTGGACAGCAACCGTCAAAGTATTAGTAAAAATGATCAAAATGCCACTGGGTCTGCTGTGTATGTTTACACACAGCTTAAATATTGATGTTCCAGCTTGGCTTGGATGGTCCAACAGAGCAGGACAGGAGGACTGATACTGACTGATGTCTGTGTTCTTCACTCTTTCTAATGTATACTCAAGTTCATGGTGTTTCTCTAGCAACAAGTTCAAACAATAAAAAATAAACCAATAGGCTGCACTGATAAGATAAAGATCAAATTCTAACAGTGTTGGTTTGTTCCTACAGACTGAGGGAGGATGAGAGAACAGCAGCTGAAATGCATCCACTAACTGCCTGAACCTGCTCCATAGTAAACCAGATCATCATCATCATCGTCGTCAGTCTTACAGCAGAAACTGTTCCTTACTTTGTGCCTGTGGGTCCAGGTTCATTACTGAAGTCTAGATTTTTCCTTTGGACAGCTCCTCATAGGCGCACAGCTGGATGCTGCAGACTCTGCTCTGTCCTCCTCTTCCTCCATCATCATCCTCAGTCAGTCTGAGAGTTGAAGCACAAACACTCAGTGAGTTCACATTAACAGAACTAACTGAGTTACAGTCGCTGACCTCTGACCTGTCATGAAACCTAGAAACCAGGTGACATGATCCACATTAGGATTAGAGAAACCCGACTTCACCTGCTGACTCTGAACACTTTACGATTCACATTTAGAAAACAGAAAAAAAGCTGAAAATGGAGCATCAGAGAAAATCCTTCATATGTTTGAAACTGCTTCACTTCCCTAAAGTCTTCTTGTATGATGCCACAGACTTTTCTGAACTCTCAGTGCTTCTAAACACTAATGGATGCATCAGAGATTTTACACTTCACCTGAATTATCACATTGGCCAATAGTTGTCAAAACATTAGGTATAGTAGGTCTCAAAAATGATACCTGTGCACATATTTGACAAAATATGTCAAAACTGTCATATTTGTTCAATCCAGCAGGAAAACTGAAATAACATTTTTGTTTTATTTTAAATATTTTAAATCATTCAGCAATTGTCACTATTTGTTTTGCAAAGTTCTTTTTATTAGTGTGTGCTCAAATATGCGACTTTACAGGACAGCAACTATTTTTTTGTTGCCATTACTCAGACATTTTAGATGCAGCTTTTCCAAATTACAAATTCATTTGATGGTTTAAAAAAAAAAAAAAAAGACCTGTGAAAATTTCAGGCTTTTATCTTTTTTTAGATATTCATGTCCAAGCATCGCCTCAGGGTTTAATGTCAAAAAAAGGCCTGAAAGTGGGACCAGAAAATGCCTTCAGGTGGAGTTTTTATACTGCATGTGCTCATTGTTCTTTATGAAATAACTGTGGGGGAGAAGTTCTGTTTGTAAGCTAATAACCTGCTGTGAGTGCTTCCTGACAAAAATCATCAATGTTATTTCATCAGCAGAGAAATCACATTACATTTTAATACTAGTTTGATACAGCCAGCTGAATTAAACAGCTCTTTGGTTTTCTCTTTTCTCTTGTTTGCTTTGTGTTCTTTTAAATATTCAGTCCACTTAATAATGAAAAACTTCTAGTTAGCATAGTATACAGGTTTAGGTGTGTGGGTGTGGTCTCTGAAAGGAACAGAAAGAAAATTCACAATTACTTAGATGTTCACATCAACAACTCAAGAGTACATCAACATAAACACAGTTGGAAATAAACTAAGCAGAAAAGCTCAGGTGCCATGCCCACGTTCCTCCCTGCCCATTGTCTCTGGCATACAAAGTGGTGAGGTATCCTCTACTGGCAACTCTAAAAAACTACCGGAGAAACTAACAACTGAAGAGAATAAAACTAGTGATGTGTCCTGTGTGTCGAAGCGTCGAATCGTGTGTCGGGTAATCTCGGGGGCGTGTCTGTGAAGCGCGTATCGAGGCTTGCTTTGATTACGTATGCAGTGACGTTCGAGGCCTCGCGGGCAGTCCGTACCACGTGACTGATTCAGGGACTGGTTCACCGGTTTGCGCCAGATTCGAAATAAAATGGACAGAAAAACACAGCTGATTTCCCATCACACTGTGTTGTGGAATTGGATTACGTACGTGTTACATAGTTACTTGAGCATTTCCTTAATCGATGGAACCAGGAAGGAAGAGATTTTTTATTTTATCTCTCCTAATAAAGTATGCACACAGTAATAAATATCACAAATGATAAGCACCATAATATAAAAAACAACACTACAGATCCTATAATCTGATTTCTGTCTTTTAGTGTATTAAAAAGTGAAGCGCCAAATACTAGTTTGTGTCATTATCCAGATGTACATAAGCATGATTACACAGGTACTAGCGGGTTTTGATTATCGATTAAAATCGATTCTAGCTTGGATAACGTGATATCGATTCATTAAAATTCTGAATCGAATTTTAATATAAATATTACTACATTTCAACCACCACCAAACAGCTAAAACAGCAAATGAGAGCAGGTACACCAATTCTGCACAAAGACGTGCAGACGTGCAAAAACACAAAGCGCCGACGCATCAGAATCAGTGAGATGTCGCCTTTCTCACCAGACAGCACAGACGGTCGGGGTTGAAAGCCGACAGCTCACTGATTCTAATCTAAGACATCTGCTGTGATGCTTACACATTAGATAAAGTCTCGAAAGTGTCAGCTTTCTTTTTATAGTTATAAAAATATGCAAATGTACTGATCTATGATCTGAATTATACTATTGACTGACTGTCTGAGGCTAACAGTTACACAAACATACCAAAACTCTGTGCTGATAGTTTCCACTTTCTCTTTTGTATCACACATACTGAGACAATATTCAGGATAAATAACCAAGAAAACAATTTATTTATTCAGTTTAGAGGTTTACACATCATTATAATCACAGAGCCTTCACTTGAATTGTCCACTTGATGGCGCAGTAGAGCAAATGAATCATCACAATGCTTCGAACCATGAGTCGACCAATTGGGTGGAAAGCTTCAGTTCATCATGAGGCTTCATCTCACCATCACTAAATAAAACCAGAACTACCGGGCCTTTAGTACAAACATTGAGTTTCAGTTTCACTTACACAGAGACAGCCCAGCCTAACTAGGTCAGTGCTGACAAACCTGTAGAGCAGGGGTGGAGAACTCCAGGCCTCAAGGGCCAGTGTCCTGCAGTTTTTAGATAACACCCTGGGTCAGCACCCCTGAATCAAATGATTAGTTCATTACCAGGCTTCTGGAGAACTATAAGATATGTCGAGGAGGTCATTTAGTGATTTAAATCAGCTGTGTTGGATCAAGGTCCTATCTAAAGCCTGCAGGACACCGGCCCTCGAGGCCTGTAGAGGACACTGCTACACACTGTTGGCACACCCAATGAATGCCTTGTTTAAATGTTATCGCCCCCTAGTGTCCAAATGCGAAATACAACGACACAAAAAAGAGAAAATGTCTCCTTGTTGAAGATGATCAGACAGGGAGAGGCTCATGAACTCTACATGATTTTATTAATTAAGTCATTTTTAATATTTGATTATGTGATTAGTCGACTAACAGATGTGCCAACTATGACACATCAATTATGTCAACTTTGCGCCTGCATGTGTGTGATAAAGCACTATACACTACTTCTGGTGGTTGACAACACACACACACACACACACACACCAAATCTCAGCTGTTTTCTTGTAAATGGGGAACGGTAATCAAAGTGAAAGTGTTCAGTCGTTCAACTATTTAGTGTGAAAGGACAAAACAAAAGTCATCCCATCTCAAAAAAGAACTTTTATTTTCTATCTCTGATTTCTCCAGAAATGTTATAATACAAAGTTTGAACATATATGATGATTGCTGTGAACGTTCATATTTTAAATACTCTGGAAGATAAAATGGTCCACTGAGCCACTTTCAGGCCATTTTTTGCACACTGAAATCTGAGGAATGTTTGAACATGAATATCTCAAAACTATTAAAGATTAAAGCTTAGAATTTTCTCCATATAAGAGTATTTAGTTCAGACATTTTCAGTGACTCTCTGTGTGCATCAATAACTCTGATCACTCTGAGCAGTTCTCTTCCTTTGTCAGCCAGATGAAACCTGCAGCAGGGCCGGATGGATGCATAAACACAACCTGAACATCCTTCTCTTCCTCTCTCAATAAAGCAGTGACTTTTCCTTGTACCAGGCAGCTTTTTGGTGTTAGTTTTCCTGGGTCTGGTGACCCAGTGGCTTTGGTTATGATATGTGTCTATAGTTTTTATTTTGTGTTTATTTAGTTTTAGTATTCCTTGCTCCACGACTCATGTAAAGGTTTCCTGATGTGTAGTTTTTAGTTTTGTTACGACACCTTCCCTGTGTCCTTGTCTCCTTGTCCAGTTATGTTTCATGTCTGTTATTTTCTGGTCTGCCTGTTCCTCTCTTGTATTTAGTGTCAGTGTCTTCCTCTGCTCATCATCGTGTTCTTCCTCATACCACACTGTGTGTTCTGTCCCCCTGCCTTGCCTGTCTAGTTTGGTTGGTGTTCCTCAGTTTAGTTAGTTTTCCTCATGTCCAGCAATAAACCTGAGTTTGAGTTCACTTTTGCCTCCATGAGTCTGCATATTAGGTCCTCCATTCCTGCCTGCTGCACACAGATCATGACATTTCTAAGCTTTAAATCTCTCTGGCAAACTTCTGAGCATTTTTGTTTTTTTGCACAATATTTGGTTATTAATAAACAACATATATGTTTGTAATTTGAAGGAGTCATTTGGTGTCACCCAGTAGCAGTGTTGGGAAGGTTACTTTTAAAATGTATTCCATTACAGATTACAGAATACATGCCCCAAAATGTATTCTGTAACGTATTCCGTTACGTTACTCAATGAGAGTAACGTATTCTGAATACTTTGGATTACTTAATATATTAACATGCTGTTTACAACTACGTGAATGTACTATTGCTGTGATTTATTACTGTTACTGAAGGTCCTGCAGCACGGACTACACTGCCTATGATGCTACATTCTTTAGAGCTATACCTGTAGCATTCTGCCTATTAGCTTAGCACAACAACAACGAAAAGGCCTCTCTCACCCAGGAAACACGCAGAGAGAGAGAGCGTCACCCTGTAACCATGGCAACCGTAATGCTGCCGCCTGGAACAACAGAACATAGCTGTCAAACAAAACCCAAACAGTCCTGACCCGCCACAATATGAAACAGGGAAGTACCGCCGTGTAATCCATTTATTTCAACAAAGTAACTGTATTCTAAACACCACCTTTTTACACGGTAACTGTAACGGAATACAGTTACTCATATTTTGTATTTTAAATACGTAACGGCGGTATATGTATTCCGTTACTCCCCAACACTGCCCAGTAGCCAAGGTACAGAGGGCGCAGGGGGCTGCGACAATGAGCCCGCAGGCCCTGCCAGCAGCCAGTTGCGTCAGAGCAGACCAAACCCCAGTCCTAGAGGCCCGAGGTACAAGGGCACCTCACCCCCGGAAAGAGCTGAGAAGAGCCCCAGATGTGGGGTCAGTAACTGTCCCAAAATGCAGTCCGTGTCCTGGATGGACTAAATAAGGCTAAACAAAGTTTAAAACTACAAGTCCCAGCATCCTCTGTGTTTAGGGAGAAGCAGTGAAAGTGAAAGTGTTGATCCTCAGAGCAGCAGGAGGAGGAAGGTGGAGCTAAGGCAGGCGAGTGTTAATATGAATATGTTTCTTCTTATGACATAAAATAATTCCACGCTGTTCGTGTCTGTGGGTGAAACGTGAGGCCGGTCGGATCCTCTGTAGTGATGGGTCGTTCGCGAACGAAATGGCTCTTAGAGCCGACTCTTTGACGCAAACGACGCAAGCCGGCTCCTTATCGCGAGCCGTCACGTGGTGTGTTTTTTTTCTTTCTCTCAGCCTCTCTCTCGCACTTTTTTCCCGCTTCACTCCGCACACGAGCCTTGTGCTTTACGCTGGGCAGAGGGGGGAGGGGCGGTAGTTACACTCAGTAGCACAGGAACAGAGTCGGAGGGAGAGAGAGAGAAAGAGAGCCAGGGACAACAACGCCACATTAGAAAGGTATAGTAATCATCCACAACTATTTTCGGTTGCAGATGATAAAGGATTCAGAAAGTTTATTCATGCAGACCCATATGACAGAGAATATGCATGTTCTTTTTGTTTTCATATTATAATTTATATTTAATTTGTGTTGTGGTTTGCAGTGTTTTGTGTTGTTTCACTTTAAATTTGTAAAAGGAAAAAGCTGAAAATTTAAATAGTTAAAATTTGAAATGTGAATAGTTGATTTTTGTATTATATGATTTATTTATTACATTTTATGTGGAGTGAATAAATAAAAGTATATTTACGGTGGCCCCTACAGACAAAGCACATACAAACTTCAAATCATGTAAAAACACGTACAAACTCCGAAGCACGTAAAAACACGTACAAACTCCGAAGCACGTAAAAACTCAGAAGCACGTAAAAACTCAAAACACGTACAAAAAACAACAGAAGTGCTCCAGGATGCTAGGCGCAGTGTTGAGCTTTTGTAACCTAGTGGCTACACAAGCCAGCAGGTACCAACGACTGGATTTGGTGTGTGGTAGTAACAGGTAAATGAACTTTTTTTTAAAATTATTTGAATATATATGAGTGCCTGTGTATAAATACACAAACAATACACACATGTTTTCAATTGTGTAATTTAAGTGATCTAGTAGCTCTGCTTTGGAAGTTCAGTTCATGCTAGAAATGTGTTTTGGAATTTGTACGTGTTGGGGGCCACCACATATATTTATATATAAACATATATAAATAAAACCACTTTTTCTTACGTTAGTAATTCCTTTTGTGCATAATTTTATATTATTGTTAATGATAAATTAATTAAAGCAACAAAACAACCTGAAGAGCCAGTTCGGAGCCAAAAGAGCCGGCTCTTTTTAGTGAGCCGAACCGAAAGAGCCGGATCTCTAAAAAGAGCCGGAAATCCCATCACTAATCCTCTGAGCGCGGGTTTCCTGTAAGTAGAGAGGAAGTGAGTTTAGCTGAGAGAGCAGGAGGAGAGTGAGAGCTGTGCTGAGGTAGGTGAGTGTTAACACCGCTCTGACATTACTGTGTCTCTGTGGCGGGAACAACAGGCTCCGTCAGTGGAGGCAAAAATAATCAAACTTTGGTTTTTTAAAGGAAACTACTTTATGTTGGGAGAAGCCGTGCAGGTTCACAGTAAGACCCACCCTTATCACGACATTTTTAAAAAACTAAAATGGCGACAGAAACTCATTTCAGGCGGACTTTAAACTGTTTGAGCCACTTCCTGTTCTCAGTCCCGGCGTCCTGATCACCGAGGTTTCTGTTGCTCTGATATCTGATATTGTTTATATCGGTAAACAGGCTGTAGGCAGAAACATCAGGTCTGAACTGAAAATCCCTTCAGAAACAAACTTTAAGAGTTTTATGTCCGTGTGAGGCCGCACGCTGATTGGATAACCACCTCTCAGTCTCAGGATATTAGCCAATGAGCGCGCAGATTAACAGTAAGACATTATCACGTCATTCTTTTAAACTAAAACATCGACAGTAAAACTGTAACGTGTCCTGTGATCTATAAACACTCTGTGATGAATAATCTGAAGTCATTTTGAGCCTGACAGTAGTTTCCTGTCACAGAGCAGAAGCTGCAGGCAGTTTTTGGCACCTTTATATTTAATTTATTCCAAAAATAAATCAATAAAGGTAGAAAATAACTCTCAGTGACATTAAAAATCTGTTTTTAAAGACAGATGTGACCAAGTGCAACAAATATAAGATGACATGTTTACAGATATTTGAAGTATTGATCATATGTAGAACACAGAGCAGGTCCAATAACAGAGTCATCCTGCTCACAAACAGCAGTTTGGTTTCATGAGCTCACTTCCTGCAGTGATCCTCAGCTTCTCTCCAAAGGAGCCGTAACATGTGGGCTCCTCACCATGATGATGATCCCAAACACACTGAGTTCCTTCATCCACCTGATCATGTACTTATTAAATAATGTGATGGTTTTGGTGTTTTTTAAAGACTTTGAGCCTCTAAAATAACTGGTTTGGACTTTAGGGCCAAAGCTCCAACATTAGAAAGCCGTCAGTGTGATGCTTCGAGTACAACAGCACCTCTGAGTGTGTGTGTTTACCTCTCAGACTAACTCCACCCTGACATCAAGAAGATGGAGGAAGAGGACGGAGCAGCATCTGCAGCATCCAGCTGTGTCTGTGAGGAGTGATGGGGTTACACAAACACCTCCACCTTACAGTCATGGACCTGCAGCAATAATGTAAGAACACTACTAACTTTATTAGTCATTTCAACAGAACCATGACAGAATCATTGATCTGTGATTGGTTCAAACTGTTTGATCTGAGTTTGATTTTTATTGACTTGTTTTCTTGCTAAGATCTGAACTCTGTAAGTTTAAGTGAAGTCAGTGCAGCAGAATCAGAGAGAAGAGCTGAGAACAAACTGAGTTCATTCAGAGACAGAAAAAACTGGCTGATGATTGGCTGACCTGTCAGCGTTATGAAGCAGACACAATATCACAGAGTGATCAGCTGATCATATGGCTGTCAGAGAGAACTGATCAGTTATTGATGTTTGTGTTTGCAGGGGTCAGAGGTCAC